>NC_041064.1:20391784-20991784 GCF_900634775.1 Gouania willdenowi
AGCCCCTTCATCTATTGCATGGATGTCAAACTTATTTTAGTTCAGGGGCTAAATATGGCCCAGTTTGATCTCAAGTGGGCCGCAGATTTTAGGTGGGAAAAGAACAATTTTAACATCAATTGTGCTCTTGTTTTTAATATCAGTCCCTGCTGGTTCTTCACTTCAAAAAATCTTCATTTTGTAACCAATTTTTGTGTAATTTAGAGGTAATTTCTGGAATTGTTTGTGAGAAATGTCAACATTTGTGCAAATATAGAGAGTTCTTTCCACAATTTGCAATTAAAAATGACTGCATTCATGTGACGTAAACAAAGGAAAACTGTGAGCCCCTAAAAATATTGTGGAGTTTCATTAAATTGATGAATTTGAGATATATCTACAAATGGATTATTTGGTCATTTTCTCTGTGATTTTTACTGTCTCTTGCAGGCCGAATTGGATGCTCTCAAGGGCCTATTTTGGGCCCCGGGCCTTGAGTTTCACACGTGATCTATCGGATGCCTTAGAAAATGTTAATGCATAAGCAGATTGCTGCTAAAACGCTACACAGATGAAGCAGGGTTCTGTTTTGTGAATCTTTTTGTGTGTTTACTCTCACAGTTGTAAATATTCTAACATATACTGTAGCTACGTATGGATCTGGGTGATTGTCCTATTGTCATACAGAATAGTAACCCTATATTCAAACACTGATCAGTTTATTGGAGCATGTATATTGTTCTGAAATGTTTGTCATTGTGCTAAAATTCAGTCAAACAATGATTTTCGTAAATTTGTTAGCAAAAGTAGCTGACGTTTAAGACATTAGTAATTGTTTTATGGTTAATGAGAAAGCAAACCTAAAAAGCTTTAGGAATAATTTGGAAAATGATGTTTTTATCTCAGAAACCAACAAGTGATTAACTCCTTTTTGGGAATGGCATCATAGTGTCCTAATGACTCATAGAATGCAAAAAAGAAAGAAAGAAAAACTGCACACTTTTTGTCTATCATCATATTTTTTGATCAAACCCACAAATCATGAAACAAGGACATAGCTCTGACCTGGACATTGGAGAATTTCATGGATTTCAAATTTAGGACAAAAAAAAAAAAAGGGTTCATGTGACAATTTGTGTTGAAAGTTTAAGATCTTCACCTGCATAGATAACTATATAAAAAGAGCCCAACTGTGACAGGAAATGCTGCAAATCAGGAAGTGAGAACTGTGAACGTTTGCAACGTACCATTTTAAAAGTTCCTTCTTTCTGCTTTATGAACACGGCTCAGTTACAGACTTTAGTTATGTTTACAGGCAGTAACACAGCTCAGTTGTAAACTTTGAGATAGTTGAATGATTATTAACTGTTTCAAAGATTTTGTTTTGCTTTCTTCTCAAAGGCAGATATCTATATCAATATCTATTTTCATTTGAAATTGCAGAATAGCAATAGAAATAGAAACGATTAATGAGAGGACGGGGCCACGCCCACATTGAACAGGAAGTCCTGGAAAAATAGCTAAGAAACAAAAATAAGTAAATCGGAGCTAAAAAAAGTAAATGGAAAAACTGACTTTGGCAAGTGTGACAGGCTCTTTAATCTTCTTACAAGTGTGTAAACACACAGTTTATGTCTTTAAAATATTTGTTTTTTCTTGAAGCCTGACGATATCAATCACTCATTTTAAAATTTGCAATAAATTCCAGTGTTAACTGTTAGTGTAAGGATTGGAGCTGATACATTTCTGCAGGTAAAAATACAATCACTGGCCCTGGGAGTGTTTCAGTATTTTGATATTTTTTTTAAACTGGGCTATTGGTGTTTATACTGAACAACAACAGAAATAGAAAGTTTTTCTGCATAGTTTAGACAAGGGGGTATTTGTCCTGCTGAGTGTTTGACTAAGACAAAATAAAATTGGTGATTTGTAACTTTTGGAGCATAAGTTTGCAAACAAACACGAGGATGTGAAATCCATCATTTAATCGGTTTGATGCACATTAATTACAGCACATAGAGGTCACACCAGGTATTGACTGTCACCTGATCCAAAACGTTCATTTTCATTTGAGTATCGTAAATAAACTCAACACAGTGCCACTATCAATTTCAAAACATACTTGCCTGTCTTTTGTTGTTGAGTATATGTTGATTACACTCTAAACATGAAAATACCAAATCCCTGAGGTGTTGTTTCTGGTTTTCTCTCAGCTTTACATTTTACAACATTAACATGGCTTCAGCGTCAATCTCACCAGAAGAGTTGGAAGACCTTAGAGAAACTTTTGCCAAGATTGGTAAGAAACCCATTGTGTTCCATTAAATTCCTCTTTTGAATTGCTACACCCATTTCGTCAAACCCTGAGAGATGACAGTAGAAATCAACCTCGCAAGAATAAGAGATAAAAAGATGTGATAATGAGCTGTTGTGTCTCTGCTGTCCACAGATGTGGACAACAACGGATTCATCAGCATAGATGAACTCACTCAACTCTTCAAGGCCACCAACCTCGCACTGCCTGGATTCAAAATCCGTGAGATTGTCCAAGAGATAACAAAGACCAGCAGCCAACTCACCTTCGATGAGTTCACCAAGGTCGGTTTAGTGTCCCTAACACCTTCAACACCTTGCTTACTTGCTATGTTCTTCACTCACTTATGGATTTAAAACATTGGATCTTCCTTTGAGTTCTTATTAAATACATTGAACGTTGATTTATGTAATCGATGGTTAGATGGTTCATGAGATGAAGAGCACAGAGGTGGGAAAGACGTTCAGGAAAGCCATCAACAAAAAGGAAGGCATCTGTAACGTGGCTGGAACGTCTGAGCAGTCCGGCACTCAGCACTCCTACTCAGGTCTGTCCTATAATAACACACATTCACCTCCTAATAACACACTGCCACCTCAGGGGTCATTGTTTACTGCTACAGTCAGAGAGCTGCTTCATTGCCACCAAGAGCAAGTTCTATGATGAAGTCAGACTGATGGTCAATGCGGGTCTTTTCCTGTTATTAATTGTAATCCATGCCAAAACTAAGTCAAAGACTGTGAGAAATGAGCTTACCTGGATTTGCTGATGAGTGATCAGACTGTGTCATGTGTCATGATGTGAGATTGTGCTCTATGAGTAGAGGAGGAGAAAGTGGCCTTTGTGAACTGGATCAACAAAGCTCTGGAGAAGGATGGAGACTGCAAACACATCCTGCCAATGGACCCATCCGAAAACGACCTCTTCACTGCTGTAGGAGACGGGATTGTCCTCTGGTACGATATCAGCACTTTTAGGAACATTGTGGAAATCTTTTCCATCAAAGAGAATGGGCACTTGTCTAAAGAAAATCTGTAAATATTTGTAATTTTTGCTTTCTCCTGGTAGTAAAATGATCAACCTGTCAGTGGCTGACACCATTGATGAGAGAACCATCAACAAGAAGAAGCTGACACCCTTCACCATACAGGTAGGACCCATGATCACACGGAGGATCCCAAGCTCTCCATCTGATTTCTTCATGTTGGCTTAATGCTGCTGTGCATTTATTCTGGACTTATGCTTTGGTCTCACAGGAAAACTTAAACCTGGCTCTGAACTCTGCATCAGCCATCGGCTGCCACGTGGTCAACATTGGAGCTGAGGACCTGAAGGAGGGCAGGCAGCACCTTGTCCTCGGTCTGCTGTGGCAGGTCATCAAGATCGGACTGTTTGCTGACATCGAGCTCAGCAAGAACGAAGGTTTGGCAACGCAACCAAATCTGTAACAAGAACTCTCAGAGACCACAAACCTTTATCAAGTACCAAATATCGTCTTTGCTAGATATTTACAGTCATCTGGATCAGTGATCCTGATCATGGTATAAAGATCATTCACACTTTAAAGGCTTATTTAATTAAGCTTTCCACTGTGTGAGGTCTATCTGTGGTTATGATTTTGTCAAAATCCCTAAAGTACTTTTGACATAATCCTGCTGTAAGGTTTTTCTCCCTTCTTCCTGATTATTTTATGGAACAGCTTGAGGACAGATGACAAGATTAGCATTATTTCATTGTTATAGTCAAGAGTAAAGTTTTGTGTAACAGCTTACACATAGGTAGCTAGCAGAAGGAAGTGTTCAGAGAACTGGGAGGAGAGATTTTATCTTCTTGGGCTGGGTGTACCCTGTACAATAGTTTGGTTGGTGCAAGAAGTTTGGGCCAGTTATCAGTCACACCACAGGCCAATCCCCGCAACTGTGATTTCTGAGCTTTCATGTGGTATCAACAAAATGTGGGTGTGGGAGTTGAGTCATGGTGACATGTAGCTAACGTGCCATCAGAGATAAAAGCTGGTAACTGCTAAAAGACAAACAAATAAGGTCGAAAACTCAACATTTTACGAAGTGTGTGTGTGTGTTTGCTTTACTCCAGGATTAGACATCCACACTGATCTCACAGTAATTTTCATGTAAATCATTTGTACGCACTCATTTATGAATTGTGTATTATTAAAGCATTAATGTGTAAAACTAAGGTCATCTGTTGGCCTGGATACCAATAAAATTGCAAGTTGAGACGTGTTTGATAATAAATAAATCTCTATCTTCAACAATCCAGGTAATAGAAGTTAATCAGATAAAACAGAAAATAAAGTTTGCTGCAGTATTTGTGTAAGATCATTGTTAATAACTGTGAGTGATCAATTTAATGCATTTGTGTGTGTGTGTGTGTGTGTGTGTGTGTGTGTGTGTGTGTGTGTGTGTGTGTGTGTGTGTGTGTGTGTGTGTGTGTGTGTGTGTGTGTGTAGCTCTGGTGGCTCTGCTGCGTGATGGTGAAAGTCTGGAGGACTTGATGAAACTGTCCCCTGAAGAGCTGTTGCTGCGTTGGGCCAATTATCACCTGGAGAATGCTGGATGCCCCAAAATCAACAACTTCAGCTCTGAAATCAAGGTGAGTCCACATTCACCACCACTGCTATACCGCAGTCACTGAATCATGGGAACAGTCATGCAGTATGTTCAGGCTGACCCACAGATGGCAGCAGTGGTTTAATCCAAAAAAGATTGCAGATTTTTTTTTTATCAGATAAAAATATGATATTGGTCTGTTTTCTTACATTTAAAATCTCCAAATGTAACCTTTGTGTTGTAGGACTCCAAGGCATACTACAACTTGTTGAATCAGGTGGCACCCAAAGGTGATGAGGAGGGAATCCCCCCAATTGCCATTGACATGTCAGGAATACGGGTGAGAAACAAAGGATATCCTGTGAGAAATCATTACTTTAACTACCCAGGTTCAGAGGAATCTTCATTTGATTACTGCTGATGTGTTTAATCATCTTAACCAGGGGACAGAATCCCACAATCCCAGACAGCAAAGCAGGATAGAATGGATGCATGGATTCATTAATATTTACCTAGAAGCACAGAGAAAATAGATTTGAGTGCTAAAATAAACAGTAACTCATATAAAAAAAATCTTGCTTTTATTCCTGTAGGAGAAAGAAGACCTGAAGCGAGCCGAGTGCATGCTGGACCAGGCCGACCGGCTCGGCTGCAGACAGTTCGTCATGCCCACAGACGTCGTCCGTGGCAACCCGAAACTCAACTTGGCATTTGTTGCCAACCTGTTTAACAAGTACCCCGCACTGAAGAAGCCTGAGAACCAGGACATCGACTGGAGCTCCATCGAAGGTGATCTCTGCCGACCTGATGGGAGGAGTCCTGCTGCATGTGCGTCTTAACCAGTGAGTGTTGCTCTGCAGGTGAAACCAGAGAGGAGCGCACCTTCAGGAACTGGATGAACTCACTGGGCGTCAACCCTCGTGTCAACCACCTCTACGCGTAAGAGAGAAAGTCTGTTGTAGCTCAGGGAGCCGCTCAAAGCCCAGAATTCTTATTATTAAATATTTTGGAAACAATACAGTGGTTGGTGCCCAATGTTAGGCCTAATAACAGTTTCACCAATGGTCATTTTAATACACAAAATTCACTACATCAATGAATCCTCTTAAAAATAAAAGTTCAAGGGGTATTTTTTATTTTTTTTTTCAAATATGCCTAAGACTCCCTGAAAATTGATCCACGACCCACTTTTAGTACCTTGTCACTGCACATGACTACGTGATGTCACTTCCTTACTCTCAAGTTTTTCACGACAGATTTTCTGCAGCTTCACATACCATGAGATTTGAATTTAAATGACCGAAAGATGTTTGTAATATATTTTATTAGTATATATGTAAATATGTAACTGTTTTCGTTTCTTAATTGAATTTTTTATTTTTTTTTTAAATGACCACAAGACGAGTGCTTGTCAGGATGGATTTTTCCATCTACAAGCAGATACAATGTAATACTTTAATGAATTACTTATAAATACTGAAATAATAATAATAATAATAATAATAATAATAATAATAATAATAATAAAAAGTATGAATAATAATAAATGAATTAACATGGCTTCGTGTGTGTGTGTGTGTGTTACAGGGACATTGATGACGCTCTCGTCATCTTCCAGCTCTATGAGAAAATAAATGTAAAGGTGGAATGGGACCGAGTCAACAAGCCTCCGTACCACAGCCTGAGCTGTTACATGAAAAAGGTACGACAGCCAATCAACAAGCAGATCAGACATGATGGTAGATGAAACTTCTGAAGAAATAATCTTCTACATCCCAACGTTTTACATTCAGTTGTACTTGTACAATATAAATGAGTAAAGTTGTGTCTGTAAGATTCCAACCACTAGGATCATGAAATAAGTGAACATGTTGGTTTAATGCTTATTTACACATATCACATTAATTAATGCTGTCTGTGGCATCAAAAATTAGTTTTAGGCAAAGATAAAGTGGTTTATTCTTCCATTAGTTGGAATTGTCATGGTTGGTGTAGTAACACTTGAATAACATTAATCTGATGTTGTTATTCTTCCTGTTTGGATGTTGCTGTTTTTTCCAAGACTTTTGAGATGCAAACTCCACTTTCTCTCTCTCCAGCTGGAAAACTGTAACTATGCGGTGGAACTGGGTAAGAAGGAGGCCAAATTCTCTCTGGTCGGCATTGCAGGTCAGGACTTGAAAACAGGGAATCGAACCCTCACCCTCGCTCTGCTGTGGCAGCTAATGAGGAGGTACTGGTGTCTCGCCACTGCTTTCATTTCATTAAAAGAAACACAGAGTATGAAGTCAGTTTGAAGGTCAGAATTCTCTCACACTGAGACAGAAACAATAAAATCATTTCAGTTTTTAATAACCTGGGTAAGCGGTAACAAATGATTGGATAATAATGAATCACGACATCTGTTCATAGGCAGTTTAGTTTAAATTAAAGTCAAACTCATCTTTCAATCCACGGCTTCTGAGTGTTTCAGTGAATTATGTGATCAAAGTCATCAAAGATAAGACAGAGTGTCGTCACATCCCTTCATCCTCCTCAGATACACTCTGAACATCCTGGAGAATCTGGGCGACGGTCAGAAAGTCAATGATGACACCATAGTGAGATGGGTCAACGATACGCTAACCCAGGCTGGGAAAAACACCATCTCCAGCTTCAAGGTGAAGGAACACAAGCAGCAAACACATTCAAAGACCTGAGGAAAAGACTTTGGGCTGGATGTGTAGGATCATCAATCATGTTCCTACAGTCATCAGTGTTTATCAAAAGTGATCCATAAAGAAAATCATCATCTAAGGCTCTTAGAGGTCAGAAATCCTCGAATATGATAATGCACATATAAAAAAAAGCAGAAACATGCAAATCTGCATGATTTAGGTTTAAATAACAGGACCTAAAATTATAATATGCACAGCAATGGTGGGGGCCAGGCAAGATTCTGCAAAATTAGGCAAATTTTGAGCAAATGGTGAATTTTAACTTGATTAATTTACTTGAACTGGTGTAACTTATAGTTTTGGAAGGGAAAAAAGTGTCATTCTAATATACATTTTACATCAATTGAGGCTTGAAGAATTTCTGGCACAAGAGACGATTCTCTATGTCAGTGATTCTCAATTGATGGGTCGGGACCCAAAAGTGGGTCACTTACCTGTACTGGGTGGGTCGCAGATAGCTAGTCAAAAAATAACTATTTATTGTCTCTCATGTTGGACTTTTGGACTCTTTTATATTGAAATAAACTTTTCTTTTGGCAGGCATGCTGTGACATACGAGTTGCACAGAAAAATGCATAGATCTATGTTTTAAAAAATATTATATGTGTGTTTTCAACAGCTATTTAAAAAATAATAATTGTTTGGTTGAATTCTTAAAAAAAAGTGGGTCGCAATTTATTGACCGTGGAAAAATGTGGGTCCCAGGGTGAGACTAGTTGAGAAGCCCTGCTCTGTGTCATCGCGACCCACTTCACAATAGGCCTCATATATAAACTGTGAGAGAAGCAAAGTTGTGCATAAATTAACATTCCGGACTATTTTAATTACCAAACAGACCCATTTCATGTGATGTATGCATATTAAATTATTACAACATACCGGCCGGTGGGCACCCTTTTCAGAAGAATAGATGAGACTTATGGTTGTGTTCTATCACACAGAGGCTGACAGCTGACGTATCTGACACACACACACACACACACACACACACACACACACGCACAGAGTTCAAATAACCAGACTGTAATATGTTCTAAAAACATCTCACACATTAAAAGCATCTATTTATTTACACTTACATTAATGTACACAAAGACTAGCTACACAAAAGCAGAACGATATTTATTGATCCAGAAATTGAACAGATCTTACCTTAACTTATAGGCTCAGTTTCCTCCTTTGTTTTCAAGTCCCTTTGTACCTCCATCCATGGTGGTTTTATCATCCAAAAGAGTCTTCATTTTGAATTAAATCTACCGCTATTTGGTCTTTTTTAATCTCTCTTCTCTTTTCCTCGTGTCAATTTTGTCAAAACAAAGCGGCATCTTTAATGTTTCCGTCACGTGTGAGTAAAATTACCGCAATTTACCAACACTAACGACATCATTTCTCCGATAGAGCAAATATGAGCTGAGTTATTTGAAATACCGTGTTGCGTTCAGGGGAACTGACCTTTCGTATAATCCAGCCGTAAAAAGAGGACGTGTCCAGTGTCACATACTGAGATTGTAACCCTAACCTAATCCATTAAACAAATAAAACACGTGTTCGTTAACTTTGAAAACAAAAATAAACAAAACTGAGTTTTCTTGGGGGTTTTTTTTAGCAAAAATTCATTTTAGGGTAGTGCACATGCACATATACTGTATGTGCATATACAATCTCAGTACAGTGCAATCCCAGTGTGCCACACCGGGTAAATCTGGATGTATAGTTACCCTACGCAACAGAAGATATGAAATTAACAGCATGTACAATCAACAACAAACCCAGAGTCGTTTAATGAGGACGTAATGCAGTGCGTATGTTGTAAATGAACGTGATGACGTCTTCGTGAAGCTACCCTAATATTGCAAATCTATTTGGCGACCCAAATAATATCGTGTGTGACCGACTTGTGGGTCGCGACCCAGTCTCTGGGAATCGGTGATTTAGAGTAATGAACTTCATAATTCATTACTCTAAATCGATCTAAATGTAGAAAGGTTTCTTCAGTTCTACATTTTAGTGTAAGTTGCAAAACTCTAACACATATAGTTGATTTGTTTTTGTTCTAGAAGCTTGTTGTAGAGCCACCTTTAGGTTGATTGGCTTGTTTTTGCAGCTGAGGCAATCTGGCGTGGGACTGGACCTTTGTGCAAAATTTGGTGATATTCCATGCATGGGAAGTATGATTTCATCAGAAGAAGAAGAAAGAAAAAAAAGAAAAATATCCAGAATCATTATTCCCAGCAGTTTAGACAGCCTGGCCCAATAACAGGACTTTATTAAGACTTTTTACTTATCACATATTTTGCACACAAGTTTACATCATCTTAAGCAGAATGCAACACTGCAAAATGTTCCTGTATATGTGTGTATCTGTAGATCCCACTTCCAGGATAAATAGTCCATCATGTGTTTCCTGTGTGTGTAGGATGGGCAGATCAGCACCAGTCTGCCTGTTCTGGACCTGATCGACGCCATCCAGCCAAGATCGATCAAATACGACCTGTTGAAGATGGAAGATCTCACAGACGAGGAGAAACTCAACAACGCAAAGTACGCACAGACCAACAACACGTTACTTTGTTTTCCTGTTGTGGTCAGACTTCATCAAACCATCATCTCTATGTTCTCCCTCCACCTGATGCTGATACTCCTCTCCTTTGTCAGGTACGCCATCTCCATGGCCCGGAAGATTGGAGCCCGTGTTTACGCTCTCCCAGAGGACTTGGTGGAGGTCAAACCCAAGATGGTGATGACTGTGTTCGCCTGCCTGATGGCACACGGCATGAAGTGCGTCTGAGGACCAGGACGTAGAAGAGAAAAGCCCTGAAATGATGGTTTCGGAACAGGGAACAGAAACTCTATAGGTCAAGTTCAGATAGATTTTATTATGAAGGCTGATGACGGGTGTTGTTACAGAACTTCCTTTAGGCAGAAAATGGTTTTACTGCTTTGGTTTTACTATGTTTAAAAAGCCAAAATAATGGTTAAAAAACCTGGACTAAGATGTCACATTACTTCACAATGAGTACAAAAAACAACAGAAAACAAGCCATAGGTTGACTCATATTCCTATTTATATGTAAAACAGCTCCCTTTGATCATCATAAATCTATATGAAATTAATTCAAACAGAAAATGCAAGATCTGTTAAGATATGTTTGCTTCATGAATGTTCTTAAATTCATGTGATGAACTATTCTTACCGGTACTTAAAGTGAGCCAACAAAACATCCTCTTCCTTTTTTTCCCCAAAATACTAAATGTTTTTAAGTGTATTGACAAATAAGCACTTTTTACAAAATAATTTACAGTATGAATCGAGACAAGCCTGAACATGAGCTGGTTGGATGTACATTAGTGCATGTGATATGTGATATGTGTTTGGTTCAGAAACCAAAAATTGGATTTATTATTTTGTTTTTTTTTAATAAATTTTGTATTGGGAAAGTTCATTTTCTACATGTACCAGTTCAAAGTTCAGTTCACAAATTTTGAAATAAACTAGTTCAAAGTTCTTTTTTTAATATGTAGCTGTGAGCTTTTCCCCTCAGAGTCTGGGAACGTCCCACATTTAACTAAAGCACTGCTTCCCACTGGTATGGACTAAAATGGAATTTTATGTGAATTACTGCACCTTTAAGGATTACTGTCCTGTTTTTGTTTTAATAATTTCAAAATAAAAATACAATTTAAGAGCAAGGTCGGGTGTTCCACTGCAAAAACTAAATAATTCTGACTGACAGTGTTACCTTCTGCCACATCATGCTATGTAACTATTTCCTGACATGTAGTGGGATCACCTGCGTTATATGGGATTGTAACTGGTTGAAGAATCTCATCTCCATAGCAGACACTTGACTGGCAGCACCTGGGGTTTGAGAAGCTCAAAAAAGAGTCAGTAGAACAGCAGAATAACATGTTTGGCACATTTTTAACCACATTTTTCAGCTCCGAAAATGTGGCACCATTTAAAACTAGGGAAATAAACAGAATTTCCAACAGAATAAGAAGCATTTTTACAGCCAATAAATAATCTACCAAACACAAATGACCTTATTTTTTCTACTCACTTTTCTGCTAATGTTTGAACTCATTTTCACAATAATTTATCACCAATAAGCAGGCAGTAGTCCAAACTGGTAACTGTTGACAAATATTTTATTTATTTATTATTATTATTATTATTATTATTATTATTATTATTATTATTATTATTATTATTATTATTATTATTATTTATTATTATACAAAAAAAAAAACATTAATACAAGTGAGTTGAAAGTCAAAATAAAAGACAAAACAAAAATAACCAATGGGCTAAACAATGTACTCACAATCAAACAGCAGATTGGGCTATTGAAAAATATCAAGTTATTTCATGAATGAAACAAGTCTAGAGGCATTTCTGCCATTGAGAACTGAGAAGAGATAAATAATTGACAAAAAGCAAAAAAAAAACAAAAACAAAAAAAAAAAAGCTCTCCTTCAGTGGGTAAAGTTAGGCTTAGATTTAAATAAATGGTATTTATGAATATAGTATTTACCTAACGAAATAATATTATACACACCAAAATTCATCGTCTTACCATTAACAAACAAGACAAATTTAACATCGGATACAGTGAACATATTAAGATAATCCTTTTTAAAGTAACATCGTGGTCACAGGAAGTTGATGAGAAAGCCAGTGGGTGGCGGCAAAGCACCAACACGTGACTGAAAACTACCAATAAACACCAGAAGAAGAAGAAGAAACCGAAACTAGACTAGCGAGAGGAAACGGCTAGATAATTTAATCAAATGGCGGGATTGTTGCTGGTCTGCACGTTTATATGAAGAAAAAAAAACGATTATAAGTTGACTAAAGTCAGTATTACAGTTAGTCCCTTGGTCCTATGGAGATGGAGAGCTGTGTACTTTGTCGGAGGATAGATGAAACTACGATGACTGGAGCTTTGTCGTGCAAAGGCGAAGTGATCGCTCACCAGAACTGTTTGGTAAATATCCACAAACTGAACTTTACACCGGTCACTGTGTTCCTCTGTAATCTATACAAGTTTGTTCTCTACAAAATAGTTTTATACACTCGAGTTAAGCCATTGTAAACAAGCTGTTTTAAGTTTGAGTAATAAACGTTAAATTCTAGTTTTATTTATTTAGTTATAATTAGGGATGCACCGATCGATCGGTGCCGACTTCTCTTATTTTGAAGTATTGGCGATCGGCCGATCTTTGCGTATGAAACCGATCTTTCCTACCTTTGCAAACGTCTTCAAAAGTCAACCACTGTCCTGTTTGACTTTTAGGAGCTTTTATCTTGTAAACTATTGCAGATTATTTCTAGATTGATATTTTTTTTACATTTAAATATCCACAAAGATGCTGCATTTTGACTTTTTTTTTTTTTTTTTTTTTAGAATTTTTGCACTACAAGGAAACCTAAAACTCAGGACTCTTTATTGGTGGTTTAAGATGTTTTTTTGTTTTGTTTGTCCTGTAGATTATTATTATATCATCTGCCCCAAACCCTGTGACTTTCTATATTTGTTAAACCAACATAATGCTGTGCGTTTTAATTGAGTCAAAGAGCTCCAAACAGGTCTGCAGTGTAACATGATGGACACGTTTAGTTTGTTTTTAAAATGTGAAAAATGAAAGACTAATAAAAAGTGTTATAATTTAGTATTTTTGGACAGCAATATTCCAAACTTTAAATTTATATTTGAGTTAACTACTTCATGTGCAGTTAAAGCAACACGTTTGTATTGTTTTGTGGATATTGTTCAATGTTTTACAATAATATAAGATTGGAATGTTCGGGGTGTATACTAAAAAAAAAAAAAAAATTGGAATTGACAGGTCAGGCTTTTAAAAAAATTGATGATCAGCCAAAAAATTGCAATCAGTGCACCCCTAGTTATAGTACATGTTGCTACCATTAATATTATTATTATTAAACATGGAACGATATATCGTGCGACGATACACCACGAAATTAAAACGTCACGATAACTATTGTTGCCGGAACAAGTGGTATTGCATGGGTGCGAGTCACATTTAAAAAAAATAAAATAAAAATCTACACAATCTGCTAATTATTATTATTATTATTATTATTATTATTATTATTATTCATTTTTTTAAATAACAACACATTCCTACTATACTTCAATTCATTTGGTAACACATTCCATAACTTCACCCAACAGACAGATATACATCAACTTTTCATGGTTGTGTTGTGCATATATACAGTATACAAATAAAATCGTAATATTTATATATTTTTTTATTTGGAGTAAAGAAAAAGTATCAACAAAATAACATAATTAATTAATTGGATTGCATCTCCAAACTGAGTAAAATAGCCAATATAAAATATTTGTTAGTAATGTCCTGACAGCATTACAGTCAAAGTAAATTTGGACCCCTGAAAGCTAAAAACAGGAAACTAGTTACTGTTCATAATATAAAAAAAGTAATTAAACTTATCAACTTGTGGATATTTTGATTTAATGTTCTCCTCTTTCTGTTGTTTTGTGTGTTTTTCCTTTTTAGCTATATGCATCTGGTATTTTTTGTAAAGAGTCACCTGAGTTTGACGACCTGTTTGGATTCTCTATGGAGGATGTGCTGCAAGAGGCCTATCGAGGAGCCAAACTGGTAAGAACGGGAAAACGTTGACATTTACATTGGCGAGAACACCTTCAGACGTGTCCCTCTGTCGATAGAAATGCAAAAAATGCAGAAAGAACGGAGCCACAGTTGGATGTGAAGTCAAACGCTGCAAAAAGTCGTACCATTTCCCGTGCGCGATCGAGGACGGTGCCACAAAAATGGAAGATGCAGTTGGAGGGAAATATGGGTCAGTTAAGTTTAATATTTTTTCCTGCATGTTTTCCTAACATCTGTTCTGCTGAGGTTGAAGTCAAACTTAAATAACATTATCTCCTGTTTTTGAACAGAATATTCTGCATGAGGCACAGTCAGAAAAGTAAGTGTTAAGTGCATGTTTGAGTAGATTTTAGAGTTTGCTTCATGTTCTGTGTGTTTTGAATGAACAGGACAGAACAAGTCTTTAAACGGACAGAGCTCATCTGCCTCGTCGTCCCACAGCTCCACAAATCAAAGCAAATGTGGATCTCTCAAGGTTAGTTTGCAAGTGCTCGCACATCTACAGTAACTTTGTTTTGATATTGTGACATCTCCACTTGTAATTACGTAGTTTTCAAATGAGTGGCTTAAGTAATTCTATGACATGAACACTCATGAGCGATGCTTTATTGCCTTCCTACACGTTCCTGACTTTGTTTTTTGCTTTTCAGAGACGACTGAGCTTTGATGACGAGTAAGTGTTGAGTGAGAAATTAGCTCTTGATTTATTACAATCTTAATTCCAGCAAGTTCTTTTTGTCTTCTTTTTTTAAATAATATGTTATGGTTTCCTTTATTCAGACAACTTTTTTCAGGAAATGTACTTTACTTTCACCTAGATGCCTCTGAGGAAGACTGACAGTTGTCAGTCAAAACATGTCAGGAGATCAAAGTAAATGTCCTTAATAAATGAAACCTTTAACACATTATTTCAATCTTAGGCGTAACACAAGTCACCAAAATAAATGCATAAATCTGTCAGTATATGGTGGATCTAAATAGTAGATTTTCTAAGAAACTTGGTATTTCATTCATTACAATAATCAGGATTTTGTGTGAAATTAGCTGTTGTGTCTAGAAGTGGTGGAAAAAAAAAAAGCACAATATTATTCCTTAACATCCAGGTGATGTAAAGGAAAACTAGAGCCATTAGTTTAAGATTTAATAAGCAATATATTTCTAGCCAGTCATATATCAGTGTTAAATAGACCACTAATGATTTACATCATAGTCTTCATTATTTGTCATTTTTCACCTGATTAAAACTGGATTGAGATTAAATGTGAACTTTGTCACGAAATACAAAGTTGACGTTTTACATTAGCGCTCACTTTTCATCAGCAACTTATACTCATTTTAGTCGACACCCTTCATATTAGTCTACAGCAGTGGTTCTTTTTTATCCCGTGTACCCCCTTTTTATTTTTGTCAAATTGTGTGTACATAGTACCTGCTCTTCATATCTTAAGTTCCCTCTCCATAATTTAATTTGCTTTTTCATTTGTTGAACAGTACGCTCTCCTATACCCATAGCTGTGTCTCTAACATTTGTTTCCTAAGGATTAATCTACAACTTCAAAACAATAAGTGGAATCTAAAGTGGATTTGAGTTAAACTACAACTTTTATATGACTACTTCAATAGTAGGTAAATACAGTCTCCTTTATAAAATGTAGGTAATTATTGTCTTATACTGTCAGAAGTGTGATAAAATAGCCTCTAAAGCATAAAATAACCCTTTTTCAATAAATACAGAATATAGTATTTTATTAAGAGATGGGACTGTTAATTTGTCCCAAAAATATAGGCTAGGAACATTTCTCAATTATTTTTAAATTAATTGGTAAATCATTCCGAGTACCTCCTGCAATGTGCTCCTGTACCCCGAGAGTTGTTTTGGGAACCACTGGCCTACAGAACTCCTTTCTTTATTTAGTCAACTCAAACTAAAGCAGATCTTTAAAGCTTTGTAAAAAATAAAAAATAAAAGACAAATTCAATTAGATTTTGATAAGGAAACTAACACTTGAAACTTGTTGTCACAACATGCCACGAAATGTGTCATTTCACACTTCTGATGTGAATAATGCAATAATGTACAATCAATCAATCAGTTGTCCTCTATGTGCCGTCGTCTTCTTCTCACTGCACCAACATGTATCATCATAAGGTTAAAGACTGTATGTCTTTATTGTGCATTTTAGTGATGCAGCATATCTTCTATAGTGCTCATTCTTAACATCTTCTTATTGTATTTAGAAAAAAGTCTTGTTTATCTTTCACAGGCAGGAGGAAAGTCCTTCCAAAATGAAGTGGAAACGTATAAAGGAAACCTCGAGCTCAGGTGAGCTCTGATAGGAGAAGATTATCCACTCACTCACTGACTGTGAGTTGTTTTTTGACATTGTTGTTGTTGTTTACAGATGACACAGACACAGAGATGGGCCTGATTGCCCCTATAGAAACTGATACAGAAGAAAGTCAAAATTATCATCTGGAGCAGGAAGTAGGTCTATACCTTTACCTATTAATCATGAGGCTTGTCATTACACAGCGTTTGTCATTTGTATCTATTTGCTTTCATTAATTGTTGACGCTGGTCTGCTTCCTCAGAGAAACAGGTATGTTTCACCCTTTTTCATCTTCAAAATTAGACATTTTTACTCTTGGTTTGTGAAAGTTAAGTGTATTTTTTTTTTTTTTTTTGCCATCTTCAATAACAACAGAGGATACATTTCTCTGGTTTTTCCACAGGAACGTCGCTGAAAGCTCGGCGCGGTCACCTTTAGGTAAGTAAACACAAACCCTGTGGAGAACTTGGTACAGCAGGATGTAACAATGTAAAAAGATGGAACCTTTTAATCCAAGGTTTAATAACAAGTTCTGATGAACTACGGCCGGGCCCGCGCAATGTGTCAGCACCGAATAGGACGTTCCCGAGAATTCAGTGAATGAGTAAAATAAATGAAATTGTGCAACGTAAAATGGTAATCTACTTTGAATTGCCTTTGAAATGATATATCACATGACTTTGTTCCAATAAATTTAGAAACTACCGGAAAAGGGGGTGGTTCCTCATCCCCCCCCCTTTCAAAAAGGCCTCCGAGAGGCTCTTGACATCCACTCATAGAATATCCATGTCAAATTACAGCCTGATTCAACGAGCATTAACAGAGTAGTTATTTGAAAAATGGGGCCCCCTGGCGCCCCTGTGGTACATTAAGAGTAATTGGCCCCATTCATATATTGGTGTGTGTCAATGATTCGGTACCACCAACTGTCACAATATTTGACTCTCAAATGACTGAGAAAATAACTTTAATGGAAATTGCCTATAAAGGGAGGTGGGCCCCTAATCGAATTGTGCGAGGCATAATCGTAATCTACGTTGAACTAAAACGATCTATCACACGACTATGTTCCTATAGATTAACGGTACCACTAACCGTTGTAATATTTGACTTGCAAATAAATGAG
This sequence comes from Gouania willdenowi, assembly GCF_900634775.1. Lineage (NCBI taxonomy): Eukaryota > Metazoa > Chordata > Actinopteri > Blenniiformes > Gobiesocidae > Gouania > Gouania willdenowi. The sequence continues at coordinate 20,409,487 of NC_041064.1, forward strand.
AAATTAACTTTCTATTTTTCTTTTGGGGCCCCAAATCAAAAAATCGGGCTTCGAGCGTCTGCATACTCATCCATAGATTATACATTACAAAATTACAGCCCGATCCGTTCTCGAATAACAGAGGAGTAGCAATTTTAAGAAGAACAAAGTGAGTGGTGTTTCCAGTCTGGTAGCCCGGCCTAAAAACTAGTCCACTACACACAATACAGTGAACAAGGACGTAGTTGATGACCCTCCTGCTGCGCAGTATCAAGAGTTGATGTGAGTCTTTCAAATGAAGTGGCTACTGAGTCAGCATTTGGTCTGTTGCTTTTTTAAATCATGATTAACAGATTAGGAGCAAACATCCGCAAGAAATTAGAAATAAAGTGCGACTAAAACAGTTGCAAGGCCTGTTGTGTGTATATTCTGTTAATGATAAATACTTTTTGGAATTAACTTATATGATCATCATATGATCACTATATTTAGCACAATATATTTGAACAAATAAAATACTTATTGCAGTAGTTTACTCTGATGGGAAGCTGAAATAATGAAAAAGGGGTGGGACTACATACATCTTCACTTCCTGTTCACTCCTTTTCCAAGATGTCATCAAATGTGGGTTTTTTTGTACTTTGGTAAATGTGTTTGTTCTTTTTTGAATTCTGTTCTCCATCATATGATCATTTATTTAGTATTTTTTATCTACGTGTTGAAACTAACCTAATTGTTACTGATGGTGCTCCTTTTCATACAGCAGCCATGTCTACGTCTACATCTGTCCTGTTTCTGTGGAGTCTGTGGACAAGCTCGTGATAACGTCCTGCTTTCTTCTGTCTCGTCAGGTAATCACTCCCAGGATAGAAGTGCAGACATAATAAATGAGGAGGCCATATATTCAGTGAGTATTTTATTCACTTTGAACACTTAACTTTCTATCTTTACCTTCATGACTAGGGGTTTGCCACACAGCTGTGCTCTCTTTCAGGATGCTGAGTCAGAGAGTTTGCTCCTTCCTGTGCACGTCTGCATGGATTCCCAGCTGTTCCGAGATGCAGATTGTCAAACATCGCCTCTGACTCCCTGTGCTTTGGTTAAAGTGGAGGCAGCGTCGTTGGAGAACGACGTTAACGGTGAGATTTCCTCTGCCAGTTTTCAGTGAACGCACATAGTAGCATCCATGGCTAGTTTGGCACTAAAGGTACATTTGTGGCTTCGATGTAAACAAAATGGCTCCAAGTGTAACGAGTAAATCTTCAATTTAACGCCAATCTTTTTAAAGTCTTTGTGGCATGATAAAACAAGTTAATTTTATTAGAAAATACAAAACCCAACAATCATTTTGATATGATGGGTTCAGATGTTTGTACTATAAGAGTAAAAAAAAGGAAACGAAGCCAACATTTCCCTTATACTACAAACATTTGACCATACGTGTCATATATCAAAATGATTGTTGGGTTCTCTATTTTCATTTAAAATAACGTGTTTGATCATGCCACTAGGACTTTAAATGCCTTTCTTCATTTGCAATGAAAAAATAATAATAACACTAAACAAAATGCCTACACACTAAGAAAGAAAGTAAATAATGAGAAGCAGAAATGAAAAGAGCATTAAATTATTAGACTGCATTAGATATGCTACGTGGAACTAAAGTACAAAAATAAACTTTCAATAGCTAACTTAAAGTGTGCACCCTAAAACTCCTTTTTTCCTGCTGAATACATATATGATTACGTCTGAAATAACGTAGTTTATTGATCCTAGTCCCATTTTTTAAATTTTAGTCAAAGTATTTAAATTTAGTGTTTTTAGTTGTAAAAAGTCATAGTGACTGCCCTTTATGGGTTGAATGCCAGCTTTTACAATTGATTTTTGCTATTTGCTGAGATTGAATCAGTGACGTCGCTAACAGTGACTATAGGCCCCGCCCCTCCTATAAAAGATGGGAGGAGGGACTAGTTTCCTCCTCTCACAGCCCTCAGTGAGCATTGATTGACAGCTCCATGTGGAATTGTGCAGTGCTGTGGGGGCGGGGCTGCTGTGACTGGGCGTGTCTTAACTACTCTAGGAGCCATGATATCTTCCTATTAGCAGATCAGTAAAACAAATGGGGGATTAGTTACACTTTAAAATATATAATTTCCTGTTTTGTTTTCTTAAGCTTTTTGGCACAAATGGCAAACATTGGTTATTACCTGTTATTTTGACTGTACAGCACTTTATGTATTTATTATAAAACATGATTTTACTTATTCCCTGTTAGTTCATTACATTTTAAAATGTTTTATTTGTCAGGTTTAAAGTGGGTTAAATGTTAGAAAAGTTCATCTAATACATGACCCTGACTCTTCCTTTAGGCTTCAGGTCTGAGCAGAGTACCAGTCAGGTTTCTACTAAACCATCATTCCCACAACCAGCCACCTCCTCCTCTTCCCAACCAAACCAGTCCAACCCTGGCAGTGTTGGAATCTTCCACCAAGCCACCAGATTGACCGTTTCTTCTCTTCCACCTAAAACCACCCAAACCCCCAAACCCAACATGGACTCTGCGAGCTTCTGGAAGAGCTGCAACGTGGCTGGATGCACACGCGCCATCTTCAGCGACTTCTTCAGTGGAATGAATGCTGCTGCTGAGAGGATTGAGGAGGACCAGGCTAGTCAGGAAGGTGAGAACAGATCCTGGATCAGATTCAACAGCAGACTTTAAAGTTCTGCTGCTGGTGTATAAATCTGTGAATGGGTTTGGTCCAGAATACATCAGTGACATGTTAGTCAGGTATGAACCCAGCAGGTCTCTCAGATCTATGGACACAGGTCAGATAGTGGAGCCCAGAGCTCACAGTAAACATGGTGATGCTGCTTTTAGTTGTTATGCTGCAAAGAAGTGGAACAAACTGCCAGCAGAGCTGAAGTCAGCATCTAATGTGAACATTTTTAAATCAAAGTTAAAGGCTTTTTTTTCTCTCCTGCATATGATTGAGAGAGAGATTTTTGGTCACGTTGTTGATGTCATGTTTGTTGATGATTTGAATTGATTTTACTGATGATTTTAAATGTTCTTATTGATTTTAAACAATTGAATGTTTTATCATGTGAAGCACATTCAGTTGCCTTGTGTATGAAATGCGCTATACAAATACATTTGCCAGTGACAGCGACTCTAAACTCGTCTCTTTGCTTTGCACAGATTATGATCTTGCACTATCGGTGTTGACAGCTTCTGGAAAACTGTTGCAGTTTGTGGCCACGCAGCAGCAAGGTGAGTTTCACTGTTCATAACTTTAGATAAAAAATCATTTCATTTAACGTCTGTAGTCCTTAGATCACTATTCAAATCAAGATGGTGTCACAACTCACACCTCCTGACCCAAAATTACCTAAAACTACCAATACGCACGCACAACACTTTATTTGCACCCCACCAATAATAATTTAATAACGCATTTGGTAAATGTCCTACATTGTTTTTAGTTCAACCAAATAAATCAGCTAAACCTTCTTCACTTTCCTTATCCAGAGGTGAAAGTAACTGATTATAAGTACTCACGTTACTGTGATTGAGTCGCTTTTATGGGTATTTGTACTTTTTTGAGTATATTTCTAAATCAGTCATTTTACTTATACTTAAGTACATTTTAAAATAAATAAAGTAATTTGTTACACTTCAATGCCTAACTGTTACTGACTAAAATAGTTTTTTTTAGTTTTAAAATGATCAACAGACATTGTAAAACTACCAAAAATGACCAGACAATAATCAAATGCATGACATCATAGCCGACCAATGAGATTTAACGTAATGCACGGCACCAAAACAGCATTTAATGGAGGTCATTTTCTCAGTTTTCTAAATTTAGCTTTTTTTTTTTTTTTTTTTTTTAAATTTAATTCATGGATGTTATTTTGTTTTAAGAAAGAATTGTACATTTGAACAAATTTTTATTTTATACAGATGCTTTTGTGGAAAATAAATTGAGTTCTAATTGTGCAAGATTTAGTTTCTGACTTTTTAAGTTTATTCATGAGATGTTTACTGTATGTAAGGGAACCATGGCAACATTTATAACCAGAAAGAAGCGTGGGGGGGTGAAAGTAATGTCATGGCAAATTTTATATTCATCATCATATCCTCAAATGTATGTTCATGTGTACAATTTGTCATGTTTTAATACATGACGACTCCATTAATCTTTACACTTTTGAACAGCTGAATCATGATTAAACAGTACAGATCGTATTATTCTCAGTGCAGCACAGTCTCTGCCAAGGACATACACTGACGTACACACTTATCAAGACAGATAAAGACTGGAGCCAAACCTTCTCATAACATCTTCATCATCCTCCAACATTGCCACTATGGGCATCTGACTCCCTCCCTTTTGTCTCTCACTGTTGGGACCTTTTCTTATCTGTATAAAAAGCTTAAGCTTTGAAACTGTCGGGGCGGGGCGCGGCACTTCCTTTGGACGTCCGCCTGGACGGACGCTAATTTTGTTTCACTTTGTTCCACTTTGTATTCTTTTATTTAGTTTAGAATAAAATCATTTTTTATTAAATCATCAATGCTTCTCCTGGATTCTATCATTCAACCAGAGCAATGAATCATGTCTCAAATGAGGTCAACCGTAAATTCTGCCGTAACAATTGGCGTCGACGAACTGAATCCATCTTCTGCTCTGTGGGGCGTCGATCGTGGACCAGCACTGGGTCGACACATTTGAAGCCCCGGGGCTGGCCCGCGGTGGTCCGCCCTCGGACAGAGACTGGAGCACGAACCATCGGTTGAACCTCAAACACCAATTCGGACTAAGGTAAAGCTGCCTTTATAAACATATATGTATAAATTTTCATTTACATATATATTTGCTCTGTGTTGATTTTTTTTTTTTTTTGGAACCAGTCAAGCATTGTATTGATTTTCAGCTTTGAGCTTTGATTTTGATCCTCAGCTGTTCTGTGTTTTGACGCAGTGAATAGCCATGAGAAGGGCTCAAATGGTTGCTTTTTAATGCTGTAGGTTCTCTCTGGTTTTCTTCGGGCTCGGATATTTTGTTTAGGTCATTATTTACTTTGGTTTTGTTCGGACTCCCACAGCCTGTGAGGTCCTGACCAGAGATAGACGGGCAACCAAAGTTTCCAAAACATCCCAGCGGTGCCATGATCTGAGTTCACCTCTGTACCGAAAGCAAAATAGATTAAAACCCCGAATCTAACCTAAATTGTGTTTCTGTGAATCAAACAGATGAACAACCCAATAAACAAATAATATATGCATACGCATATACAATCTTGGTATGATGTGAACTCAGATCATGCTTTCAGGCGAGTTTTACTTTTTTTTATCTTTGTTTTTATTTTGTTTAAACGTGGAATCAGATTTCTCCCTTTGGCTTGGCTTTAATGCTTTCATTTGACGAGTGTCAGCTTTTTAGAAAGGGAGAGAAATACAGAGAGCCAAACACACACACGTCGCTGCTGTGTTTTTTCTTTTTTTTTTGACGTGTGAACACACACACACACACACACACACACACACACCCACACACGTACAGAGAGAGAAAGGGAGAGAGAGAGAGCACACACACAGGCACGCGCACGGGCGCACGCACACGCCACACCCATCCCAAGAGAGAGGTGGCGCCCCTCACTGGCCAGTTTAGTGCACTACACACTTGTGACACAACATTGTGATTTCTCACTTCTCCCCTGCCGATAGAATAGTGCCATTACACACAGACACTATTTTTATTTTTATTTTAAATTTTATTTTGATTTCATGTTTGATGGGCAACACACACACACACACACAGATGAATACAGTATTTCATTTTATTTTATTTTAATATTACTGTTACCATCATTATCATTTTTTATTATTTAAATTGTTAGTTTCTGTTGGCTTTGTGGTTGTCCCCTGAAGAAACGACATCTTCAATGAAAGAATGAAATCACCTTCAACTCTTACGCTAATGGAATGTCAACATCATTCAAAGGACCAAGCATCAGAAGGAAATGGACAATCAAAGGTGTGTGACCTTTCAGGACTCAAGGACTCAACTCCCATTCAGCAAAGCAATGCTGAAATAACTCGCTCAGTCCCAAGTCAACTCTTCATCGTCTATGAATGGGCCGCATGCCAATGCTGGATTAACACATCCTGCCCCATCATCAAAGACTGAGAACCTGTGGGCGTCGGAGTGGACACTCCCCCCCACCAATGAGTTGCGAGTTAAACGCCACGACTACTGCCTGAATGATGGGCAGCAACTGCAGACTGGTCACACGTCTGCTGGAAATCTTCACCAAAAAGACACTGTTTCAAAAGCCACAAGGATACCAAGCCACAAGAAGTCCACCACAGCCTTTGGTGGTAGTGCGCACGCACACGCACAGGCACGCGCACGCACAGAGCTAAATCACTTTAGCCTTGAACTTTGGCATGGAGGGGGACAACTAGCAAATAGCCAACAAGCTTCTCCTTCGCACAATACTAACCCCTCTATCTTCTGACTGTGCACTAGATTATTTTGTTTTCATTTATTCTCTCACACGCAGACAGACCAGACATACAGTCACACACCCACATTCACAACTATGAGAAACACAGGACCACCAGAACTTCACACAGAACCCTTCTGTTTGCCACATGAGATCAAGTGTGCCCATCATTTATCTTTGCTTTTATTCATTATGTTGCTCATTTATTTACACTGCTTTGGCCTTTATGAGAAAACAACAAACAAAGGGGAAGAAAATAGTGTTACTAAAAGGTTGTTTTTGTTTGCTTTTCTTTCATTTATTCTCTTGATTGAGGGGAGGCCCCCCACAATGCAAGATATGGTTACATCCGCTGAAGACAGAGCCCTCTGTTGCCTCAGCTTTTGGAGCTGAAGTTTTAATTTTTATTGGCCATGATTTTTTTTGAGCTCACACGTTTTTCTCCTTTGTTATTTCTGAACGATTCTTCTTTTTCTCTTTTGTTTTTACTCAATTTCAGGAAAATTGAGACAGAGATTGAGGACTGCAGCCTCAACAAGTTTAAATTTTGACATTTTTTTGACCGATACCTTCGTAAACAATCTGTACCTTACCCTTTTTGAAGCTGCTTGCGACAGACAGCCTAGTTCAACATTCATTGTTTTCATTTTGCGCGCTCCCCCCTTACCGCGTCGGACTGTCTGGCCGGCCCAAAGCCACTCGACAGCATGGGGGGGGGTACCAAATTTTTCCTGAGAAAAAAAATGTCCCATTAGTTGCTATGAGTACATAGGCAATTACTTTTCAAACAAGAAGTCCTGGTTTAATGTGCAGAAAAAGGATAAACCTTGCTAGGGAAAGCGCTCTTCGGGGGATAGTGGTCCACCTGATTTGATACATGCTTGGTAACCGAGTACCGTTCTGAACAAATTTCTACGTTCCCTTAGAGGGAGGGTTATTAGAGGTTGCGTGCTCCGTTCAATGTTGAGTGATATTAGAGGTGCCCAGAAAGTTCTGACAGTTGAGTTTCCCTCAGGTTGCAGACCGAGGTTGAGTAGACTGCCGATTCAGAGGTTTTTTTTCTTAGACTTCTGGAGTTTATGGTGGTTGAGAGTAGACTGCCGATTCAGAGGTTTTTTTCTTAGACTTCTGGAGTTTATGGTGGTTGAGAGTAGACTGCCGATTCAGAGGTTTTTTTCTTAGACTTCTGGAGTTTATGGTGGTTGAGTTATTCCCAAACTCTTATTTTTCAAGAGCGGTGGTTGAGTTTCCTGCTGATTCAGAGATTCTTTTTTACATTTCTGGAGATGGACAGCGGTTGAGTTTCCCCCGCGGACCGGGGTTGAGTTTGGTTATTGTGCATGGCCGTGCGATTGCTGCCTGATCAGCAGCTAGTAGACTGTCAGTACTGCAAGGGACAATACTCTAAGTGTAGACTCCGCCAAGGCGGAAGTAAAAAGGAGCGTACCTCTTAGTAATCAGATGATACCAGTAAAAAGCAATTAATTAACACTAAAAGGTTGCCAAGCATGGGGGGGCAATAAGAGCTCATTGACCCCGAGAGACGAGGTGGACTGGCTATCGCCATTGGTGGGTTAGATGAGACCTATATTCCACTTAGACACTATGCAGCAAAACCTTGTGAATGCATGGACGTGAAAATTGAGGCATGAACGTGTGCGGTGCATGAATGACTGAATGATGACACGTTACGTATGCCTGAGAGAACCGCGTTGTGAGTGCGAATGTGCCGTGGACGTGTCATTGAGTGATTGACCGATGAATGGCTGTTTGACCACACATGTTCCTCTGTTTCACCTTCCTTTCCTCCTGGGTTTTGATGCACTAGATCTTCTCCCTGTTTTTGCCAATTATGTAGTGGGGTGTTCAGAAAACACTGCTGCTTGTTAAAAGAACTATGGTTTTAGGCCTTGGGCCTTCTAAAAAGTTTACCAGGTTTTAAAGGGTTTTTTTCTGGGTGTTTAAAAACACCAAACGACATTTTTTTTATATATGATACCACTTTCAGTGGAATGACTGGCTTTGACCTTGACTGACCTTACATGTTCAGTGTCCATGTTTTTTTGTTGTTATATGTGTATACTCGTTGTGGTGTGCACTTGTCTACGTCTTCGTCTTAGTTGTTGTTATTATGTAGCTTTTTCCAAAATACAGGTCGCTGTAAGGAGACGAATCAGATCCAACTAAAGAAAAGAGATATTTTAAATTATCCAGTTAAGTCTTAATGGTTTCCTCTCTTTCTGTTTCTGAGTGTTTCCTAACAGAATGCCACCGCCTTCTCGACTCCGATCCTTCCTCCAGCCGCCATGCCTGGTCACTGCTTGTTATGATGAAGGATGAGAATTAAAGGGAAGTATTGTCCATAACTGTAACTGGGAAACAAAGGGGAAATAGATTGAAATAGACACGTGACAATATGACATATTGTGGATGTTCTAACATAATATCTATTCCAGAGACTACAGAGACTTCCAATCCAACTGCGAAAGTGGGGACAGATCTTCAAATTTCCAAAAGGAGCGTACAGTTGACCCTGGCTTTGACCTTTATGGCTGAGGAGAGGGAGGTCGAGGAGGTTGGAGGGCACAAAGGCAGGCGGACACAAGAGAGAGGAAAACGGAGACACATCCAAAATGATCAGATAAGTAATTTTCCAATGATATTTATCATATGGTTTTAAGAATCCAAATGTATTCTTATGTAAAAAAAGGGAAGGGAGGGGCCAACGTCCCTCTGATTTTTGATTTATATTTTATCATAGGAAAATAATATACCCCAAAACCCTCCAACCATTTTCTTCTTGTTCCACCAGCACTTAGCGTGCAAGACCATAAAACACCTTCACTGGGTTTAGACACTTTTAAGGGAAAAATTAAGTGTTCTCAACATTGGGTTGGTGGCCCAATCTGGGTCGCCTGAGATTTAAAAAAGGGTCCTCCTGAAATTCTTGATAATTGATTGAAATAAGAGATAGTTTAAAGTTGAGTAACTTCCAAGCATTTAAGGAAGCTCTCCAAACCGTGCTGGGGCTCGTCACCCCCACGAATGGGATAAATACAGAGAGCAAAAGACAATATGATTGTTCGACTCAACTTAACTTTAATTCTGTCTAACCTTAAAGGGCCAATAATCTTGCTAAACTCTGGTTCAGACACAGAATAGGAGACACTTTTGCCACCAATTGACCTTCAAAATTAAGTAAATTACATCTCAAATAATAATTATGAGGGAAATGAATGAAATAAATGAACTGACAAATTCAGCTCTATAAAAGAATTAGGCTATGTAAATAGGTGTGGAGTGTTAACATTATTCAGAATAAATAAAGGATAGAATAAGATTTCTCCTTCACAAATAAGCTTCTCACCAGGTAAGTAGATGTACCACAGATAATCACTGCAACTCCAGCTATGCTTCTTCTTACTCCAGGAAAAGCTAAAAGCTCACTAACCCACACCTAACCATTGTGTGATTGTGCAGCAGCACCTTTTAGGATCTGAAAAGCTCTCAGATCCTGACCTCTGACCTGTCTCTGCCTTCCTGGCCATACTAACTATTCATTTAGTTAGTTAACTAAACCTAACACCCCTAAACTTCTATTCTATTCTATTTTATTCTATTTTATTTAATTTAATTTTATTTTATTTTATTTTATTTTATTTTATTTCATTTCGTTTTATTTTTTTATTTTGTTTTGTTTTGTTCTGTTTTGTTTTTTCCCCCCCCCCCCTTTTTTTTTCTGTCCAGGTACCAGCTAAAGCCTACCAGGTACCAGGTACCAGCTAAAGCCTCAGTAGTGGGATCGCGCATGTGTTCAGGTACCAGCCAATCCCAAGAGTTTTGTTTTGGTGTTTTTCCCCCTCTTCTGTTCAGGTACCTTCCGATCCCAAGAGAGGTTGCCAGGTGTGTGGAGACTACCCTTCCTCAGACAACAACCAATCATCTACAACGCCGACCGGAACGACCCACACGGCAGTGAAGGTCGCGGAGCAGGCAACATGGATCCAAGATGATTGCCGACACCAGCTGATGCTGAGACGGAGGCTGACCGAACAATGAAGGGGGAACCGACAAGGCCACTGAGACACACACACAAGAAAACTCTCTAGAACAAGGGCCTAGCTTTGTTTATAAGCCACACCAAATGCTCATAGCTAGGTTGAGGGAGGACAAGCTCACACCTAGCTGCAGGAATACAGTCATAAACCCTTCTGCTACGATTGAGGAAAATACTCAAGGTTCTTCACTCATGATGCTATTGGTTACCCCAGTTACCACTGAACTCAGCCGATGAAGACGAGTGATGTCCTTGATGCAAATGATGATTTTTGCTTATCTAGATGTAATAAAGGATGATTTTTGATGATTCATGCCATTGATAATAATGATGAAGTTTTTTTTTAAGGTTTATTTCCACATTTTTCTTGATATGTCTATATCCGTGCCTCACAAAAGAAGAATATATCCAATGTATGACAATAACGATGCTAATGGTTAACCCTGACAGACAGCAAAGGTGGAATATAATAATTTTGTTTCTTGATTTGGTCGTTGAGGCGACCAAAAGTGGGGAATGTCATGGCAAATTTTATATTCATCATCATATCCTCAAATGTATGTTCATGTGTACAATTTGTCATGTTTTAATACATGACGACTCCATTAATCTTTACACTTTTGAACAGCTGAATCATGATTAAACAGTACAGATCGTATTATTCTCAGTGCAGCACAGTCTCTGCCAAGGACATACACTGACGTACACACTTATCAAGACAGATAAAGACTGGAGCCAAACCTTCTCATAACATCTTCATCATCCTCCAACATTGCCACTATGGGCATCTGACTCCCTCCCTTTTGTCTCTCACTGTTGGGACCTTTTCTTATCTGTATAAAAAGCTTAAGCTTTGAAACTGTTGGGGCGGGGCGCGGCACTTCCTTTGGACGTCCGCCTGGACGGACGCTAATTTTGTTTCACTTTGTTCCACTTTGTATTCTTTTATTTAGTTTAGAATAAAATCATTTTTTATTAAATCATCAATGCTTCTCCTGGATTCTATCATTCAACCAGAGCAATGAATCATGTCTCAAATGAGGTCAACCGTAAATTCTGCCGTAACAGTAACTATAGTGACTTTTACTTTGAGTACTATTTAATTGAGCTACTTTTTACTTGTACTTGAGTATTTTATGTATGATGTACTTGTACTTGTGTACAATTTAAATCAAGTGACAGTACTTTTTACACCTTTGCTAGTTTGTGATGGTCTCTTTTTTTAAACTCAGAGGAAACTATACAGACACTACAAAAAAAGTTTAGGTTGTGATGCATTAAGTGTAATATTGTACATGATAACAGACGTATTACTGTAGGTTAGGAGCTGTTTGTATACAAAGTCTGTTCTCAATGTTTTTTTGCTTAGCCTCGCTTGTCAGTAGTGTCAGTTTGCGCTTTTATTATCTTGATTCTTAAGTTTTACGTGAAAAATAATGCATGATTCTTTTTGGTTGTTACAGCAATACAAAGGAAACTAACGGACCTGCAAAGCGCAGCATCAGCCATGAAGGACGCTGTCACATCACTGCAGGGACAGGAATAATAGGTTGTGATGTTTTTTTTATATATTATATATTTACTGCTATTTGTGCTACGCTTTTGCCACAATTTTTTAAAGGAATACTTTTTAACGTAAATGTATTATTTATGACTCATGTAAGTTCAGGAAAAATTTATGAGGGAGGAAATAGGGGAAAGAAAAGAAAAGTAAGATCCCTGAGTTATAATATGGATGCAACTTACACGACTTGGTTTACATTTTATGATTGTGAATAGAAAACCAATGTCTTTCCCATGAATGTTAATGTTTTTAATGTGTATTTTAAAGGGGCATTATTATGAAAAATTCACTTTATAATGGTTTTACTACAGTAATATACAGCACATCCCTTTAGCCTCATTCAGACGGCCAATGTTGAAAAAGTTCTGTTTTCTCCCTCTGTTGTTATTCCACATTTTGTAAAAAGTCAGCTTCAAACGGGCAAGTTGGATTTTTTTCGCTACTTGATGTCACATAACGGAAACTCCTCCTCCTGACAATCATGGCTCCTCCTACCCAATATAAGAATGTGAGCTCCTCCCTCTCAAACTATCTCACAGGTAAAACAAACACTGTGGTTTAATACATGTATTATATATGTAAAGCTACTGTACATACACAGAATGCTTTCTCTGCATTTAACTGCTCAGTAAGTCACTTTTCAGAGGGCTCTGGAAAACGGGCGAGTTTGGGAAAATAAACCTTGAAATACTATGTTGTGGGGTTCTTAGAACAATTGGAGATGGGTGAAAAATAGCATAATACTGGACCTTTAAGATCTACCAAGACACACTTTAATGTCCTAACATGTTGAGAGAAAAGTGATTTTTAAATTTGCGACAGTAGAACAGGGCTTTACTTTAATGTCAGAGATGGAAACAAGTCGCTGCTTCTCAAGTAGCAGTAATTTTCAAGTCGTGTCCCTAAAGTCCAGAGTTTAGTCTCAAGTCAAAGCCTTTCAGGTCCAAATCCTTTCAAAAGTCCTCAACTTCAATTTACAAGTCATAATACATATATAATGTTCAACAGTTAGCGCCATTTTACACAGCAAGTTTATTCAACTGATATATAAACAATTACTTACTTGAACTGAGTACATATTTGTCAAATAATAGTGATGATATAATCTGACAATGTTTTTATCAACAAATCAATCCAGCTTCGTTTTAGATTTTGTAATTTTCCCACTTCCTCTGTCAACCTAACAAACAATAATCACACTAGGAAGTAGAACGAGGTTTCATCTTTCAAAAACCAATTACTAATCACGGTATAATAATTTAATCTAATGGATGTCTCTCCTATTATCCCCCGCCACAACGTAGGGAAGGGTTTGAGCTCCATCTGTCCTTTCGAGTTAAAGGGGACAGTTTTTCTCAGAAACCGTTTAAGATAGGATAACTAAATTCGGTGTGTGGCTTCAGGTTATCAATACCTTAATGGAGTTTGAAAATGAGCAGCGTACAATTATTTTTTTAGTTATTGCCCTTGTTCTGTTTTTTTGGACTCTGTTTGAGGTATCTTCAAAGGGGACAGCTTTTCTTAGAAACCGTTTAAGATAGTTAATGTTATATTCTGATGTGATAATATTTTCATATATATACATTTAAGTTCTTAGATTTAGGACATTTAGGAAAATGTTGTGAGTTATAATGACAATCAATCTGACGGGGGAAGTTGACCGTTTTTGTGTTTTTTCTGCTAGTGCGCGCACGTCTTAGCACAGCTTGATGATTTCAGCTGCTTCCTGATTGGCTGCCACAGAGGTTTGAGCAGACTTATTATTGCTCATTAATAATTGCAATTTATAAAAATCTTTAGTCATGGAAGAGTAGGAAGTAAGTCGAGTAAACAGGTTGAAGTCACGAGTCATTTGTTTTAAAGTCTAAGTCGAGTTTGTGATTTTGTCTAAAGTCATGAAATTTGTCAAATACAATTTGATACAAAACAATCAGGAAATCATATCAGGCATTAAATACGTGAATTGTATTAGTTATTTTAAAGATGTTTTCGAAATTATATTTTGATACTTTTAATATCAGAATAAGACAAGTATTTTTTTTCTAAAATTCTAAGTGAATGTAACATACTAGAGTTCATTACTACATAATATGTTCATGTGTATCATTTTAAAGCCCAAAGAGCACATTTAGTGGTTATGGTTACTGTGCATGTTGTTCTGCTCAGAGTAGGAGATGTTTATGTCATGATTGTAATGTTTTAGTTTTATTGAAAGGATTAAAACTCAGACAACTGTTTACGGTTTAAAAAAAAAAAAAAAAGCACCTGTGTTTATTGCTTATAGTGCAGACAAATGTAACTCAGGCATCAAAAATGCAAATATGTTCCTTAAAAAACAAAACAGGAATGCAGATGTCACTAGAAAAGTTTCTGAAACGTTGTAATACTGTAAAAATGATGATCAGAGCATTCAAAGTGCACGGGAAATGTCAAACTGTAAAGCATCTGTGACTTCTTTCATAGTGAAACTGAATGCAACTAAACTCTGATTTCTCTTTGTAACCTTTGACCTAATGTTGACCATAAGAAGCTAAGCAGATTAAAGAGTATTTAAGTTAGGTCTTATTTCACTCCTCAGGAGCTTTTACCCTGATGACTAAAAGTGCAAAACTCCACAATAAAACACCCTAAAGCTCATTTATAAGTAATGCAAATCTTTTAAAGGAATTGGTCACCAATAATAATAAAAAAAAAAAAACTGGCACGAATGGTTTGAGAATCAGATGATCTGACCTCTCAATGCATCTGTATTATTACTAAAGACCAGGCACTGTGGGCTCCTGCTGTCATCCCATCATCATTATATACATTTCATCTGTTGTTCATCATAAGAGTCCCAGAATGGCCAGCGATGGTTTGAGCACCTGTGAATAATAAATGCTGTGTGCCGAGTCATCAGTTCTTGAAGGCTCCACAGCGACTGGCTCTGCTGATGAAATCTTTGAGCAGGTTTCCATCAATCTGCCAGAAAGCAGCAGTTTGGGTCACTTCAGTCAGGTGATGGATGCAGAACCTGAAGCAGAACTCCTCCAGATCCTGAAAGAAGATTACTTGGATCAGATTTAACAGGATGGACTTGGTTTGTAACCCCAGAGATCAAAACCAGTGATGCACCAAAATTCCAGCCACCGAAATTTAGTCTGCGTCGCCTTTGTGTGCTTAGATAATAAAGACAGCAGGGACGCTGATCTTCACCTAGAACTTCAACACACTGTTTTCATGAGGACATATTTAATGTGACTCTTCCAGCAGCCCAGTCAGTTGGAGGCCTGTTCAACATTATTTAAAGGTGCAGTCTGCAACTCTTATAAAAGTGACTTTTTGTCATATTTGCTAAAGCTGTCATTATGTAAGGACAACTTTACATGAAACTAGTAGTAAAAAAAAAAAAAACAGACTCATTGAATCCCCCCTGCTGCCTTTGGCAGGTTGCCAGAATGCACCGCGACTGAGCAAAAAGAACCAATCAGAGCCAGGATTGTGTTTGATGGACTGTCTTGACAGCTGTTGCTGTTACACTAGAAATCTGTGGTGCGTGTTGTTGTGCGCGCAGCAGCCTCCGTTTGGGCTGCTGTAAGTGACACTGTGTTGTTGCTGCTGCTGAGGTGTGTGCACATAGAGAGAGAGAGGTAACAGAGCATGTTATATTACTGTGATGTTGCTGTCGGACTAACGTTAGCTTGTTAGCTCCTCTGAGGGAAGGACTTTAGAAAGTTTGGAGGCAGGGCAAGAGAGCAGCAGCGGGGAGGGAGGGGGAGAGAGGGATCTGAAAGTGCAGACTGCACCTTTAAAGCTGATATCCGGAGTTTCTGAGAAATCTATGTTCATGTATGATTTTAAAATATGATTTGGGCTCTTACCTGACCCATAGACCTATATCAATGTGACCCTTATTATGTTCTGTGATGCACGTGCAGAAAAGTACAGATGTGGCTTCTGGTAGATTGGCAGGGGGAGGAAGTGAGGCTGTTTAGGGCAGGACATCGAGATGTTTCACAGAAACTCCAGTTATCAGCTTTAATGTATGAGTGGGATTAAGTTAAAAATTTATTTTTTTTATTTTATATTGTGCATTGTTAGAAGTTTATGGTTTCCATGGTAAACACTGCCAGACGAGGACAGTGATTTGCTTGCCACTTATTTTTGTTCTAGAGTGTTCCCCGTATTATCGCCTCACTCCACAAGGAATTTACTTTACACAGATTCTGATCTGTGTAAAGTAAACCCCAAAAAAAACATCTGCCATTGTTTTGCCACAACTTTCAGTCCCTGAAAACAGCAGAAATGTGTTGGGACGTCACTTTGGGGAAAACACAAGAAATCAAGAATGAAGTAAAACACTTCAATGCATCCGTCTTCAGGACTCCACATCAAACAATGCACAAAACCTTTCTGACAATGTCAATAAAAGTGCGTAGGGTGGAGATAAACACATTTTCAAGCTGCAATTTCCACCTTTTTCCTTTCTTTTTGGACTAATTGATGTTTGATTTATTGATCTTTAAAGCCTTCACAATGATTTTTATCTAATACAAAATCATCAGGGGTAGCAGCTTTAGGTTCTTATTGAGGAATTTCTACTATTCAGTTAAAGTTGGTAATAAGAAAAAAACATCCTTACAACTGACCTCTGCATCATATCTCACTGCAGCAGACAGCAGTGAGAAGGCGTTTTCCACAGTTATTCCTCTCTTGATGATGTTCTGACAGAGTCTTTTCAGTCGGTTCTCACAGTACGATGTGGCTAAATCCAGCAGCCCTGATGGAACAAAGCCAACAGACAGTGTTTGGCACAGATGGTGAGATTTAGTCCAGAACAGACTGACGTGTGTGGTGGTATCTGACCGATGGCATCTTCAGGAGGCAGCTCCACTTGGTCCGTGTAAAGAAACTCCAGGAAGGAGCGATAGACCGGGTAGGAGAACTGATCGATTTCTATCACCTCCTTCATGTCTTCGTTCCAATGAGACTGGAACATGGATTGAAAGTGTTCACACCTACACAACGACACACGCACAACATCAGACACCTTTGGGGATTTATAGCGTATAGACAATGTACATATTTAAGGGTTGAATAAATTCCACACCTTATTTTGAGAACTGCTTTATGGACAAAAATATATTTGCCGTCGACACAGAACTTGAGGTCGGCCGTCTCTGGGTTGTCGAACTCTTTCTTTAGAGACTGAGCAACGGTCAGGAAGTCATCGTGCTCTGGAAGACAAAAATCAGACATTGGCTGTGTTTGAAATGTCACACTAACGTACTACTCATACCTAGTCTGACATCACAATGAGTGTGTAGTGCGTTCACATTAAGTATGTGAAAAATACCTGCATGTATACTATATGTATGCACACTAGTCATACTCAACCGCCCCATGATGCATTGCGGGCAGAACATAAAATCATCCTAGGACCGGCTTCAAGCTAAAAATCAAACATCCCCTTTTCAAAATAAAAGCATCTATTCTCGTTTTCCATTAGTATTTTAGTGCTTTTGTAAATAAGGCTCTTGTTTTGAAGGTAATCAGAAGTTTTGTCAGTAGCAAAATGGCTGAAAATCTCCTAAAAAAAAAAAATCAGAATGAAATGTGTTTTCTGTGAGTTTTATGGATCAAATGACCACATGTTGATATTGTACTTGGTCACTTTCTCATTTTAAATGCTTTCAGAACTTTCAAAGGTGGAGAATCAACAGAGATATTTAGGTTCAGTGTGCTTCAGGTTTTTGTCGTTCTAGGTTTGAAATGCATCTTGGGAAACCTTGAAGTATACTTCAGTGGGAACGGTCATCATACTAATCCTCCTAACCATAATAATAGTATATAGTAGACAGTACATACTCATTGAGTGTGTAGTACATTAGTGTGCATTTTCAAACACAGACATGAACTCGTCGTGTGCAAAAGTCCTTCTGAAATACCGTTTGAAGCCAGTTGGTGGTGCTAGTGAGTAATATTCCCGTCTGACAGCTATAAATAGGCCCTGGGATGTTTTTGTGTGGTGTGTGTGTGTGTTTTCCTTGCGATTGCATGATTTTCCTACAGGTACAGTATACCAGGCTCCTCCCATATTCCAAAAACTCCATGTATGTCAATGATTTGAGTCTTGACATTAAGCATGCTAGACTCCCATAACAAACTGGTGTCCCTTCATCCTCTCACCCATTGAGAGCAGCCTCCACATGACGGAGGGTGTGGCGAAGCAGGCGAATACATCATCTGTGCAGTTGAAGTGTGTGAGATGTGGCAACACGATGGACTGGCCCCTGCACTGGCCCCACATGTACACCTGACCGCTCTGGGACTTTGCAGCTGATGTGTGTGTGGAGTGACAGGCAGCGATCTCCACGACCCTGTGAAGTCAGTCACACGGTCGGTAAATGGTGGGCGTGCAGTATAACCAGCATCTCCATCGTGTGCGTGCTAATGCTAACACTGACCTTTCTTTATCTGTCATGATCTGAACCGGACTCAGTTGGTTGCTTTTGTTGCCGGTGCCTAGTTGTCCGTAGGTGTTGGCACCCCAAGCGTAAAGCAGACCCTCATCTGTAAGAGCCAGGGAGTGGGCGTATCCTGACACTATCTGAGGAGGAAAGACATCAGCCTGTGACGTCATCAAACACCTGGAAAAGCAGGGTTCCCACACTTTTCTCACAATGATTTTTCAAAACTTTTCCAAAATATTTGACCAAATTCCCATGACTCAGTTTTGAAGCACAAAAATCTTTTTTTTTTTTGCGTATGCATTTCCTGGTTTTTAGCGTAACACAGTTTTATAAATGAGGTGGAGAGTGAATTTGCATGAATTTGTGAGATCTCACTCAATTATGCTGCCGCTCTGCAGCACTTTCACTTTGAGATAATGCTTAACATCTTTAGGGTTTAACATATTTACAAAACTTTTCCAAAAAAGTTGAAATATTACATGACTTTACAAGACTGTAAAATAGTTTTTTCAAATTCCATAACTTTTCCAAAAATGTGCTATAACTACCTTTTACAGGGTCCCCACCGTCATGGGGACCCTGTAAAGTAGAAGTAATGTAGTTAATGGATACAATTTAAACAGGAAAACAGGGACATTTGGAACAACAATGTGCTAATACAGTGCTACGTCACGCTACCATGGCAACCATCAGTAATAATGTTTTTTTTTTTAAATCACATTTGGTTAAAGTGAACAGGGGACATTCTGTTGCCCTGATCTCAATAAAAAGGTTTGGCAGTTGAACGACTGTCTCTAAAGCAGAGGTTTTTGGGGGTCGTGACCCCATTTTGATATCACTAATTTCTGGTGACCCCAGACTTTTTCTTTTTAAATTACTTTTTGATCATATTTGTTGTGTAGTGTTACGAGTAGCACTATAGTGACGAGATGCCCCAGATCAGATATTATATTGTTTTGTTTTTTACTAGATTTCTATTTGAGGAATTGAAAGTATAGAATACAGTTGTTTGAGATTGCATGATGGTGTTTCAAATTTGAAAAATAATTTGAAAAATTACAAAAAATTATAATTTCAATTTTTATTATTTAATTATTTAGTTGACTATTTAAATATAAAAAACTTCTACTGTATTAAAAAAAATACATTTATATTTGAGGAAATGAAAGTATAGAATACAGTTGTGTGAGATTGTGATGGTGTTATATTTTGAAAAAAAAATAATCTAAAAAAAAATAATTTAATTATTCAATGACTATTTAATTTTTATACTGTATTTTCTTTAACTAAATTCATATTTGAGGAAGTGAATATATAGAATACAGTGTGTGGTATTTTATTTTGAAAAAAATAAAATAAGATTTTTCTTTTTTTTTTAATCATTTACCAGACATTTCAGGTGACACCATCTTAATGCCAGGCGACCCCATATGGGGTCACAACCCCAATGTTAAACACTGCTCTAAAGGCACCTAATGATGGATCATCTCGTTGTACACACCTGTTGCACACACAAACCCTGCAGAGCAGCAATTCGACAAGGAGTCAGCTGGTTCCCATTGTTCCCAAGTCCCAGTTGTCCATTCCCGTTGTATCCCCATCCGTACACCTGCAGGAACACCAGGACACACTCAGTTACCTCTTTTAATGTGGCTCCACTGTAGATTTTCACAATAAAGTTACCTCTCCATTGTCCACAACCACCAGAGAGGAAGTCTGCCCGCAGACGATGCTGACGGCCACCTTGTTCTGCAGACAGCTGGAGACTCTTCGAGGCGTCGGCTGGTTGGCGGTGGAGCCTGAGCCCACCTGACCACAGTTGTTGTAGCCCCAGGCGTACACCTGGATAACAGGTGTACAGGCAAGAGCAGAGCACAAAAACACAACTAAAAAGTTCATTTTATTTTCTGTTTAGAAACAAAAAAATGTACATGGTTTCAGTTAGACAGAAACTAAAAAACTGCCCCTTTTTCCATGTGGTGTGAAAGGAAGTTGCCGTTTTCAAAGTAAGAGCATGTTTGACGTAGGGCTGGCCAATATGGACCAAAACTCATATCTCAATATTTTTTCTGAAAATGGCGATATACGATATATATCTGGATCATTTTAATCCAAATGAAGTATGACCAGCACAAAAATTCAGGGTTAAATTTGCTGATTCAAAATGCTACACAGACACATTTAGTAACAAACAGTAAACAAAATAAGCTATTATATATATATCTATATATAGGCAATATTGTCATTTTCTATATCGCCAAAATACAAAAGTCAATATATCTTGAATCTAGAAATATCGCCCAGCCCTAGTTTGACGATGGTGCTGGCGCCAAAATATGACTTGTACCTGTTGCTCTTTTATTGTTTTGAAAAACAACTTAGCTACTGATCATGTTCTGCTACACAGCAGCGCTGAAATTATTCATCTCTCCTACACAACGCGCCCTACTTTGAAAACCTCAAATTTCGATCTCACAATATAAAAAACAGGCATTTAGGAAACAGAAAATCTAATGGATTTTATTCAAGTTTTGTTTATTCTTCCTTAACCCTTATTTCATTCCTAGTTATTTCTCTGACTAGAAAACATAAACTAACATAACATCCCTTTATCCAGCTGTTTAAAGTCACTCTGCAAACAAACCTCTCCTTAAAACCAGTAGTGACGTATCTGTGACACTGGTGTACTACTGTATCCACACTTTTTTAAAAGACCGATAAACATCATTACTACTCACGTTAGCATTTCTCTATTCGCTGTATCTAGATTGAAATAACTTCTTTTCTATATCTGCTAATCCTGTTTAGGTCACAGCGTGCTGTCTGTAACCCATTCCAACTGCACTGTTTGTTTGGTAAATAAACCTGGTTTTTCTGAAATGCTTCCACTGCTAAGTTGACTTTTTGACGTTATCTGGGACAGTTACGTGACTGCAGACATACAGTACATACACATCCCATAATAAATGTCCATGCAGCAAAAAAAAGCAGCATTTATTTTAAAAAGCGTAATTATTAGCTTAACGTTTTAATCATAATAAATAATCTAACGATGCTTTTTGTTTTTGAATAAATAAATGAATAAAATAAAGTAATTTATACAGAGTAAAGCCTCCACATGCAGCTTTGATGGCTCCTCAGAGGAATCATAAGCTGCTGCCATTATCCTCTTATTTTCTAACAGCATTCCAGGCTTCTTACAGTGTTTAAACTTTGTGGACTATAATAAATTCACTGAAGTGTTTCAGTGCATTGTGGTCTACCGCGAATCATAGTACGCCAATGTTGTGAAGCCTAAAACCTTAAAAAAAAAAGAAATAAAAATGGTTATTTAACTCCTACAGTAACAAATATGTTTAAATCATGAAAAAGTTTCAATTTAAAAAATAAAATAATGAAATCCGTGATTGACTTCTTCCTTCCACAACTATAATCAGCAGAAAAATCTATAGAAAATTGACTAAAACGCTGCATTTGTATTACATTTTAAATAGCTTAGTTAGAATAGGACACTCCAATTTCCACGTTTCTAATGTGAAACAGTTTAAATACAAAAGGCTCCTTGTGTGTGAGATTAGTTTTCAGAGGATCAGCAGGAGCTCAGACTGGTCTTAAAGTCCTGTCCCACATAACTGAGCGCCGTGTTCAGCCACTGCTGAGTCGGCGCTGCCACTACAAACTGGACCCTTCAGTCGTTATTTTAGAAAATCTGCACCAAACGTAACCATTCACTCACTTCTCCAGAGTCCGTCAGTGCCATGGAGTGGTGGGAGCCACAGGCCACCTCTATGACCTTTTTATTCAGGAGGCTCGCCGACACCAGGATCGGGACCACTCCTTGGTTGGTGGTCCCGTTCCCCAGTTGGCTGTAGCCATTGTGACCCCAGGCGAACAGCTCCCCATCTGAAAAACAACCGACAGTGAGTCAGCGGCGCTTTTTAATGCAACACATGCAGCAGTGATTTCCAGACGTGTTGGAATGTAGCAATCACCCTCTGTCGCTAGCAGGATGTGGGGTCCGCTCCCGTAGCTCAGGCTAACCACCTTCCTGCCACTGAGGAAGTCCAGCTTTTTAGGTACAATGGTGCTCAGGCTGTCCCCCGTCCCCAAGCAGTTACTGCAGTTCAGCCCAAACACATACACCTGCAAGAGGAAGACATGTAAGATTTGATCAATAATACAAAGGGCTTTAGACTGAGCCATTCACTGTGCACACACACAAAGAGCAACAGGAAGAGCTGAATGAATGAGTCAGCACTTATTACACAAACAGGATGGAGGGTCTGGATTATTAATCTACTAAAACACTAAATAACAACTAAATTCAAACTTTTACTGAATCCCTACTTTCAAATCCTTGTTTTTAAAAGTGATATAAAATGAAGTTATTATTACTTTAGGAAGTGTGAAGAGACAGCACTCTGCTGCATAAAAAATAAAATTAATGGTTCCTTTTTTCTTTATTTTAATCAGGCAAATGCCCACGACGCACTAAAAACAGGTACAAAACTTCATTTTGGGTCCTCACCCACAAGTGAGAATTTGAATTTAAATATCATCACATACAGGAAGAACTTAAAAACTAGGCCTTTTGTACAACTTTAAACATAGAAGAACACAAATGCACCATTTCTAATGATACAAATTATTATTTATTAGTTATATAAGTTACAATTAAAATACATTAGTTACAGTGGGGCAAAAAAGTATTTGGCAGCCACCGATTGTGCCACTTAAAAAGATGATTTCTGTAATTCTCATCATAGTTACACTTCAACTGTGTGAGAGGAAATCACATTGTATGATTTTTAAAGAATTTATGTGTAAATTCTTGCGTAAAACAACCATTTGTCACCTACAAACAAGCAATAATTCTGTCTCTCACAGACCTGTTACTTATCCTTTAAGAAGCTCTTTTATCCTCCATTCATTACCTGTATTAATAGCACCTGTTAGAACTCGTTATCTGTATAAAATACACCTGTTCGCACCTTCAAACAGTCTAAAAAATGACTAAATACATATTAAAATACATTTATTTTTGACTGTTTTTGTGCAGTAAACTAGTTTCAGGTTGAAACTATCATTGATCCCCTTCTTTTTATTTATTTTATTAATACTTTTATTTAATGCTCTTTTTCCTTTCTCAATTTCCTTCTCTTCTCTCAATTTTATATCTATTTTGTATATACATACACATATATATCATTCCTTTCCCCCACATATTTGTCTATTATTATCTTGTTGGTGTCTCCTCTCCTCACCCTCTAATAGCCCAATACCATTATCATAACTATTATAATATCACACACACACACACGTACTGTATTACAATGTATACGTTTAGTAAATACTGTCTATAATCTATGGCATTTTTTCTGTTATTGTCCGTCTTTGTGTCGTATGTGGCAAAAAAAAAAAAAAAAAATCAATAAAATAAAAAATAAAGGAGATGTGACATCAGAATGCTAATGTAATAAAACAAAATTTAGATATTTAGGAGATTCATAACAATTCAAAATGTTTATTTGACAAGCAATGTATGACGTTCTACCTTATACGAGCCTCAGCTCTAGCATCTCTTCCAATAACAACACAGTAAACGTTCTTCTGTGGCTTCTCACCTCATCGTCGGTGGTGATGAAGATAGCCTCGTTAGCGAAGGTCCCAAACACAAAGGCTCTCCGTATCACAGAGAGCTCCTGTGGAGTCATCAGGCTGAAAAGAGGCCATTTGGTTACATCCACCATGATGGGTTCACTGTGTGCATCTGCAGAGAGGATGAGCCTCAACCCAAAGGCAGGACAGCGACCAGGACTGAAGAACAACCAGAAACCAGGAGATGACTATTAACGCAGAGGAACATTTAGCTACTGCACCACCATCAGGTTTCTTCATTATTTATCATTATTCCACTAATGCATGTGTGAGTTCAGGCACTGATATTGAACAGGAAATGTGATAAAGTGTCATTGATCACAAATGTATTCCAATAGCTTACATTCAGGTTCTCAACATCAAAAATATTTAAAACCTTTATTTAAATAGGGCTCCACAAATAATCCCATTTTAATCGTGATTTTGGTTCGTCACATTTAAAATACTGGCTCTGTACTCTGTAATAGTGGTACATTTTTAATTATTTATTATTTAAAGCTTCATTTTGAATTGTAAACTGTACACATATTAGTGCTGCACGATTATGGCCAAAATGATTGTTTTGATCACACTACATTTATACAAATAATATGTGTACAGTTTAAAGTGCAGAATTAAGCTTTAAATAACAATTATACTAAAAACATAATTTAAAAAAAATTAAAAAACCCAAGAATTTAAAATGTACCAAAGGCTAAGTGAATAAATACACTATTACAGACAGAGTGCACAGCCCATACTTTAAATGTAAATATAGCCGACGATCAGATTAATTTAATCGTGAAAACAAAAATCGTGATCACGATTAAAATTCAATTATTGTGTAGCCCTAACACGTTTGTTTAAAAACACAGATTATTTTTCCAACATGATAAATAATTGTGATTACAATATTGATTAAAAAAATAATAAAAGGATAATCCTTTTGGATACCCACATTTTGCCACGTTTGTCAAACTGTGACCCATTTTTTTTTTTTTTTTTTTTTTTTTTTAATTCAACCACCCAAATTTAGTTTTTCAAAAATAGCTGTTGAAAGCACACATACATAATCTATATTTTAAAAAAAATAAACATATATATATATATATATATATATATATATATATTCCTGTGCAACATGCATTTCACAGCATGCCTGTCAAAAGGAGTTTCTTTCAAAATAAAAGACAAGTCCAGCATGAGTACACCCAGAAGAGGTCTGCCATGAACCACTTTTGGGTCCCAACCCACCAGTGGAGAATCACTGCTGTAGAATAATAATAATAATATTATTAATAATAATAATAGTAATAATAATAATAATTCCCATAAAAAATAATTTTGAATATTACCAAAATTACTCTGTGTGTGTGTGTGTGTGTGTGTGTGTGTGTGTGTGTGTGTGTGTGTGTGTGTGTGTGTGTGTGTGTGTGTTAAAATACAGCCAGTAGCCACAATAAAGACAGTTGTCTATCTGTTTGATGTTCATTATCGTGAGGAATGCATTATTCAGCAAACTGAAAGCTGGCCTGCTGTTACTGGACTAAACTGGGAGGAAAAATCCGCACCAGTATTGTTTTACACGGTGTAATGTGAAAAAATTACCCCCAGCTAAAGTGTGATCATGGATCACGGGACCGCGCATTAGCTTTCTGTGCTGTTTTTCATCCATAATATTAGAATAATAATCAAATATTATATCGTTTCTACTCCCAATTAAATCATTTAATGCTGGAAAAATAGCGATAAAATATTCACCGATGATAATTTCAGTGTAAACTACAACTTACGACCACCGACAGATGACGCTTGTGCAGGTTAAATGTTTTGTGGTTCCAATTGACTTAAAGTGTAAATATAATATATGCGACACAAATCCGGTCTAAAGAGTTGAACTCCCGTTTGTTGAAGATTAAAGAAAGCTGTGCTATTTGATTAACGAGCCTGTGCGCGCTCCCGCCAGTCACCGGTCAGCTAACTGTCCATTTTAGTCGCTACACCGACCATGGACGACACTGTTAAAAAAACAACAACAACCATTATCTCGTGTCCGTTAACACAGCCGATGTTCACCACCGGTAAACTCACCTGTCGGTGCGGCCGTTAATTGTGTCTGTAGCTTAATGCTTCTGGAGTAGCACGCGGCACCGGTGGCAGAGGACCGAGTGCCTCGCGCCGCCCGCTGACGTCTGTTTGCGGAAGTTTGGAGAAACACAAGTCACGTGGTGAACGAACTAGTCGATAACAGATCGACGAGCTTTAATCTGTATGTTGTGCTTCTGCTGCTGTTAGCGTGATTAACACATGGATTTGTTAAAATGTTAAAAATAAATGCTATAATATAAAATTATTCAGTTGAGTTTCAGCTTACTTGAAAACAAATGTGGTCAACTATCTTTAATGAATTAAACTCCAAGTCCCTTTACTGCATGGATTACACTAGAACTCTAAAAGTGTGCTGTGGTATCTGCGGCCAAGCAGCAGATCCTTCTTGTCTTGAGAGTTGCACAGCGCCGGTATCTCCACTGATTACAATTGTTAATATAGGGCATTTTAGTCATTTTATTCAGGGGACAAATATGGAGCAGTTCTATCTCAAGTTTGCCAGATTTTATGGCCCACTTTATTTTAAGGGAAAACAAGTAATTTCAACATTATTGTGGCATAGTTTGCATTTCTAAGTATACATAAAATACTAAATATGTAAGAAACCGACCACATTCAAGCAATAAGTGATGGCAGTGGCTATCCGTACGGTTACCGTATCAATACCGACATTCTATTCGTACGCAGCACCCCTATTTGGCCAGTTTAGGTCACGTGACTAAGACTAACCTTACCTAAACCTAACCCTAACCCTAAGACGCTATGTACGTGTACTTTGTAAGTAAGTAAGTAATATTTATTTATATAGCACCTTTTACAGACAGGAGTCACAAAGTGCTTCACAATACATACAGTGCATACAATACAATACAAATTACAGTTACAGTCACAAAAATATGATGGTCATAAAACGTACCAATAGCACCGAGGGTTGTCCGTACAGCAACCGTACAAATAGACGCTTTCATAAGTGATACATATCTGCACTTTAAATTTCCTCGATTTTCTGACCGATTTCTACTCAATTAAGGGAAATATTATATGTAGTAGTTTGTGGAAAATTAAAGGAATAAATTAAGAGTTTTTTCAACTGTTTAACGTCAAATGACTGCAATCATGCGAAATAAGCAACGGGAAAACTGTGAGCACCTGCAATTATTGTTGAGTTTCATTTACACAACGATTCATGTTTTCTCTGTTATTTCTACTTTTTCCTGCAGGCTGGATTGAATGCTCCAAAGGGCTGGATTTGTCTCTCTGTGTCATGTACTGCCTGTGCATCATATTGAGATTGTATATTATGCGCATATGTGAGCATGCGCGCACATGCGCACTACCGGAAAATGCATTTTTGCTAAACACATAATCATTTTTGTCTATTTTTGTTTCCAAAGTGAACGGACACGTGTTTTATTTGTTTATTGGATTAGGTTAGGGTTACGGTTAGGATCATAATCTCAGTATGGAGGTAAACTCAGTACGTGACACCGGGCCATGAGTTTTACACATGTGGTCTCGGGCCTCCAATTTTATGTGATCGTGGAAAAATTCACGTTCTGAAACAAAGAAAGCATTGAATGTTTAGAAAGAGTGACTAAACAGACAATATACTGTATGTCCAATACCGCCCATAATTGCGTTCAAAATATTGCGCTGAGTGTTAAGGTTCGAGTATATTATCATGTTATCCAATGATGGAAAAGTGTGTTTTTAATGTGTCATGATGAATAAAGTAAAGGGGGGTACAAAGACAGGTTTAGCTGATGGTGTATTAGATGAACTTGTCATAAAACACATCATAGCAGAAGCATTGCACCTCTAATCACACATGATTTGCTGGTTGTCTGTAAATAAATGTTTCCAAACTAATGTTTTGCGACCATATCACACATATCACCTAATATTTGTCCCACTGAGGGACTAGTAGTGTGGCTAACGTCACCCTTGCCAGTAGCATGATTTTAGTGTAACCATCTCGTTTACGTAAATTCTCTGAAACATTTCAAATGTAAAATGATAGCGTTAACTCTATTCACCCTATTGAGCATGATTGGTACAATTCCAGGAAGTGTAACAGCCAGTAAAGTCAACTGAACAGTAGATGATGAAAAGGAAATGAAAAAGTGTAATGTGAACGTAAATGAGTAAACCCTGAAATGGAATTTAGAACATTTTGAAATTGAAAATCGGAGACCCTAATTGTGCCATCTTTTATTAAGGACCACAAGTAGTCTCCTTAATCACCTTGTGTTTTTTGCTGTTTTCCTGGTTACGGGTAGAAGGAAATGTCCTCGAGTCATAATATCTCTTGCGTTGAGACTAACGGTACTCCAAGCTGAAATTTAAATCAAGAAAATGTTTAAATTATTTTTTTACTTTTAATTAAGCAGTCAGATTTGAACTGAAAGGCAAAAGGCATATTGTGGAAGCAAAAACTATGTAGCAGTTTTCAGTTTAAAAAAAAAAAAAAAAAAAAAAAAAAAATATATATATATATATATATATACATGATTAGCCTAATCCACACTGATTATTATTCTCATTACATTTTTTATAAATATAATGTGGCCAACTATCTTGCAGTGCAGTACTAACAGTGCACTTTGGGGAATAAAATGTTTGACAGATTGTCTCCAATGTTGCAGAAGTGTGATTAAATGGTTCTCAGCTGCATAAATAAATCCAATTTTTTATAAATTGTATGTATGGTAACTAATTGCAGACAGGTCCACAACTCATGTTTATAACTTCTGTTCTATTAGATCTGCATCTTCTGCACATTAAACACTGTCAGAGTTTTAGAAGCCTTCCTGGCACTTTCTTATGGATTTGCAGTAACGCTGGGAGTTTGGATCTGGGTCAGACAGGATTAATATTTCACTTGGCTGTTATCTCTTTGCTCCCCCCAAACAGATGCTACATGAATACCAGCCTATGCACATACAGGCCTCAACTACTGACCACACGCATCAACCACATTAGTGCATCATAGTCTACAAAATGATATGCATTGGAGCTCAACCCTAAACTAACTCATGTTTACTACAGATTTACCATTGTGTCCAAACAAGCTTTTTATATATAATTTTTTTCCTAGAATGTAAAGCTTTATCGTGTGTTTGGACACAGACATAACATTACTACTTATCTTTCTTAACCCTCAAAACAAATTGGCTATTTTTTTGGCTGATACATTTCCAATATTTAAGTAACTTTCTTCACATCTAGCTTATTTTTTAACATTTAAAACACAAATTCATGTAAAACAACAATATCTGTAATTGTCAAAAATGTTTATATGTAAAATAAATAAATACATAAATGTATTATTATGTAAGTGTTGAATTTGTATCTAAATGTTAAATCTAAATGCTGTGTTGCAGTGTAAAGATATATTTAGAAAATATTAAAGAAGCCTCGCCTGTCCCCATGGCCCTAAATTGCGAGGCCCCGCCCACACCTCTAACACTGAACATCGTCACCACAGAAAATGTTGAATTAATTTATGAACACAAAGAGTCACAAGAAGCATTGCTTTCCGCAAATTTAGGTAAATCTCTCACATCCTAAATTGGATAAATCACGTTAGGGTTGAATGTCAGTGTGGGCGGGGCCTAACAATTAGAAGACAAAGGAATGGGCGTAGCTTCCTCAGGGATTTTAATATTTCCTCATATTTAGCACTAGATTTAGTTCCTACTTTTACAATAGTATGTTAAGTTGGGGTTTTGTTTATTCAGACAAGGTTTTTCAGGAAATCTTTTATCTCCTGAAATGTTTCGACTGTCAACTGCCAGTCTTCGTCAGAGGAGTTCTGCTGTTTGCTTTTGAGGCTTCCTTTGAAGTTGCACTTGACTTCCATGTAATAGTTCCAGCGTGATTCATTTTGTCTTCTTTTCAACAATGTGTTAAGTTGAAGTTTCGTTTATTCAGACAAGGTTTTTCAGGAAATGTTTATCTCCTGACATGTTTTGACCGTCAACTGTCAGCCTTCGTCAAAGGAGTTAACTTCAAAGGAACCATCAAAGTCAATCAATAGTACTCTGACGAAAACTGGCAGGTGACAGTGAAAACATGTCGAGCGATGAAAATTTCCTGAAAAACCTTGTCTGTATAAACAAAACCTCAACTTACCATACTATTCAAAAAGATAAAATGAATCTCGCTGGATCTATAACATGAAAGTCAACAGAAACTTCAAAGGAACCATCAAAGGAAAACATATCAAGAGATAAAAAATAAAAAAAATCTGAAAAACCTTGTCTGAATAAACAAAAACTCAACAGTACAAGATTTAGCATTTAGATTTAAAATTACCATTTCTTTTTAAACATGTAGACATTGTTTAACATTTCTTTCAGTCCTAAATGTGAGTAAAGTAAGCTAAACCCAAAAAAATTGAGCTAAACGTTGAAAATTGCCCCAGAATTTTCACCAGTTATATGGTTAAATCCAATAATGTGCTCAAAGTAACATATTTTGACGACCACTTCGTGACTGAAATGGATCGGGTTCTATGACAGGTTGTTGTCTCATACCTTGCTTTCACTTCAGAGCCATAAGTTGTGTGTGTGAGAACCACTGGCACTGACCAATAAAAAGCATTTTAAGGACATGCGTTTCAAATGATGTAAACAAGCCTTCTTAAAGGCGTTCTCCATTAGGGTTAAATGAGCCGATGGCAGTTATTACCAGCTTTGGTAAACCCGCTCTGTGGAAAGGTTTTATGGAGCTAGCTGCAGTCATTCTCTTTAACTCAAACACAATCACAACACTTGCACTCACGAAGAATCCAACGGCTAAACAGCAAGTTTATTTTGGTTCGGGTCAGAAACACAGATCATGTCCTGAGGGCGAGATGAGATGTGACAATCTCCTGGTTGAAACATGGCAATGAAGTTGTGGGGAAAGGGAAACACGTTGGAGAAATGGGAGTGTTACAATGTTGAGTGAGTAAGGATCGGAGAGCAGTGACTGCTTTAATAGCAAGACCCCGACGACGGGGAGCAAACACACGTCCTGTTTGGAAGCCTCTGCACTTAGAGCGTTTTCCGTCTGCTCAATAAACCCAAAGGTTTTAGTTGAAATGAAAAAACAAAAGGCACAATGATTTTCCAACTCATTCTTGTCTTTAATATGCACAAGAGTTGAAAGCATCAATGAGCCACCTTAAAGAGAAGAATTCAATCTAAAATTTATAAAAAGATATAAACAATCAGAGGCCAAAACGCTGTCTGTTGCTTTTCTCCTATTATTTCATTTAAAACAACTTTTTTTTTTTTTTTTTTTTTTTAATCAGCAAGTAAAAATCTTGCAACAAAGATAAGCTTGTATCCAATTTGGATACAAGACAGCGAAGTTGTAAATCTTTAAAGTGGCTCGGTCTAGTCTGCTAGTCTATGACTGTACACCCTCTCTAAATTTTGTTCAGTAATAAACAGCTAGTCCCAAAAAACAAGCCCGACCCAATATTTAAAACCTCGGTGTGACCCTCCTGCATGCCATGATCTGAATCCCACTGAGTCGTTAGCAGCCAACTGGGAGGGGGGCTTTAAAAGTGTGGACCAGGGCGGAGCTTAAGGGTTAACGCACCACCTGGGACGCAGGACGGCACATTTTAAACAGCCCGTCACCACTACAAAGAGGAAAAAAAAAAAAAAAAAAAAAAAAACCGCCAGTTCCAATTATTCAGCATGTCATCACAATACATATGCAAGTCCAAAAAAAAAAAAAAAAAAAAAAGACATATTGCTTCAACAAATAAAACTCCCCAGTCTTTTACAGTTATTGTCCATCCGATGACAGCTGCAGCAGCTTTGTACAGGCTTAATGTAAATATATTCATATATCCATTAGACGGCAAGGAGAGAAAAACATTGAATATTTTGTACAATTTTTCAAATTGAGTGACGACATGTGACCTCTTCATTGAAAGTAGTAGTAAAGACCAAGACCAGTAATCCCTATACAAGTCTAGTTATCAGTGAGTGAAGGTCTCTTTCTGCAGGCAGACATCGTGATGCCTCTGACGTGTGCATAAGACAAAAACAAAACACACACCACAGGCTTAACCAGCAGATACTGAACATGTAGCTTAATGTGTGTGAGAGAGAGAGAGAGAGAGAGAAAAGAGAGAGATAGAGAGAGAGAGAGAGAGATTTAAACAATTTAAACAACTCTAAATGTCTGATGAACTATTGGGGATGACTTTATGGTACTTCTTACTTTTCCCCATAAACCACGCCTCATTTCACATTACAGGGGAGTCCCCAGCAAACAGTTCACGAGCTCACGTCGCAGGGTTGTCCTGGGGGGGGATGGAGAGGGGGGTGTAAATGTTCCAGCTGGCATGTTCCTCTGAAGTCAGTGTCTTCACCAAAAAAAAAAAAAAAAAACAAAAAAAAAAAAAACACTTTTTCCGAATTAAGGGCATCGCATCCATAAAAACAACAAAAAAAAATGGCTTCCATCTGCTGAGTCAGCAGGTCTTACAGATGCTTGTGCTGAAAAATGAAATAACGGCATTTTATTCACACTTTTTTTTTTTTTTTTTAAAACAAAAAACAAACTGATAATTTAGAGGTTTTCAAAAACCTAAAAAAGGCGCCGTCAGAAGTCCCGTCAGTCAGTTTTCCACAGAAGCCTTCGTTGTTTTTTTTTTTTTTTTCTTACCGTGGAGCCCTTTCACCCCTTTGCCTGCCCGAGGACTCTCCTGAGAGGGTAGTGGGGGTCCGTGGTTAATCATGGCTTAGCTCTGGATTATCTCTACACTGGGTGACAGATTAGGGTAGTGGTGCGCCTGGTTGCTGGGAATCCGTGACTTAGTGCATTTGTTATGTGTGTGCGTGCATGTGTGCGTGCGTGTGTGTGCGATGCAGGAACACCAGAGGACCGTCCAGGGTCAGGAAAGCCAAACCAAAAAACCCACCGAAAACAAACAGCAGCGTTTTGTCTCTGCAAGTGATATGACAGCGTCGAACAGAAGTATGCACACAAAACCTATGTGTCAAACAGTGTGTGTATGCGAGCGTGTGTATACGTATTTGTGTTTGTGCATGTACGAGTGTCTGAAAATATGCTCGTCCTGGCCATTAACCCTCGACACCAAACACTTTGCTTTTCCTTCTGGGTTTGTGTGATGTTTAGGTGAAGAATGCAATTAATCCTCCTGATGCTGGTTGCCAGATGATGATGATGATGGTGGTGGTGCCTGTTGAATAATCAGGACTCCTAGGAAGGGTTGCCATATTCAGTGATGTATGGCCGTTCAAAGAAAGGGGAAGAAAAAACCCGTTGCACGGAGGAAGGGGTTGAGGAAGTCTTTCAGTGAGGAGTCTAAGTATAGAAGTGATCCTTCGACACCAGGTTGCCAGATGGGGAGAGATGGGTGAATGTCTGACTACAGAGTACCCATGCAACTGGTTGAACCCAACAACCCGCCTTTCAAAAATTAAACTCCTTTGCTTGCATGTTGGAAGCTGGGTCGAAGTTGAAGGTTCCTCCTTGAGTGGTGTCAGGGATCAAACTCTGGTCTTCATCGATCTGAAAAGAGGAGAAACAGTGGGGTCACATTAGCCCATGGATGCTAACAATGGACTACAGTTACATTAAATACAAAAAAAGTAATAAAAATGGCAATATACTGTAAAACCAACTTTAAAGGGATCCTCCTTTGTTAGGGTTAAAACCTTTAAGATGTCATTATTAGAAGATCTGTGCCTAACAAAACATTATTTTGCAGCATATGTGTTCGATTAACTTTTAAAAATGGGACTACTTTACTGTTT
The DNA here is from genome assembly GCF_900634775.1 of Gouania willdenowi. Taxonomy (NCBI): domain Eukaryota; kingdom Metazoa; phylum Chordata; class Actinopteri; order Blenniiformes; family Gobiesocidae; genus Gouania; species Gouania willdenowi. The sequence continues at coordinate 20,443,585 of NC_041064.1, forward strand.
TAAAACATGTATTCCGCCATCTTGAAATGACGTGTTTGATCATTATTTTGTTTTTATCCTGTTTTGGTAAACCAAAGAGGGTTACATCGACATCTTTAACTTTTCCGGGTTATTGAGAGCAACTAAAAACAGCATAAATTATTTTGACCAAAAAAGCTGCTAAATGATCTAAAAAGCAGGCTGAATGTTTCACTCCAATAGAAAACAATGGGATGTTTACAGGCAAATGTGGCTGTGTGACGTCATTAATCACATGATTTCAAGACGACGGAACACAAGTTTTACAATGGTAAAGTAGCCCCATATTTAAGTTAAAATGAATATGATACAAAATAATGCTTTTTGTTAGGCATAGGCCATGGTTAAATTATGTTTGTTAATTCAGAATTAGTTATTCCGAATGAAATCATTCAGCATTTAAGTGTTCAGCTTCGTGTTTACGTGGAAATAGTAACTAGTAACTCCCGAACTGAGGTTTATTGGCTTTAGATAATTCGGTTTTAGGTCTGGGGTTTGGGAAGGCTCTGATTGAACAGGTGGAGAACATGACATATCACGTTTAATAGGAGAAACACACACAAACCTTTTATTGTTGACTATTACACAGACGACCACACATGAGAAATGTTTTCACCTTCATTTTGATTGTAGTTTTGAAGCAGCAGCTCGACAATAACAGTTTCAGTTTGGACCGTGGAGCGGAAGCGAGATAGGAACTAATCATCGGTAAATAAAACTCAGTAAAACTCCAGTAAACAATCACCAGGAATAAATAGTTGCTCCCTGGTAAAGATAGTAGCTCTAACAACAGGTAAAATGATAAACTTAGTGATATTACAGCCTGTACATGCAGTACGGGGACGCATTTACTCCACCTCCGGGTCCAAGGGCCAGCCCACCGGTGAAGCCTGTTCCATTTACCGAGGTCCGTGTGAAAGTTTGCATGTTTATGCTTCCGTCCATCCACTCTTTTCATTATATCCATGTCTTTTAAGGCTCTTATAAAATAGCTTCAGCTAGGGTCCAGGCCGCCGCCATCTTGTATTATGTCGTCACCAGCGCGTCATCGCCGCAAGTCGCGCAAGCGCAAAATGATCCAAATGCACTTAAAGCAGCTTTAACCAAGTTAACTGTTTACAAGAAAGAGGAATTATTTAATTCGGAATTAAAATCAAAATAAACCAGCCACTTAATTCGGATTTAAGTTTAATTCAGAATTAAATTAGCATTAGGAATTACTGTGTTTACAAAATCAGGTTAAAGAGGAATGAATTTTTATTCCACATGTAAACGTGGCCATAGACCTTTTAATAGGAACATTTTAAGCCACATTTGTAAAAACAGTGGAGGATCCCTTTAAAGTAGAAAAATAAATGTAAAATAAACTCAACAAAGAAAATATATAAAGTCTGAAGATCTCAAAAAAAAACACACACTAATAAAACTTTACATTGACACACGTTCAGTTGTTAGTTTGTAATACAGGAATGACATAATAATGATGTAATGTTTCCATCTCATACTTCCCTGTGCTGGTGGTAAACCTATAGTAACTGTAAGTAATTCACTCACAACTCCCTTTTGTGTCTGAAATGCATTACATAGTTTGTAGCCAATCAGGACAGAACAGACACGAAAAATCCTCGTCAAATCACTACAAACTCTAGTGAGAATCAACCGTCTTGTGCCCCCTGTGACCCCATAGCGGACAAAGTGGTGAACTCACATCATCTCCTGAAAAGTACTGATCAATAATCTCAAAGGCTAGTTTGTAGATGTCCTCGTTCTCGTGCTGCTGCAAATTTTCTATCTTCTCCAAACCTGAAAAAGAAAAACACGCATTTACAATGAAGGTGTGTGATCATCTGACAGCCATAGGAGCCATGTGTGTGATTACTGAGTGGACACAGACCTCCGCACTCCTCGATGATCTCTGCGATGGTGCTGGCTTCGTCTCCTGCCATGATGAGGATGTTCTTCAGTCCGTCCAGGACCACTTGCACCACTTGGGAGTCCTTCACTGACAGCAGGCTACAGAACGGTGGGATGACGTGCTGCTCCACCAAGAACTCCACCTACACAAACCCACACATACACACCACATCCATACTTGATTCCAGCACAGGCACATGGTTACAAGTGTGGGGAGAGGCACAGCAAACGTCTTCACAATAGCACAAAGTTAATTTATGTTTAACGTCATTTTACCACATTTTTAATGTAAAGCATTAAAACTAAACATTTCTTTAGAAAACAGACAAACAGAATGTTTCTACTTTGATAACAAAGAACCCAGCTCACCTGATCTTTCCTCCCACTGATGGTGAGGTTGCTGATGGCCCATGCTGCCTCCTTTTGAGTGCCAAAATCCCCCTGCAGAGAGCCAGGCTGTCACTGAGATGTACAAATACAGCATATGCACTCGCTTTTTTCATTACCAGCTTTCATTTTAGGATGAATTAGGATCATTATCTTTTTAAATGCTGGTCATCTATCTAAAGAATGATGTGAATACCCAACCAGGACATCAGTTTGCGTTTCTAAACTTAACATCTGACACAAGCTGGTAAAAAAACAAAAAAAACAAAACAAATGAGAGTTTGGATTCCTCCGCCTACACCAGGAACAAACCTTAGCCAGTTGGTGGATAATCATTGGAATCAGCCCGGCATCGATAACAGCTTGGACCTGCTGCTGGTTACCAGCTGTGATGTTAGACAGAAACCAGACGGCTTCCTGAAAACGAGAAAAACATTCATGGTGAAGAAAGAATCAGCCTCATTTTCACACATTTCGACACAGAACATTGAACACACTACACTTTAAACTTCTATTCCTTTTATTCTTGGCTCTGAATATTACAACATCTGCATTTTGCACCAGATGCCTTTCCTGTGACAACCAGAAACCTAGAGCCTTTTGTTGCTAGGCAAACTCCTAATCCCCTCAGTCATCAAGCCAAAAACAGTCACATGGTGGACAGTCAGTAAACAGCTCTAAACTACAGGAATGGAGTCCAGAATGGTCGGAGCAAGTTTTGTATTCATTATTTCACTGGTTACTAGTGTTGGGTAATATGGATCTAAAGTCATATCAATTTTTTTTCTCAAAATGGCGATATATACGATATTAATCTTGATATTTTTAACTCAATAAAGTCTGACCAGAAAGACAAATAATTCTGGGTTAAATTTGCTGATAAAAATGCCACACAAGCACATTTATTAACAAACAGCTGCACAATATGTGTCACTTTAGGCTTTTTCTCATCTAAGGGACAGCATGTGTGAGTGAGTTCTCTAGTGTTGCTTGTTTAGATGAAGGTCTGGGTTAAGACACACTCGGTAATCATCTAACTGAACTTTTGATGCTGTTCTTAGAAGTAGCGAAAGCAGCGACTCCTGAAATGAGTATTTTAATACCAAAAAAGCTCCAAAATATGAAAAATTGTAAAGGACACTGTCTGACTGCACTCAATGAATAATATTAAATACTATTATGTATGATGTGATTTTTACTGTGTGATTGTATAAATAAAAAGAAGTTTATATATATAGATATAGGCAATATTGTCATTTTCTATATCAGCAAAATAGAAAACTTGATATATCTTGAATCACAATATATTGCTCAGCGCTAATGGTTACTCCGGTTTCTTCCCACTATCAGACAGCAGGGTTTGTGATGGTCAGCTTCTGTTTGTCGACATGTCCCAGTGTGTCCCGAGACTTTGGTAGAGCAAAAATATGAGCAGGATCACTAACAGAATGACAGTGCTTTCCTAGAATTCAGCAGGTCACCCCAGGACATGTAGCCAGAATAATGCAGGCTGAGACACTCACACACACACGCACACACACACACACACGCACGCACAATTAGAGAGTTCAATGAGCCGAGCATGCATGGTTTTGGGACTGTGGGGAAGAAAACTGCAGTCAGGAAAAAGATCAGAAGGCATTAACCAGACAAACCTGACTGATTGTAAACATGCACCAATGCAAACAAGGAGGCGAAAAGCTCCTCACGTTTAAAACATCTCTAGTTTCATTCATTAAGGGAATGATCGATTAACTTTCTCTGCCTCAAAGCCTTCTTCATTTTATTGGGAAAAGAATCATTTCTGTCATTCTATTTTTTCATAATGCCTGCATTTGTCATCTTAAGCCTGACATATGCTACTGTGTCACGTCGACGCCCTCTACGTCAGGGGTCACCAACCTTTCTGAAACTGCGAGCAACCTCAAATGTACTGAATAGGCTACTGGTTAGATACATACTGTATATATATATCTTAAATACTGAATTTTCATGGTTTCACTTTAATTAAAAGGTAAGATAATAAAAAAAAACTAGCAGTAACTTAAAAAGGTAGGAAAGTTTCAACATGCACACTTTTTTGTTACTTAATTTTAATAGGAAATCTTTATGTTCCTATTTTACTAGCCATTGACCAACAACATTATAAGTAATCATAAAACATGTGACATTTGTACAATTCAACCATTTTGTAATATTTTACAAAAATCCGAATTGCATTTTTTTTTTTTAAAACACAAAAAATCCAATTTGCAACATTTAAACACATTTCTCCAATTGTTTCAGTAAAAATAAACATTTAAACAATAGTTAATTTAATAGAAAAACTCACGCAGCAGTATGTAACTCTACTAAGGCTCTGACTACATCTGGTTCCTGTATTTATCTTTGTGAGTTTAAAGCCTGGCAGGTACATTTTCGGACAAAGCTCATTGGTTACCAGTGTTCCTGTGAGGCTTTAATACTTTGTTTGCATGTTGCTTATGTTTATATTGAAAAAAAAAAAAAAAAAAACGCACATTTTGAAACCACTGTTTTTATGTTTGTGTCTAACAATACACACGTGGTTAAGTCGGGATGTAATAATGGCGTAAGTCCAGACATAGCAGCATATGCTAAAAATTATACGTTTTTTCCCCACTTTGCATATTACGTATGTATTAAATGTAAATTCTTCTTTCAGTGATCAGTCAGATTTTCTGTTTACTAAATTATTGATAAAATAATGGATAGAATACTAATATTTGATAGCTGCAGCCTTAAATATTAGCGCTAAAAAGAAGAAGTGATTTGGGTATTGACTCTTCTATTCATCAGCTGCTCCAACACTCATACTTTGTTCATTGTTGATAACAGATTTCCTAATCTTAAAAAAAGAAACCGCGTGACTTAAAAAGGCTAATCACATGAGCGTGTGTTTGCCTTACCTTGTTGATCTTTTCTTTAGGGTGTGTGAGCAGGTTGGGAAAGTGTGAGAGAACGTCGCAGTTCAGAACCACCTGCGTCTGTTCGTCCGTCCCCGTCACAATGTTTCCCACTGCCCTCAGAGCCGCCGTCTGCGCATCAGAAATGACAAATTTCACTCATTTCATCTTTACTCTGAAGATGAACAAGGCTAAAGGTGCAAACATACCTGAACTTTCACCTCCTGATGACTGAGGAGAGGCACAAGAAAAGGAACCACCCCAGAGTCGATTACCATCTGGATCTGTTCATTTCCTCCGTCCGTCAGATAAGACAAAGCCCACACCGTGTCCACTAGGATCTGACACAGAAGAACACATGGACTCAGATGTGCAAGACGTCAAAAACTGATTATTTTTATTTTAATCCATCAGTTACTTACATTAATATCAGTGTGATATATTAGCACACAGAGAGCTGGCAAAATCTGCAGGAAAACAAAAGGAAAACAAGTTTAAGACTTGATGTGATCCAATGATTCAACCTGGATGCCATTAATCTGTCTGACACAGGTAATCCTGTGCACGCACACACACACGCACACCTCTTGCACAGTCTCCATGGGTGGAGGTGGATCCTTGTTGCGGCAGAGGTTGACGATGACCCAGGTGACGTTGCGGAGGAAGGTGATGGGGATCGACGGGTTGATGAAGGACAGCAAGGGTTTGACCACGCCCAGAGAAATGACGTAATCCCTGCACTGCGGACCATCACCTAAAGGGTCACAGGTTGACTATAATCACTAAATCTTTTTCATGACATTTCTATTTGTCACAGTTTAAAATACAACAAAACTTAATAACATCGAAGGTGGACAGACATTAACAGAAAGCAATGCACTTTAAAGGCATGCTAGGGAAAAACTAAAAACCCTTAAGGGACTTGAAGAAGAGGACTCCCGATATAACAACTTTAAAGGAAAAAATAATGTAAAACAAATTTAAAAACAATAAAATTAAATCAAGACAAAATGGAACATCAAGACAGCAAAAACTTTGAAACTGAGCAGAAAACAGGAAAAGAACAACTTTAACATCAAAAGTCAAGCAAAATAAAGAACAACAAGCAACTATTGTTCAGTTATTCATTAATGAACAGGTTTTTTACAGAATTCTTAAATTCGCCCAGTGAGGACTGGCCCAGGAAATATTAGAATAATTAATGAAAAGATAAATCATTGCATAAAAAATATTTAGGGAGACTTTTACATTTAGGAGATACCGAATTATCCTGATTAGTCTAATATTTTTGACAATCTTCGATTTTTAAGCGTGATATCAACAAGAAAATAAGTAAAATACCTGACATTAGAAATTGGGACATTGTCAATCAACACAGTTATTATCAACAGGCATTTTTGACTAAATAGAATAAAGTTCATTTTTTGAATGTTCAGAGACAGTTTGTTCATTTTGAACTAATTTGCAATGTATTTTTTAATTCCTCATTTGCAACTTTCATGAGAGTAATTTGATATTTATGTGAATAAAACAAACTGGTAACATCTGCGAATAATATTTTTGATAACTGATTGGATACGTTTGCCAAATCTTTGACATATATTACAGGGTTCCTACAGCTTCAGTCAAATTAAATTCAAGACTTTTTAAGACTTTTTATTGCCATTTCAAATCAAATTTAAGACCACCTTCACAAACACAATTGGGGGAAAAATGCCACATCAATTACATAGGGTGAGGGTCAATTATTTCCAGTAATAATAATAATAATAATAATACATATATAGCACTTTTCAAGGAACTCAGGGACACTTTACAAATTGAAACAGACAAATAATGGGAGCTGTTGTGATAGTGTGATGTTACGGTAAATTATATATACTGTATTTCTAAAAACAAATTTTACCATTTATTTTTTAAATGTGACACTAATTACAATCATAAAATCATACTTATTATGTGTTAAAATGTAAAACTTTTGAAACATTCAATTAAGATATTTAATGACAATTAAGGTCTTACTTTTAGATTCATTATTTAATCCCTTTTAAGACTTTTTAAAGATCCGCGGGAACCCTGTATTAGGAACATCAATGGCCCCAGGACAGATCCCTGGGGTACACCCCATTTTAACGCAAAAAAAGAAGTTACTCCTTTGTATGAAACAAATAATTGAAGAACCACAACACAGCCTGCTTATCCAGTTAAGTCATCCTTGAAAGAAGGGGGTAGACGAGTGTCGAGCACTTACCGATTATGTTTCCTAAAGCCCAAACTGCTTGTTCGCATACGTTCTGGTGAGGAGAGTGCAGCAGTCGCAGGAACAAGGGCACTGCATCTACAAAAATATAAAACGCAATATAAAACGATTATCAAATGAGAACAGAACATTCACCTTTGATGATAATTCAGTTGGCAAATCAAGCAAACGATAATCTGTGAGTACATAACATTGTGATAGTCAGGCTGTTGCAGAAAAAAAAGCACTGAACAGCTGATTTGAAATGGTGTCCCAGTAGGAAATGAGCCTTAAACCACACAGGCCCACTGCAGTTTAAAACCATCAACTCACTGTGCCTCCTTAGCACAGAAGCATCTGAAGCTGTGAATGTAGAAGTCAACTTACTAGATTTAACCACAGCTTGAGTCTGTGCTGATGTCCCAGAGGCGATATTAGTCAGAGCCCAAGCTGCCTCGAACTGAAGAGAAGGGCTGTGAGACAGAGAGCAGGAAAAATGCTTAGAGACAGGAGCAAGCAGAGGTAGCTAACATTGGAAACATTAGCAACAGATGCTTGCTTAGCGTATTTTCCAAGCTGCTGGGGAGTCCTGCTGATGGACAATTCACACATCAGCGTTAAGTGACCTTCATCTGGTGTTTCAAAGTGAGGTTATCTTTTAAAGATATCGGAAACTGCAAAATTTCAGCCTGTATGCAGGGTTTTTCAACCTTGGGGTCGTAACGCCATGTAGGGTCGCGTGGAATTAAAATGAGGTCACCTGAAATGTCTAGTAATTGGTAAAGAGAAAAAAAAAAAATGTAATTACTAATAATTATATTTGAACATTTTTTTTTAATTATTATTCTTTTTCAACTTAACACATCACACACATTATCAATATCCAACCTGTAAGACCCAGAGGTTAAAGGGTTAAAATAATCTGAGTTTTTTTTTTTTCACCACAGCTGGCCTGTTATGGACCAAAGAAAATCTGTTTACATATGTATATACTGTATACTTTATTTGTATTCATTATTATTATTATTTTTAATGTAATCTTATCTCTTATATGCACATTTACTTTGTGTAGTCTTGCTCCTTTATCCTGCGTGTGTGTATAATTATTATTATTAATATTATTATTAGTGTTGCTTTTTAATATGGCGCTCTTTTCCATTCTAATCACCCCTCAGGGTTTAATAAAGTATTTTCTGATCCTGTATTATATATCTAAACGTTTTCACGTATAAATCTAGTAACTAGTTCAAATAAAATGCAGTATAAACATATCTGAGATGATGCATCTTGTGACTCATCCTGGCTACTATATACTGTATATGTTACACAGTCTAACGTGATCAGAAAGTAATTCTAAAAATAAAAAAAAGTCTCTGGGGTCGCCAGATATGAGTGATATCAAAATGGGGTTACAACCCAAAAAAAAAGTTGGAAAAAGGAAAGTCTCAGACAAAAAAAAAACCTGTTTGTTATTTCAAACCCATATTTAAATAGAAGTGGGGGTAATCGTTTAGCCCTTCCACACTCATGTCATGGGCTTGAACAGAAACGACAACAGTAAATATTAGAATTGACACAGTTGCAAGTGATCCTCACACCACCCACTGACAAAATGCTGGATGAGAGTGAAGAAGAATGCCCACTCGGTCTACAATGCAAGCCGGCAGACGTTCAAATATGATCTGCAGATCCTACTGGCTTCCTCTTTATGAACTGTGATGATAAATATAAAAATAGGAGCAGCTAATGCAATCATTTATCAACAGAAGTTAATCTTACATTTACATTAGATTTTACGGCCTTTCATCGTAGTTTTTATTAATGTTACGTAACCCCATCTTTTCTAATACATGTGGGTAATCGTACCCGTAACGCTGCTTTATTACTTCCATCAAGATCAGCAGGTGACAAACTTATTGTCACAAAGAAATTGTTTATGAAATGATCTCAAATGGCTCGTTGGTAATGTAAAAAATATGAAACCGTACATGTAGGTGTTTACGTCTTCCTTCTTTCCCAATAAACTGTAATAATATACCAAAGGACGTCATTCAGGACTTCATTATCGCACAAGTACCAATAAAAAAGTGAAAAGTGTTTAATTTGAATGATGGTTTAAACTTGAAATGATTAAAAGTAAATTAATTTTACAACTGAAAAGGTTGTTAAATTAATTTACATACAGTATAGGACATGAGTTAAACTCAGACCAGTGTGTCCTGTTTATCTAAAGTAAAACCCTCACTCAACATTGTGAATGGACTTCACCTATATAGTGCTATATAGCAGTGTTTCTCAAATGTGGGTACGTGTACCCCTAGGGGTACGCAATGGCCTTGGTTCCACCCCAGGTTTGATATGATCAGAAATTATAAAAACTATAGAAATAAATCTATTCAGCCACTAAATCAGTGTTTTTTAACCTTGGGGTCGGGACCCCATGTGGGGTCGCCTGAAATTTCTGAAAAATTGAAATGGATTTTTGAAATGTTTTAATTATTATTATTATTATTATTCTTTTTTTTTTTTTTTTTAAATTAAAACAGTAAATAATCTTAAACAAATGTAGATCTATACTTTCACTTTGTGACTCTAGTTCAAGCAAAATGCAGTAAAAAATAATATCTGAGCTCAAATATGACCAAAAACAAATTCTAGAAAAAAATGTCTTCTGGGTCGCCAGAAATCCTTGAAATAAAAATGGGGTCACGATCCAAAAAAGCTTGAGCTTATTTATAAAATGAGATTCTTTAAAATGTCTGTTATCACTCGTTCATTCCATCATTATGCTCTATAGTGATTTTTAAATAGTAGGGCCCTATAAAATCCATTTTATTATTTTTCCAAATTACGTTTTTTTTTTTTTTTTTTTTTTTTAGAAATGTTGATACATTTTATCAGAAAATATTAGTTTTTAACTCCTGTGAGGAAACAAAAAAAAAAAACCATATTTAAACAAAACTTTGTCAAATAAAAAATAAATAATGCGTAAGATACAATTAAAAGGTATATATAAGTTGTACTGACATGGATTATTGGGAATGCTTTTTATTTATTTATTTATATGTCTTATAAATATGTATCAGAGCAGCATTAATGTCACCCAATTTCCCCTCAACTTCAAGGAAGCATCAGTTATTTCACCACTCCCCTAGTGGTGAAATAATAGTGGTGAACATTTGACAGTATCAGAAGTTATCATTAATCTACAATGTTTAAGACCCTATAATCCCTGAGCATCGCTGGTCTCATCCACAACAACAGAACAACTTTATCCACAGATCTGATGATCAGATGCGTTTTTCAAACACTCTGAGCAGGTGAAGCTGATCGTGTTTTCACAGAAGCCGCTCAGTGCTTCACGACAAACGGGCGGAGTTTCACAGACACATTAAAGTTAAGCGGGCACTGGTGGCTCTGTATTTTAGAGTGAGGGATGAGTTGCTTAGTTTTTTTGGCAGTTTTGACGGTGTTTAGGGCAGTTTAGAGGGTGCTTGAAGCAGCCAAAACAGGAAGGGGAGGGCAGTGCACCTAATAAGTGGTCCACGCAAACATTTCCCCATAAAAAAGTATTCCTTGCCTCAAGGTGACAACGTTTGATCCACATTCTGGCAATTTCCGCATTCAATAGTTTTCATTGGTCGATTCCGTCTGTGATTCCGTTAACGTGGATTTTATAGGGCTCTAAAATAGTTTTCTAAGCAAAACATTGTAACTGGACAAAGGGGGTACTTGGATTCAGGAATAAGAGAAAAGGGGCTATATAGCGCGCACACACACAACACTAGTGGTTGCATTCACCCATTCACAGAGACACTCACGCGGCGACCAAGCTGCCATGTAAGGCATTAATCGTTCATCAGGAGCGACTTATGGTTCAGCATCTGCTCACTTAGGGACTATGACAGGGATAGCTTGGAATTCAACTGCCAACCTTCATATTAAAAGGCCACAAGCTCTACTTAACTTAACTGAGCGTATGGAGCACAATACATTCATTGTGTCCATACACCAACGCTGAGTGGCTGAAATCTCTAAAATGGCAATGTCCACATAAAAAGGGATATTATGAGTGTTTGAGGCTAAGGGTGATATTTATTACACAAATTAGTAAGAAACTTTGATTATTCAGCTTTTGACTCGTCATCTAGTGATCGGTTGATAATCACTTGTACTTTTTATAAAGATTAGGTTCCAGTCACCATGTGTTATTAACTTAGTTTGTCGTTTTAAACACTCATCCATGTCTGCCCTTCTTGTCCTTTGGGGAACAAAGGGTCCTGGGAATTGGGGAACTCAGACAGGAATGCTGATATATTTGGATTGGCTTGCAGTGGGAACACCATCCAGCTGCTCTGCGTGCCTTTACACAGACTCTCACACAAAGTCATAGTGCCAAAGGAATCCACACACGAAGCTTCGTGTTTAATAATTGGAAAAGTGTGTAAAAAAAAGCAGATTTTCACTTACTTATCGTCTCTTTCCAGGCATTTGACTAAAATGGGCAGGATCCCCGACTTTATCAAGTCATCAATGGGAGGGTTTCTGTCACTCGAGAGCAGTTTTCTGACAACAAAACCAAACCACAAAATTTTCAGGCAATGATATATCACATAAACAGACTAACAGTATTTCTAATAGCATGTGTGTCTTTCTCACCGGGCGGCCTGCACAGCGCTGAGCTGTACGACGGCATTGTCACTGGTAGCGTTCTGTATTGACATAAGAGTCTGGAATTAGCACAGCGTAACAACAGACATGCTGCTACTGGTAAATCAGTTAGTGTACCAAAAAAAAAAACCTGAGTGACAAACTCACCTGTAGGATGGCATCAAGCGTAACATTTTGCTGTGCAAAAAAAAAACAAACAAAAGAAACAGCATTAGCACCTTCAGTATGCGTCAAACACACCACTGTCAACAACTGCAGACAAGGACTGTACAGTTGTGCTGAAGACTATGATATGAAAACGCTATTTCAGTCAAACCTGTAACAGATCATTTATTTAAGGTTCCCGTATCATATGTATTTATCTAAGGTATCTTTTTTTTTACAGAAAGCCATCCTAATGTGGTACAATTATTTACTCAAAGGGATGTATTGCTGAGTTGCAATGTTACATAAAGTATTAGTAAAAGAACAGTTGACTTTTTTACTCATGCTACTGACATGAAAACAAACAAAATAACACAAAGCTTGACCTCCATTATATATAAAGTGTAACTAAACATCAAAATCTTTGCTGATAAAAGCAAATGTATTTGGGTATGAAGTAGTGTTGATTAAAGTAATCATTTTTACATTTTGAGGTGTGGAAAACACCACATTTGTGTGGACAGATGGACAAAATAATAATTAAAAAACACTGAACAAATCCATGTGGTCTGATCATATAGTGGATTAAGTCTTAAGTGGATGGGTCACTTATCCCTCATCTTCATGCCTCGGGATCGTTTGTATCGTTACTTCTCCCACTTTCACACCCACACTCACTCCTTTGAAGTCTGAGTCGACGTCAGAGTCCTCCAGGCTCTCCTCCTGCGGGACGTTTCTCTTCTTCAGTAGATGTTCGTCTCGTTTGTTCTGTCGGTAGAAGAAAAGGGAGGGAGAGTGATTCAGGTCAGAGATAAAAGAGCTGATTAATGCGTTCCTGAAATAACAGTGACTAGTTCATTATAGGGAGATTCAGCCTTTCACTTTTTGACACAAACATAACATATTGAGTCGTTCACAGCCTCGAATTCATTTAGCCACCATTTCTACCTTTAAGGAACAATGAACCTTTACCTATTACCCTGAACATGCTCAGAGCGCTCATCAAGTACATATTCATTCACAGTCTCCAGGGCATGAGTCAGAGGGAGGAGGAGATTCCCTTGCCCTATATTCCAGTATTCCTGTGCTGCATGCTAAAGTGCGTCACAGATGACTAATCAGCCAGTGCAGTACTTCTTGCTACTCTGATCCAGCTTGCTGTGTTGGACTCGACTCACCTCTGCACATCTCCGCAGGGATTTTGTATGCATTCTCACCCCCGGTATTCCCAGAACATCTAGTGGTTCCCAACTTGGATACAACAGCACATTCAAAAACCTGCACCGTCTGCAATTACAGTTACCTATACTACAACACTGAGTTCTGACTTTGCTCTTCTCCCACAATCTGAACATAAATTGCATCACTCTCCTTAACAGAGTACTTTGAAATTGTTTCTCTAAATCATTTTTAAGGTGACCCTATTACACAGAGGTACAAACTGCAATATCACTGTCAACATAAACTACAAGAAGACATTTTGCACATTCACCCTCACAGTGAATGAAAGTTCAAGACTCAATCACTTGTACCATATTGTTTACCCACTGCTCACAGCTTAGCATACATGCAACTACATGCAAACCTGATGACGAGATTTTGTGTAAAACATGTTGAGTGACTAACGGTTGCCCTCCGTGTCAAAAAGAAAGAAATTCAGTTTCATAAGAAAAAAAAAAAATCTTCCAAGATTCTTAATAAAACATCCAGTGAAATGTAAAGAAACTGAACCTTTCCTGTCAGTAAAACAACTATACTGACAATCAAACATTTAGGTTTGAAGATCTTTAGCCAATATATGTACATCAACAATAAGAAGACAGTCATCAACATCCCCCGCCAGATTGGTTCTCATTATAACTCTCAACTTTTTCCTTAATGTCCTAAATCGAACATAGATGTATACATAAGAAAATATTGTCACATTAGAATATAAAATCATTTAACTATCTTCAACATTTTCTAAGATAAGCTGTCCCCTGCGAAGATACCTCAAACAGAGCCAAAAAAACAGAACAAGGACAATAACTCCGGAAAAAATGATTGCGTGCTTCTCATTTTCGAACTCCATCAAGGTATTGATACCCTGAAACCACACAGCAAATTTGGTTATCCTATCTTAAACAGTTTATGAGAAAAGCTGTCCCCTTTAACTCGGACGGACGGACGCACGGAGCTAAAACCTATATCCCCCTTCCACATTTTGTGGCGGGGGATAATAATAGGTTTCTACTTAGAAACTGTTATTTACGGCACAATCGTCAACTACAAACAAAACTCTGCTTCCCATTACAGAGACTCACACAAGCTCAGATGTATCAGCGAGCGAAGCCGGTGCTACATGGAGCTGATTTCTCACTACAGACTCATAAGATGTTGGTGGAAAGCTCTAGTTGCTGACAAATCAGGGTTGATTGGGTGCCAGTTTTTGTTACTCAATAGGGATGAAACGATTCACTCAACTCCCGATACGATTCGATTCACGATACTGGGTTCACGATACGATTCTCTCACGATTTATTTTACAAAATGGGACTGTAGACAATTTTTTTTTTGGGAAAAAAACTAGAAAATACGGTACTATTTTCCTTTTATTTTTCATTGTCAAAAGAATTCCTTGATAAACTATTCAAAACAATGCAATTTAACTAAAAATAAATCTTGAATGAAATAAATAAAGGAATAATACAAATGAAAATGAAGCCTATTAATTTAAATTCTGGTTCGATAATAAACAATGCAAAACTGCATAATAGTTATTTTTCTCTGCAACTGAAAATGTATTTTGTGCCTTAACAATTGGACTTTAAAAAAAAAAAAAAAAAAAAACCGTGATTGCAATGATTTACGTCATATTTGTTTGGACCAGCAGAGGGCGCTGGTAATACAGTGATCGGTTGGCACGCAGATATCTTGCAGTGAAGAAGAGAAGCTATGCTAGCAGACAGAGCTAATAGAAAAACGTGACTTTTACAGATATTCAAGTAATATTACAGATTTTCTTTCGGTGCTAAAGGGGTAAGGAATCATTTATTAACATATTTAAGAGTAGAAGGCAGCCAGAAAGAAAGTATTAGCAGACTCCGCCCGCCGCCTACACTTGTGGATAGCTGGTTAAAAAAAGTACTGCGATTCAATTTTCAGAAAATCGATATCAACCGTGATACCTATGAATCGATTTTTAACTGCCTTACGATTAATCGTTACATCCCTATTACTCAATGTTCAATGCATAGTACACTGTTGATTGATATTGCTGAATTGGCCAGAGGTGTGTACGCATTTGTGGTTAGTGACGTGTCCTGACTACGTCACTAACCACAAATGCGTACACACCTCTGGCCAATTCAGCAATATCAATCAACACAACATACAGTTATTTACAAAGACTCGAAGACAATTTAAACCATCAATGCAACAGGGTGACTGACAACTATAAAATCCTGTGTTTACACACCCAAAGCCATGGGAAAATGGTCTTTATTATTAGGGATGGGACAACAGACAAAGTTCATGATACGATAGACGATAGTGGGCTCACGATAACGATAACTTTGGAAACAGGAAAAAAGACATAAAAAAACACCAATTGCTGCTGGAAAAACAACCATGCATTTGTTTGAGTTTAACTATGGACTAACTCTAGGTATAACCTTTTAGACTCAAGGAATATAAAATAAACATAAATGAGACCAATGTTTCCCATTTAAAGTGCAAATAGTGCCACTCTGAATAGAGCACAAAACAGATGGAGAATTTGTGCCAGTCTTAAATTAAAACCAAATCATATCATCATAATGACATTCTTTAAATAAATATTCTTCTCTGTGCTTGAGCTTTCAAACTAGAACAGTCTACACAGCCCAGATTTAAGAAATAGACATGATCTTTTCCAACAATATTAGCAGAACTTCATATTCAGGCAGCAATATACCTTTGAACATAGACTTTGTCTCCTGCAGGTAAAAAGACACGCTTGCTTGGGACATGTGTAAAAGATAGAAAGATATGCTTCACCAACCACGACCAACCATTGCAATACCACTCGCACCATTGACGATAGATCTTGTGACATTTGTCCCACATTTACCTTTTAACAATGTAATTATTCCCACCAAAAAGCAGGCAGAATATTAATTGTGGGCAAGTTCATCATGAAGAATGTTGGGTTGAGAAAAGAATTATGATTTTGAGTTAAACTTCCTATGAGCATAAACTGTGGTTTCAGATATGAAATTAAAATCATGATGAACTAATTAGCTGCTATTCAAACAAACGCACTAAAGCAGAGGTGCTCACTATTGCAAACATTTCATATAAAATGGCCAAGGATGACAGGCAGCCCAAGTCTGTTTTATGCCCATTAATCAGATACAGCCAACATTCAGATTAGAAGCCAAGGAACAGTGGACACATGTTCTGGAAGAGAGGAACCTCTATCAATCGCCCCAATGACTGAGAGAACCATGTGGGAATAAAGATGGAGAGGCGCCACAGTTATCAATAGTCATCATTTATCATCAGAGCCAATAGCAGTAAGAATAATACTTTAATTGTGTCCCAAACCTGAAACGTACTGAATGAATTGACCCACAGTGAGGGGTTACAGGCTCACAGCTGAATTGTTCCACATCAAATAGAACAAGATAACAGTCATCACCTGCCAGATTGGTTGTCATTATAACTCACAACCTTTTCATGAATGTCCTAAATCTAAGAACTTAGATACATAATATATTCATAAGAAAATATTGTCACATCAGAATATAAAATAACTACCTTAAACAGTTTCTAAGAAAAGTTGTCCCCTTTGACGATACCTCGAACAGAGTCCAAAAAACGGTACAAGGGCAATAACTATTTGCACACGTCTCATTTTCGAACTCCATCAAGGTATTGATTCCCTGAAGCTACACACCGAATTTGGTTATCGTATCTTAAACAGTTTCTGAGAAAAGCTGTCCCCTTTGTCGGACGTAGCTCAAACGTTTATCCCCCTTCCCTACTTTGTAGCGGGGAATAAGAAGTTATTTTGTGTAATCTTTGTAATTGTCTCAAGTTCTAGATGGAAAACACGTGTTCAGGTTCGCACTACTGCAAATGTATAACGCACTGAGCATTAAAGTGTACATGGCAGCATTTTAAATAGTTGCGTCTACCAAATATTTGACATCATTATGTCCATTTTAACCTCAAATTTTGCATTTTAATGTTGCTTTTATATATATATTAATGTTTATATTTATCCTATTTATCCTTTATTCTCTATCTATCCTTTATTTATCCCTCATCCTTTATATTTATCATTATTATTATTATTATTATTATTATTATTATTATTATTGTTGCTGGGTTGTTCTTTGTTTTTTTTATTTTTTGTTGTTGTTTGTTTTGTGCACCAACTACCAAGACGAATTCCTTGTACTGTCCTTAAAACTGTACATGGCCATTAAAAACATTTCTGATTCTGATTCTTTTCACATGTTGCTGGTTTGCTTTTTGGAGTATGACCATATATCATACTGACGACGTCTACAAAGTTAGATAGCATCATCATTATTATTACACAAACTACTTTCAAAGACGCCTTCATACTGTGTAGCAGGGAACTGTAAAAAGACTTCTGTGAATAGGGTTTCCTTGATTACACCGAGCCATCATTATGTCCAGAACTCAGCTGCCAGGCTTTTACCTAGGACCAGCAAATGTGAATATATTACCCCTGTTTTAGCATTGTTACACTGGCTCCCAGTATGTTTTAGGATTGATTTTAGGATTTTATCGATTATTTTAAAGCAATAAATCTCTGGCTCTCAGAGCTTTTAGTACAGCCTGCTCTCTGTTTGCCTTGTAGCTTTTTATTTTTATATTGTAAGCTGCCTTTGGAAACCATTTTATAACATCACTTTTGTAAAGTGCTTTATATATAAAGTATTTTATTATTATGGATATGGAATTTGTAGGAAAACCTATCTGCAATGGTCATCATATACAGGGGTTGTGATAAATTCTGCGGGACCACAAAATGATGGTCCGCGTTTATTTACGAGTTTTGGAGCCACTGAAGTCGGCTCCAAGAGCTGATGCTGGAGCCATTAATAGGTTGAAAATAAACTAAAAAGCTTCAATATAAAGTAATTATACTCCAGTATTTTTCAGTCTGCCTGAGCACAGACAGCATCACTTAAAATTGGGGGTTTTATATTGATAAGGCTGAATGAATCCTTCAAGGAAAATGTGCATCTTCAACTCACGCTCAGATTTACTTGCATCTGAGCATAAAAAGTCAACTTTGGCTTGTTTTTCATACGTTGCCTGTGAGCATGATGGGCAGAAGTGAATATTACGGACAAACCGATCATAGTTTGGAACTTTGGGATATCAGCATGATTTTTTTTTTTCATAGAATAAGATGTTAAGATAAAAATGGTGTCATTTTAAGATGGAACAAATGTCCATTATAAAACTGGGTTTGGATGTCAGATCAGCATACTGGCATGTTAACAAAGCCTTTTTCTACAAACATAATCCTGAAATTGGTTAAATGGAAGTGTGCATCTAATCCTCTGCCATTTAAGTACGGTTTTAATAAACATCCATTAGAGGCAATGTGATGAAAGGGCCATTGGAGCTATTCTTCCTGACTCTAACCATCTCTCACACGATCTGAACCCGCACCACAACTAATTTAGGAAATAATAGACATCTGAACCACAAAAGAATCAATTTTACTCTCTTAAGAAAAAAAAATGTTCTTCCTAGCAGTGCTACCATAGTTCATTTATTGTAAGACTTAGCATTCCCTTTGATAACGCAACATAACATGCAAGTCAAATGTTTAATTTGCATTACAGCTAATGCAGACATTTTTTAAACTTATTAAATCCAATTAAAGAGTGAGTCAAAGTATCCATTCCACTAAAAAGAAATTGTGTAAACTAAATAAACGTGCCGATCAAACAAGAGAAAAATTCAAAATCAATGACACACGTCGGCGGTAATACAATACAGCCAGAACCAAGACTAATAAATGACAACATTGACATGATTGGGCTCTCAGCATGTAGCCTCCATCACAACACAAACAGCTTTGCTAGTCAGAAATTATTAGATGATGCATCTTTTCTTACCTTTCGCAACTCGACCGTCACCTCATTTCGATGTCTCCTCATCGTCTGTGAAGAAAAAAAAAGCACAAAGAAGAATGATGAGGAAACAAAGTTCTATTGGTTTCACATTTTTTAGAATAATATTGACTTCTTTCTGGTAAATTACTGGTACGTCGAGATGTTTAATTAGCCCAACTGTGAGTCATGTATCGACGTTAACCTGAAAGCCTTAGCACACATTATTCAAACTGTAGGAGGTTGACTTAACCTTATGACTTTTGTCTAATATAACAGGATGGATCAGACATGGGCCACATGCAGCCCTCAGTCTGATTATATATGGCCTCCAACTAAGGCTGAACGATTAACTGCATTTGCGATATCGCAATATCATAAAACGAGATTTTCTAATTGCAAAGGCAGCATTTAATTTTTTTTCTTGTATTGTCTTGTACTGTCCTGTTAAGTTCAGAGAGTGTTTAAGAAGCGCAGTCCACATGAAACTTGAAGTTAGATATGTTAAAGAGGTAAAGCCACATATTTGTTTGCTTTATTGTTGTAATCTGTGTTTTAAAATTTATATTTTATATATATATAAAGTTTAAATAAATCTGAAATTGTTTATTATGAAACAGATTGATTTACTGCTTGTGTTCATTTAAAAACACATGACAAGAGGCCCTTGAAAAATAATTATTAAATAGCAATCAAAATATTGAGAAAAAAAAAAAAAAAATCGCAATTAGATTTTCTAACATTGTTCAGCCCTACCCCCAATATAAATGCCAAATTAAAGAAAAATACACCAAATTACAGTCTGAGGCATCTCTACTTGTACCATCTGTAAACATGTATATAATCTGTATCCATTATACTTTTTATATTACTTTTTCTGTTCATATTTATAGCTTCTATTATTGTACAGTTATTTCTATCTCCATTGAACTATTTTTCAGTGTTTTTAGGGTTTAGGGTTTGTGTGTTGCTTTCTGTTGTCTTTTTTTATTATTGCACTTCATCTGATGTGAGCTGCCATAACAGTAAATTTCTCCACTGCGGGATAAATAAAGATGCTCGACTCTACTTACTTTAAAACAACAACAAAAATATACAAAAATGACCCCCCAAAAAACCCTTTGTTCATTCCTGTATTAATGTTCATATTGGTGATTACTCTAAATGCTGACATGATTGAAGTTGCCCATCTCTGGTATAAATAATATACCTTTTGAAATACCTTTATACCTATAAAAGAAGCCAGTCTGAATCAGGAAAGACATTTGAAATAATTGCTGTTTTTCTTTGAGCCTGTGTTTCACTTTGTCTAGAACAGCTTGAGATGGTCCAAGATCTTGTGACTGTTTGTGGAGGTTCATGTTGCCTTTTTAAAATAACCTCTTGCATAATCCAGGACAGTCATAACTCTACGAGGCAGAGAGGTGTCCCCCAACCACAATAAAAGCATAGAAACATTACCTTGCTCATCAAAAGTGTTGAGAAAAAAATAAATACCCCAATGTGAAGACTTGAGTAAGGTCTAAATTAAGGAGATGTTTATATTTCTGTTGCTTAACGTAGCTTTGTAATGGTTTAGACAAATGATTAAATGTAGAAATAAAAAAAACACAATGAAACTGAGTTTAAGATAATTTAAAGAACAAAAACGTGTAATTCTGGGAAAAACTACATGACCACTGAAGAATGTGCGTCACTACTGCTGTAAAAGAATGAAGTTGTTCTAAAGGTGTCAGAAATGACCAACAATCCCTCATGCCTGCCCCGAACCAATAAAGCTCAAACTAGCTCCCCCATCTTTATCTAAAGGCTAAAGCCTGACTCATCATTTACACAAACAACCCCATGCAACAGCTCTGAGGAGGACCCAGCTCAGACGTACACGATGTCCTAATAGCATCAGGAATGCACTTGGCAGAATCTGTCCGTCATAGTAGCCATGTGCTTTACAGATCGACTCCCGGTTAAAAAACAACCCCCAATGATGCACGCTCACTGGGGGCTTTTTGGCAACTGATGGTGAAACTCTGAGCATTGCAGTGGGTGGATTTTGCAGTTTGAGGATTATCTCAGGATTACTAATAGATGTGAACAACTCAGCACGAGTTTGTCTATGTTAGTGAACCTTAAAAAGCTCCTTTACTGTGCTGCTTAGACCCATGTTTATTATTAAAGGGAACCTGTACTAGTCATGTATAGAATATAACATGTATTACCAATGAACAAAATGTGCATATTTATCTAAAAAAAACATTTGAAGTTAATCTTTAGCAGTTTTATAGAATAAAGTTTGGCCAAATATAAAACCAAATCGTTGATTCTGGTGCAGTGTTTACATTTGTCCTAACTAATATCTTTGATTTTCCTCCATTGATGTTTTTGTAGCACTTCTATCCATATTTTCTTTAATATGATTTTATTTATTACTACAGACAGCACAATCTCGATACGGCGATATATCGCAAATTTTTTTTCGCAAGATCAATTATCGATATGCTCGTGCTTAGTATCGATTTAAGATTTTTGTGATTTAAGATTTATTTTATTATTTTCTATTAAGTACTATTGGAGATACTTATTCATTTACGTTGGTATGTTGACACTTATTTACAGAAATGTTGCACTAAAATAATGTCACTGTTCATAGGACACTTTTTCAATTTATTGTCTTTCAGAGATATAAATAAAAATGGATTTTTTTTTTTCTTGTTATGTCATAGATTATCGTAGATTGATTTCTGACTAGGGATGTAACGATTCACTCAGCTCCAGATACGATTGATTCACGATACTGGGTTCACGATACGATTTTCTCACGATTTATTTTACAAAATGGGAATGTTGACAAAATGACTGAAAAATATTCCTTTATTTTTTTGGGGAACATACTATACTATTTTCCTTTTATTTTTCATTGTCAAAAGAATCCCTTGATAAACTATTCAAAATGATGCAATTTAACTAAAAATAAATCTTGAATGAAATAAATAAAGGAATGATACAAATGAAGAAGCCTATTAATTTAAATTCTGGTTCTATAATAAACAATTCAAAACTGCGTAAGTTCTTTTTCTTTTTAAAAGTGCAACCGAAAATGTATTTTGTGCCTTAACAATTGGACTTTTAAAAAAAAAAAAAAAAACAGTCATTTTACTGTATTTACGTCAGATATTTGTTGTGACCAGCAGAGGGCGCTGGTAACCCAGTGGTCGGTTGGCATGCAGTTATTCCACCAGTGAAGAAGAGAAGCTATGCTAGCAGACAGAGTTAATAGAAAAACCTGACTTTTACAGATATTCACGTAATATTACAGATACTCTTTCGGTGCTAAAGGAGTAAAGAATCATTTATGAGCATGTTCAACAGTAAATGGCGGCCAGAAAGAAAATAGTAGCAGATTCCGCCCGTCACGTCCGCTTCTGGAAGGATTAATATATAGCGCCCTCTGCTGGTTAAAAAAAGTACTGCGATTCAATTTTCAGAGCATCGATGTGAACCGTGGTACCTATGAATCGATTTTTAACTGCCTTACGATTAATCGTTACATCCCTATTTCTGACCAATATATCGATAATGGCAGTATCATCATATCGTGAGATAATCGTTATCGTGAGCTTTGTGTTGTATCGTACCCAGAGTTTCCCACCCCTAGTTAACAGCATAATCAAGCATCCAGTGATGTAAAAGAAAAAAGTAGTTTGTTAGGATAAAAGGACAGAAGGCACCCAAAAAGAAACCATATTGTTGACTAAACATCTAATATATAAGATCCTTTGATAGAGTTTGCAGTTATATTTCACAACATGTTCCCTTTAATTATTCACTTATGCAGGTTTTGCCCAAAAACTAAGTACTTCCTTCATCATTGCTCATCTGTGCTTAGCCCTTAACAAATGGTTTAGTTATCATGTCAATGAGCATTGCGGACGAATGATGTCAGAGATATTTAAAATTAGACTTGTGGCATGAATGATGCAGCAAAGATCCAGGGTGTCAGACCTGAGTGTGTGCTGGGACTGCTTAGAACACCACTGGTGATGGACGCATACAGTACAGCCAACAGAGAAATGTCAGAAATCAAATCATAGTGTTGGACTAATACATTTAAGAGTTTTTCTACCATTATTAGATTGCATGATAAATCCTAAATATATTTCACCTGCTTGTAAGATTTTTCTGACATTTTCCTTGTAATTATCTACAGAGAGCTCCCAGGAACACATCAGTCATGAAAAGCTTAAAGGAGAACATCTAACAGACTGAAAGTCACAGTTTCCAAAATGTGGATGTACAACGTCAGAGCTGGATTTTCCTCAAGATTCAGAAAATATTTTAGAGAATAAACTGGTTAGAGAAGCTGCCAAGAGTTAGTGTTGTTTGAGAATATGTAATGCAAAACAGACTCATATCTATATGAAGAATTAAAATACCATACCTGCTGCTTTGTTTAACTGAGAGTTTAGAGAATGTCACAGAATTAAAAACACCATGACTGGTGTCATGACAACCTCACTGCAGAGACACTATTCAACAAAATAAACCTTAAAATAGTTTGATACTAAGAGTGAGTAAAGGACTCCAATCAACACAAAATACGTCTTTTTAGACAATGTTGGAGAAATGTTAACTAGAGTGCTAAGAGGAAACCTAAAGGGAAGACTCCAACACATCCCATTTAGGAAAGAAAACACACCCATGGATAACGCTGCTCCACCTAAGGCTCGCATTAATCCATGTGAAATGTTTGAGAATCAAGGCCAGTGTAAAAAATTAATCAATAACAAATATTTTTGCCTGAATGAAAAGAAAAAAAAGGATTAAAGTTTATAGAGTTTAGGGCTGGGCGCTATGGCCCAGAATTCATATCTCGATATGTTTTCTGGAAAAGACCATATACGATATAAATCCTGATATTTTTAACTCAATAAAGTCTTACCAGAAAGACAATTCTGAGTTAAATTTGCTGATGAAAGATGTCACAGGTATCAGGGTTAAGATGCACTCAGTGATCCTCCAACTGTGTTTTTCATTGGCGTTACAGTGATCTGATTGGCTATATCGGAACGGCCGATATTTTGCATTTTATGGTATTATTGTGATCGGCTGTAACGTCTTCATTTGGCGACCTGATCAATGACATTGTTGTGTTGCGGATGTCCCAATACAACTTTTTCACTTCCAATATGATACCAATATTGCAGCCTTGCGTATCGGCCGATACCGACATGCTTTTATTATTTATTTTGTAGTGTGGAATTTTAGAAAAGGCTTGATCATGTGGTGTTACTCAAACAGAAAACAATAGTCAGCAAGAGTAGGTTACTTTGTTGGAGTGTGAACCACAGTCACATATGGATAGAAGTGTAGTCCGATAAAATCCGATATTCGTTTTCTGGCTGATATCGGACCGATATCCGAACTCAATATTGGATCACGACCCCTCTCGTTGTGATTAAACATTTTGTAGATGCTCCTATTGCATTGTTTTATCCGTATCATTTAACTTTCAGGCTTCTACTGGACAACTAAGATAAATGAAAGCAGCCTAAATGAACTTTTTTTTTTTTTTTTTTTAGATTTAAAAAAAAAAAAGGTTTCACAAAAAAAAGATAAAATAAAACAAAAACAATAATTCTGCTGTTCAGATGCACACCTTTTTCAAAAATAATAATAATACGTTTACCTTCACCAAACAGGCATCTATCATAAATATATTAGTCATCCCAAAGATAATATTCAGTTAGCATTTCTGACTTTGCACATCATTAGCTTAACATTAGCAAGCTAAGAAGGAGCGGCATAAGTTATTAGAGTGGGACAGTCACTGACTGTATGTATTTATTATCTTATTAACAGACACTGATGACACTGAATGGGCTTAAAACCGGAAGACAGCACCTGCATTAATAAGCACGAGGGTCGCTGTCAGTGGTACAGCAGTGCAAACAGATGAAGAGTGCCGGGGTACTGAATTAACTGGCATCCCTGTAAACTTGTGACACATCAATGGTTCCCAGTCCTGTTGACATATTTTACATGTGTTGATTTATCCAACTTTAAGGACCAAACGGAAAACTCTTTTAAAAATGAAAAATAAAATAAAATAAATGACGTTTTATGTAGATGTGGGTTTTGGAAGCTACGTTCATGTAGCTTCGTAAGCCGATTAAGTAATCACGTGCAAAGCTTCCAATAAAGTCTAAATGTATGACAAAAGACACGACAGATGTATCCTTCACTATTGTGTGCACGTAATCACATGGAATTGCAATAAATCCTAAATCTCTGCAAAAACCCCGCAAACGCAGTCGGAAGTCAGTCATCATTTATTGAGAGAACCAGCAGATCCTCAACACCAGGCAGGCCCAGCCTTGCTTGCGACCGGTGTCCGTGCTGCTAACAGGGCAAAGCTAGCTGGTAGTGACAGCTACGCCGACTAACCCCGTTCTCCCGCTGCTTGCTGTCAGTCTGCTTAGTTTCACAACCCCTGTGGTAACAGACTATTGCGTTTTAATAAGCCACATGTGTTAACCTGACACATATTATCGTTGACACTTAGTTTACTGATAACGTGACGCGGCTGGTGGCGAAATGTTGGAGGTAGCACACAGCTAGCAGCAGGCAGGTTCCCCAAATGAGGCCCAAAGTCTTCGGTTTCCCACCACAAACTTGCTCCCATGATGAAATGTACATGAGGTGGTGTGAGTCCGCTCACCTCTACATCTCGGCCTTTGTTTTTAAAGCTCTTGATGCGGTGGTTTTCCAAGCCGGCGTTTTCTGCCATGGCTCCGCTGTTCGTGCTTCCAGGATCTCCTCAGAACGACGAGATACTGCTTCTGCTGCTGGTGGTGCTGGGTGGAGGAGGAGGAGGGACAGCAAGGGGGGGTTAACCAGGGGTGTCAACATGCGGTCTGCGGGCCATTACCGGCCTGATAAATCACAGGGTCCCCTCTTAAATCAAACAGGGGGCCACTGAATACGGAGGTAGATTTATGTCTTTATTGTTCAATAATAATAAAAAAGTTAAGTTAAATGAAAATTAAAAATCACAATTCACTACAATAAAAAACTAAACTTTTAAATAAATAAAAAGTTTATTAAAGAAAAAAAAAAGTGTTCAAATGTAACAAAAGCAAAAAAAAAAAATGAGACCCAAATAATTGCATTTTAATTTTTTTTCTCTGATTGAAAATGTTTGTTTTTTAGTCAAAATAAAACATTTCAATCAAAGGAAACTAATTCAATCAACAAAAAATGTAATCAAAGAAAAGTGTTCAAATGTATATATATATATGATATGCATTTGAAATTTTTTTCTTTGATTTACATTTGATTACTACATTTGTGTCTTTTTTATTTTTTATTGAAAATGTTTGTTTTTGATTCAATAATAAATACACAAATCTACCTCCATACACTGACTGCACTGGTTCTGGATCAGAAGGACCACACTCTGAAAGATACAATCTACACTTTATAACACATTTAAACATTCCTTATGCACTTCACTTTCATCAGCAAATAATTATTTCCCCAAATTTAAGACAAATAACTAAAATAATTTAGACATATTTCATCTTTAGTCTTTTAACTATTCTAACTTGATGTGCATTTATATTATACCAATTTTCCCTACTACAATATATTGCCCCCATATACCACCAATGCATCACAAGCTCTGAGGTAGGGCTGCTCGATTATAGAAAGAGCTTATAAAAGAGCTTATCATTAATACTTGTTTTTTTCACGTGTGCCAAGCTTTATTCTTTGTAGAAATCCAAAATCATGGAAGTTTGTTTTATTTAGCAAATAAAACTTATGTGAAATGTAAAAATAAATAATAATATTGCACCCAACAACACTGGCCAAGGTGAAAAGATATTTTATGTTTCACAACATATAAAACGAGACAAAGTTAGAATACTATACAGTGTGAATAATATAGTTTGCTACAGTTGACATAAAAGGTGAAAAGCATAAACAATGAAAAAGAAAACAAGTGAATTACACTGAACATGTGTGTCCACCCTAAAAAGCACGCTGACTCAAATACAATGCCTCCAGACACTAAAGTTTAATGAATCAATAGATCGATTAGTACAATTACATCATCAGTGCAAACAAAGAAAGGCATTTGAAATAAGTGGTGGATTGCTTAAGAGATTAAGATCAGCGTTCCAGGTCCACTACCTGTGAGAAGCAGCCGTAGACAACAGCTGGTGAACTAATATTACATTTACCTTCATAAATGTCTGTAATCATAGTCTAACTAGTGCTTTTACTGTTTACTGAAGCCGGGTCTAGCAGTGTCTTAAGAGGCATAATAGAGACCTTTACTCCTTTTTATTTTTTTCAAACTTATTCCCAGGGCTGCTACTTCCTGGTCATGGGTGTAGATTTCTGTGTGACAAATAAATGCAAAAGACATAGTGAGAGATTGTTGAATTGTAAAGTGAAATCTAGACTTCCTCGTTCAACCGTTGAGAACTTTCACAACAATCCAACAGGAAATGGCTTTAAAACAACACAAGTATATAATCACACTGAAATATTTGAAGAACAGCGATTGTTATTGACAAGTTTGTCACATAGAAAGGTGTGCCTCTTTATTATCTACAAAAGCACCTCAGGAATAAAGTGATCAGTTTTTTTTTTGTTTTTTTTTTTAACTTAATACAATTTAACTTATTCAAATTTATAGTTTTAATCTATCGAGCTAATTATTGCATTTAATCACCTTTTACTATATATATATATTTTTTTCCAGTAATGTTTCTACAGTTGTTCAACTCATCACGTGTTTTATTCCTGGGATAATTTTGTGTTTATTTGGACATTTTCTTGTTTTTTTTTAATGGTGACGTGCTTTGTGTTACAATCTAATGATATGAAAAATGTCCTATTAATGAATTAGGATTAGTTGGC
This sequence comes from Gouania willdenowi, assembly GCF_900634775.1. NCBI lineage: Eukaryota > Metazoa > Chordata > Actinopteri > Blenniiformes > Gobiesocidae > Gouania > Gouania willdenowi. The sequence goes on from NC_041064.1 coordinate 20,471,931, forward strand.
TGGCTGAGTTGAGGGATTTTTGTCGTCACACAGAAATCAAATAAATACAAATAAATAAAGTCAACCACTAAAATGCCAGCTTTGGATTTCAGAGCTGAAGGAAGTTTAACTGAACGATCAAAGAAATGAGCAAAATAAAGTTTCTGGCCCACGACTCGTCCTTCAATAAGTGATCTCTGTATCGATTGTGAATCTAGAGTTGTTGACAAAATACATGTGGATCATCACGGACACAAGATAAAGATTTTACTATTTGCACAGACTTAACCGTCGATATTCAACCCCACATCGTCTTCATGGATCCTCAGTCGTTGGTCCACAGCTGAGGCACACGGGCGGAGTAATCCGAGGAAAATGACACACACACGTTGATAACATCCGATCAGGATCTAAACTGCAGTATCACAGAGATCGCTGTGATATCTGGAGGAGGGTGACGACAAAGAGAGAGGCTGAAGCTTGGAGAGGTGCCTTTAGAAGATCTGCTGCTCAAACAGGATTTTCTCGAAGCCTTGTGGAGGTGTGTGATAGAAGTCACTAAACTGGCAATCTAAAATGGCACTGTCGTCCACTGAGACAGGAGAGAGAGGGAGAAACAGAAAGCAAAGTTCAGGCTCTTTGTATCCATAACACTTAGATTCTAGGTTCCCAAAGTGGAGTACGGGTACCCCAGGGGTACCCGTACTCCACTTTGAAGTCATAGGGGGTACGTGAATCAAAATAAAAATTGGAAACTAGATTATAAATGGACCAGCAGTCAGGAGCCTCCATGCATTGCCACAAATTACACATTAGCAGATGTAAAACTACCCATGGTTACAGATTATTATTATTATTTTTTAATCATTATCATAATATATTATTCCTCAATAGGATAGGTAAAATTCAGAGACTAATTTTACTGTAGGAATACATTGTATGTGACATTATATCAGTGGTTCACAAGCTTTTTTGGGTTGTGACCCCACTTTAATATCACAATTTTTTTTTTTATTATTTTCTCTCTAGAACACGCGTGTCAAACTCAAGGCCCGGGGACCAAATCCGGCCCATTAGAGCATCCAATCCGACCTGCACCATGAATTATCGTCTAAATTACCAACTAATTCAGTTGTAGATGTCTCCAAATAAATATACAAATTCAATGAAACTCCATAATATTAGCAAGGCTCACATTTTTAATCTCCAATTATCAAAAGAATTCTTAATTTTTCCAAAATCCTGCTATTTTCTTCAAATTATTATACAAAAATTTCCCAAATTACATAGAAATGGGTCCAAATCAAATAACAATAATGTGAATATCCTGCAGGGTGTGATATCTGTCACTTATTGCTTTGATATTATCAGTGCTGTACATATTTCATAATTTATTTATACGTGGAAGTGCAAACTCGAGCACAATAATGATTAAATTACTCATTAGCCGTATCAAATCTGCGGCCCTCTTAAGATCAAGCTGCTCCATCTTTGGGCCCCTGAGCTAAAATAAGTTTGATAAACCCTGCTCTAAAAAAGCATTTTATTTTTTAACTAGATTTATATTTGAGAAAGTGAAAGTAGAGAATACAGTTATTTAAGATTGTTTTGAGTGTGGTGTTTTAATTTGAAAAAGTATAATTTAAACATTAAAAAAATACATTTTTAACCAGCATTATTTTAATTATTATAAATTAGACATTTCAGGGGACCCCATTTGAATTCCAGGCAACTCAAAAGGGGGTCATGACCCCAATGTTGAAAAGTCCTGCATTACATTATTATATTTCTTAAGTGAGCAGCACTAGGGGGTACATGGCTTCAGGTTTAATATCTGAAGGGGTATGGGACTGTGAAACATTTGGGAACCACTGACTTAGATAAAACAAACAATAAATAACAAGAGGAAGATATTTTTCGATGTATAATTTTCATCAGGAGTGTATATGGAAATGTAGATAACCACGCCCTCTAGCGGTATCATGATGTAACTGCACAAAATGCAGTTCAGGCTGTCCTCTTGTTCAAAAATCACAACAGCAACAACATATTTGTCATGATACGGGAATTGCACCAACGTCTAAACTCACCATAAACAACCGGATACACAGTGCCTCGAATTCCTGAAGCAGGACAATGCATGTTCTTTCCATTCAGATATAAATTCAGCTCCACGTGGTCGTATGTGATGCCCTGCACAACAAAACTGGATGTAAACATGTTGACCCAAGAAAACACAGCAATCAGTGTGAAAGCTGGCTGGGGGGGGGGGGGGGGTGGGGGGGATGTTTGGGATGATGAATGACTATAATGGGTGTTATTTTAGATAAGGCTACTATAAGATTTGTCTGCGGTACTTATGGCATGTTTTGACATGTAAAAACCTCCAGTGCGCTAGGCTAACACTTGTAATGATTCCCACCCAGGGGTGCTGCCAGGGTTTTTGAGGCCCATAAAAAGGAATATTACTGGGTCCCAGGCAGGTGGGAAATATTGATACTGTTTTACTTAAAACTATGCATTTGAACAATATTTTTGACAATCATTAATTGGTAGGGGAAGCACTGAAAATACAAAGAAATTCATTTAGATTCAATTATTGGCCCTGTATTCCAAAGCCATCTCTTTCTTTAAAAACTAAAAATACATGTGTTAAATTTTATGCACTGATTTCTTTTTTGGATTTCAGTAAAAAGTTAAACATTTCAGTTCCAAAAAAATGAGAATTTTATGGCTATATTTTGTGTTTTCAGGCTTTAGAGGTTCAAATCATTCTAAAATAAATACCGACTACCATCTTTTTTTCCCCCCAAATTTCAGAACAATTTTTATTTTTTAATGTTTTTTCCCCCTAATAATTAATTAATTTAACACAGCTGCTCACCTCCTTCCTTGGGGATACTTAGGCTTGTTCAACATTTGTCTGCATGAATTAGTTACTAAAACAACAGTGAAAATGCAGTTTTCTTCAGTAATATGAGTTACAATAGGGAGAAAAGTGAGCTATATTAGAAAATATGTACATTAGGAAAAAAGCGACAGGCTAATGTTCCAGAACTTTCCATCACTCGAACCATTGTCAGTACAGTCAACCCATTGCGTCTTTCTCCTGTCTGAGCTTTTCCTCTTTTCTTTCTGTACACTCTGACTTTTGAGGCATCCTGCCACCTGCACTCCACTTGTGTTCTGTGAATAGTTAGCGCTCTGCAGGCTGTGAGCAGGTGGACTGAACCACTTTACATAGAAAGAGAGGGGGGGGCTTGAAAAAAGTTTCCAAATCAACTAAACTTAGTGTTACCAAATACATTGTAAAGAAAATGTGCGTGATTGTGCGTTTATCACAGGGTAGGGATGGACAATTTTGCCTGAAATAATTACAATCTCGCTTTTGATTTTTGATTTTTTTTTTTATTTCAATGCACTTAAAATGACTGCAGACATCAGATATATTGTCAAAAGTGCAACTTTATTGCTATGATTGTTCTCAAGAGTTAAAATGCACAGAACAATCCCACAATAAAAAATAAATGAGGCTCTGTCATTCAACAATTTCAAGCTTTAACCCAGATTTAAGCAAAAGTGCAACAGCAACTTCACAGTAGCTTCAATTTTCTGATTAAGAAATCAGATAACTACATATTTTATAACATTACAATTAAAAAAACAATAAACTCTTCCCTTTGCATCTCAGCGTAGTGTGAATGAAACATTAACAATGCCTGTGGGACACATATAACCTACTCAAAGGGTAAACACATGTAAACAAAAAGTGGGCTGGCTCATATCGCGCTATGGTAACCCACAAGGATGGAACGCCAAATAGTCCGAAAACACTGTGGTGGGAAAAAAATGTATAATTATTTTTTATTTTTTTAACTCGAATTTACAAAATGGATCTACAAATTTGATAAATTGTTTAAATCAATTTTTTTGCCCAGCCCTATCACAGAGTGTAAAATGGTCAACACGTGTGTGGTGGGGACAAAATGACCATTGACAAAAAGTCCCCCTCTAACCTGACGCCTATGCCTGGAGGAATCTGTGTGATTAAAATGATCCAGTAGCTACACTCAGACCTTGAGTTATTCAACAGTATACACAATCACATATTTACGGCATCTGGTACAGTGCGACTTTAGCTTTTAATCCAAACCTTGCCCTTGATCCCAATTTTGTGATAAGACAAAGAAAAGAATGTTCTTACCACGATGTCTCCCTCCTGAGGAAGGCTGTTAGCAGGCAGGCGATTCTTCTCCTCATTGTTGTGGTAAACGGACCCATCGTTCCTCAGGACCAGGCTGTTGGTGTCTCGGCCTAAAGGCACTTGGTTCAGGTTCACTTTCTGTGTGGCCACACCGATGCCCCACACACCTGAACACACAGGAAAGCATCTGTTATTATTAGTATCAGTGTCACAGGTGTTTTATTAAAAGAAAAGTTTAGAAAATAAAGTGAAAGTTTGCAAACATAATGGATTTCTGTGAAGACAATTACAACTTGGAAATATTTCTGCCTCGTGTGTATTTCTTTGTATGTTTAGTGATGGATCCCGTATCTCCAGATCCTTGGTCCTCATTTATCAACCTTGCGTGAAAACGGGTGCAAATTTGAGTGCACATTTGGTCGCACGACAGGATTTATGAGACATTTGTATTTGACCAATCCCAGTGTACAAATGATCGGGTGTTGATAAATGTGGCGGCTAAATTTGTTCATCTTATACATGATTGACCCACTTGTTACGCAGGCCCCGCCCACTGAGGTCAAACAAAAAAATAAACTTTTTTAAGATGAAAGTCGTCATCCTCACATCTGAGATGGATCAAAATAAAGATGTGCTTTTTGGACGTGTAAAAACTGGACTTAAAGGAGTTTATTTAAACGCTCTGTGGAAGAGGATCAGCTATCGAGCAGGTGACGTCTGCCCCCCTGTGTGCGCTGTGAGCAACTTCACAGCAGAGATCCCAGAGACACACGGAAATAAGATGTTTATATCGGCCTCAGTCTGCACACTTTAGACAATAAATATCACATTATTAAAATCATCAAAGCCCTTAAAAAAAGCCTTAAAATGACTAAATGTTGTCCCTTGTCTATGTTTATTAATTATGCTTTCAGGCATTTGGAAATCTTTCCGCCTTGCGTATATTTATTTGTAAATTTGGTGATGGCTCTCATATCTGAAGGTCAATGGCCCTCATTTATCAATTGTGTGTGAAAACGGGTGCATATTTCAGATATGGTCGATAAATGAGGGGCATCGTGAACCAAGTAAAGCTAATAGCATTTGCTTATTTTTGTTTTACCCACAATTCCTTTTCATTCATCAACAATCAAGTTTGAGGATTTATATACAAGCAGACGTCAACCGTGGGGCGTGATTAAAATGTGCAGCCCTTGGTAAGAATGTATCAAATTCAATACTGAGGTGTGTATTCCTAAGAATGCTCTGAGCACCACTGGCCAAAAAGGATATTATGTCACTGCAGCTTGTACTGATTGACTTTCAACTTTAAGTTTGGCAGAATTAATAAGGCAGAATGATTAAAAGTCTGAGGTGTCACACACGAACATGTTTAATTCCAAGTGCACCAGACCAGGTAACTTACAACAGGAGAAAAACTCATTAATAGTGTATTAATTTAGCTTTTAAACTACTCAATTACTTTAGAAAAAAAATAAATCAATTGCTTTTGTCTGAATCATGCCATCACAGAAATCTGGAAGTAATATTTAAAGTGTTTTTATCTAATGATATTCAAATTTTTTTTCTTCTCTAAAATTCATTTTTTTTTTTTAAATCATGTTATACTGTTTTACAGATACGGAGTAGCCAGTATTAGTGCACAAAGTGATGAGATGTGCCTGCTGAGATATCTTTATATTGCATTTTATTTGAACTAGATTTATCTTTGAGAAGGTAAAACGATAGAAAACAGTTGTTTGGGATTGTGTTTGTGGTATTTTAATTTAAAAAAAGAATATGAATTATTTAAGCTCTTTAGGATGTCTGCCTCCTCCTGCACTGTCTATCTATTTCTGTGCTATGATATATCGTTTTTTTTAATTGTGCAGAATAGATAAATAAACAAATACATTAAAAAAAATTTAATTCTAATCAGTATTTTTTAATTTTATTATTATTAGAACAGGGTTCCAACAGCTTCAGTCAAATTAAATTCCGGACTTTTTAAGACACAAAAAAAACATCAATTACGATTACTGACAGTCATCATAGCCTGATCCTTTGATCATTCGTTCAATGGCTCATCATCACCTGCTCCCACCTTAAGTCAATAAACACTAATTACTTTCTAGGTTGAGTTAGAGACACAAAGATACACTCAGATGTTTTTGAATCAGCGACACATAGACAACCATCACTGATACATTGTTATATACAAGTATCTTTCAATCTCATTGAGAAAAGTCCTGCTGAACACCAAATAATGTATCACATTACTGAACTTTACTGCTGAAAACATGCATTATGAAGGCAGTGGCGCATACATACATCATTTAGAAGATACACTAATAGTCCCTTGAGAATGTTGCAGGCAATTTGTGTGACTAACTGTGTTTCCATTACAGTTTTTAGCAAAATAAAAGCGAAAGTCTAATGTGGCAGTAATGGTTTTTTTTTTCCAAGTATAATGCTTTGAAATGTCTCAGTCCTCTTCTGTCTCATAAACACAGTAAGCGATGACAGTGTGTGATTGCTGTGTTCCCCCGCTCTCCTGTCACTGATGGAGTTGCTCCGTCACAATTGCGCTTCAAGGTAAAGTTCTATATTTGGTCCTAGGAGTGTGACGATATCTTGACACGGCGATATAACACGATATTTTCCCGCACGATCGATTATCGATATGCTCCCGCTAAGTATCAATTTTTTTTATTTATTTTTTCTTCAAAACCTTTTCTGCTTTTTCACTAAAATGTGCAAGTAGGTCATCACAGAAATGTTGTCACTGTTTGTTGAAGGAACCAATATATTGTTTACTGGAATATTGCACTATAATGGTGTCACTGGTAAAAAGAGACCCTATTTTTGTTTACAGAAAGCACTATTGAAGATAGTTATTCATTTACATTGGTATGTTGACACTTATTTACAGAAATGTTGCACTAAAATAGTGTCACTGTTTATAGGACACTTTTTTAATTTATTGTCTTTCAGAGATATAAAATAAAAATTGTATTTTTTCACTTAATCTTTTTTTTTCTTGTTATGTCATAGATTATCGTAGATTGATTTCTGACCAATATATCGATAATCGCAGTATCGTGTCGTATCGTGAGGTACCCACCCCTATTTGGTCCTGGTTTGCTTTCTCATATGATTAAAAACGCACCATGCTTCGCTTGAGGCGAACCGAGACCCACATTTTATAGAGGACCAGACTTTGTTTGTTTGCTCCGAGTGACCTTTCACATATCACAAAAAGACCGGACTATCGGGAGAAAGAGAAGCATGGTGCGGAGCAAATAGGTATGTGTGAAAGCACCCTTAATGTCAACTCAGCTGCACAGGCTGAAGTCAGTGTGAAAACCAGTGAACCTTGAAGCCAGCAGTGAGTCAGAGTAGTGTCACAGCAGCAGGAAACGGATCCATCAGGAAACAAGAGACAGGAAGCTAGCGATAGTTGGTGAAAGGTTAAAAAGCTCAACACCTACCAGTGGACTGGATCTTAAACTCAAAATAGCTTTTGTTCTGGTGCAAAGGAGCGTTGGCCAGGCAGGCTCCGGTGCCACATATCCTGCGACCAGTCTTCACTATTACCACATCTGTGCCTGCAAGACAGAGGAAACAAGTCGTGGATCACATGACATTTACAAAGTTTGAACGTTGGTTGCTCAGTATATCTAGGGTCAAGGGTATTTTATTTTTCATAAAAATTGAAAAATGATCTTCCGCTTTTATTATGAAGGGTATTTGTGCAGCTCAGCCTCAGTATTATCAATTCAACCATTTAACAAGAAGTGGTGATAATCTGGTAGTTAATATATTCAATTAAGTTAATTTTTAAGCGTGTTTTAACGTGTGCACATTTCTATTTTGACTGTTTCTAGCATCTCTTCCTGCACGGCATGACATCAAGATAAAATATTTCAGTTAACTCCTTTTTGTAAAGATGCTCTACTTTCATTTCCATCATCTTAAATCCATACTGTCACATATTTCATTAAATATATATATCTACAAGAATTATAACATCTTCCTAAGTTTGGGTCATGACTAGCTAAAAGTATTGATGACGGGTGCTTAAACGAGACCAGTTCATTAGATCAGATCTCACTGTTCACAAAGGTATAGACGCTATAGAGTAGTGAGTCTCAAACGTTTTTGGAGTAGAGTACCCTCTTCTTCTAATTTCTAAATCCAAGTAAGTAAGTACCCCCTTTGTCCGACTACGACATTTTCCTCAGAATACCAGTAAGAGTGAAAATATTCTTAAATAACATCATTTTGTAAATAAGTGAAATTCAAACATTTCAGGTGGCCCCAAAAACACTTTTTCTTCTAAAATCCATTTTGGATCATGTTTGTTTTACTTTTGTGTTACAAACACAGAGCAGCCATGATTAGTGACAAGCTCAGATATATCTGTAGTGCATTTTATTTTAAAAAGATTTATATTTGAGAAAGTGAAAGTGTTGAAACATTTATTCTTTTTAGGAATGTACCGATACAACACGATACGATCATATCAGCATAAATCATTGTGCAATCGAAACTCAACCATATTTGCAGGGACTCACAGTTTTCTCTCTGTTTATATTAAATGATTGCAGTCATTTTAAATATCAAACTGTTGGATAAACAAAAAAATTCTTACAAGATTCAAAAGATTCTCAACTGGTGGGCCGGGACCCAAAAGTAGGTCGTGGACCTGTACTGGGTGGGTTGTGGACAGCTGGTCAAAAATGAATACATAAATAAATACCTAATGTCTCATGTTGGACTTGTCTTTTATTTTGAAAGAAACTTTTCTTTTGACAGGCATGCTGTGAAATGCATGTTGCGCAGGATAATATTTAGATTTATGTTAAAAAAAAATATTATATGTGTGTGTTTTCAACAGCTATTTTTGAAAAACTAAATTTGATTGGTTGAATTCTGAAAAAATGACTGTGGCAAAATGTGGGTCCCAGTAGAGCTGCACGATTATGGCCAAAATGATAATCACGATTATTTTGATCAATATTCTAATCCTGATTCTAACCACAATTATTTATCATGTTAGGGAAAAAAAAAAAATCTGTTTATATTACACTACTTTTAAACCAATAATGTGTGTACAGTTTACAGTGCAAATTAAATTAAGCTTTGAAAAACAATGATACTAAAAAACATATTAAAAAAATAAACCAATAATTTTAAATGTACCAAAGGCTAAGTGAATAAATACACTATTGAAGTGTGCAGAGCCCATATTTTAAATGTAAATATACCCAACAATGAGATTGATTTTATCGTGACAACAAAAATCGTGATCACGATAAAATTGAATTAATTGTGCAGCCCTAGTCTCAGGGTGAGACCAGTTGAGAACCCCTGCTGTAGACATTAATGTGATTTCATTTAATTGAATTAATTTCATTTTAATGAATGAGTCCACGTGTAATGATATTAATATGACATATTTAACGTGTCCTGTGGATCTTTGAGTGTTTGTGATGCTTTCTATAAAATGTTGCACTAAGTCAGTAAACTCACACACAGGGTGTGTTTTGCTTTCAGTTAAGGACACTTCAGGCTAAAAAAAAAAAAAGAGCCTAGTGCTAACAACTGTAGCCACCAGGCTCTCCGTGAAGCCCCTGCTTTCCTTCTGTGGACTCGTCAGCAGGGAAACATAAAGTCCATCATACTCACCCATGTGGTGTGTGTCCAACTGCACCGTGGGCATCTCTTTCAGGGCGATGTGACCCGACCCACCCTCCCCACAGCAGCTCAGACAACACGTAAACATCCCGGCCATGATTCTCACCCTCGACTGCTGCTGCCAAACCTCCGGAAACAAACCGAGAAACCTCCGCTGACGTCATCACGCTGTGCAGCTCTCCTCCCTACGCAACAGCGACACCCTATGGCAGAGGCGGGTACTGCATAAGCCCCGCTACCCCCACTGTATCCAATCACAGCGGCTAAGATAGGCAGTTGCTCCTGATGGCATGGAAACAAGGGAAGAAAATCAAGGTCAACATTTCCACACGTGACTTCGTAACTATTGGATATCGATGTTACATAACCAGGATTGCGCAGAGATTGAATTGGGGGGGAAAACACTTTTCTTTTTTTTTTTTGTATCTGGTCAACACATAGTAATGACAACATGCTTTAAAAAGAACGTCCCAGATGTTGTTGCCATGGAAGAGAAGAAATATTGTAGCTATGTGAGTTCTTCAGTCAACCAGGTCATGGTTTAAAAATATAGACGCAAAATCAAGAGGGCTTTCTTGAAGATTTACCAGCAGCGGTGTCAAACTCAAGGCCCGCGGGCCAAAGTCGACCCGCTGCAGCATTCAGTTCGGCCCAGGATGACTGGAACACACAGAGACAACTGTGATAAGGTAAATCATGATTGTTTAGCACAAGAAATCTTCAACTTAGTGTTTCACACTACAGGAGATTTCACGGCACGTTAGTCATTTGCATTTTAGTGTTAAAACTTGGCCACAATTGATGTTGAAGCTGCATAGTTTTTCTCAAAAATATGACAGCACACAATCAAAGTGGACCATATGTGATTCCTGAACTAGAAGATACTGCACAAATGCCATTAATCAAACTGTGTTACAGAATTTTTATCCACATTAGTAATGATGCAGATGGTCCAAATGTATAGGTACCCCCATTTTTGATGAAAAATCTTGATGAATTGCACAATCCTGATCTGGATGAAACTCTAAAGAGCAATTAAGGACCAACCCAACATAACCAAGTCAAATTTCATAAAAAACTGTCAATTACAAATAGATATGAATTTTTTGATATTGCTCCAATGATAAGAGATTTTTAGATTTTTCAAATTGATCCAGAATCAGTATATGGATCCGGATCCATTCCAAAATTGAATGGAACCTTCCATCTCCCTAATGTTAAAATTTTATCAAAATGTGTTAAGAACAGAGAGATAAGAAAACGCTAGTGAAAATATCACCTCCTTGGAAAAGATAACCACATAACCACGTTACCAGCCTCTAAAATTATAGCTGTTCAAAGTTTATGTGATCAGCACTTACACGCATAGATAGCCAGAACAGAAAATAAGCATCCTGCTGTGTTTATTATTTTACCACATCGGTATATGTCATGTGTTCAGTTAAACCATGCACAAGAGTTGGTGTGTTATCAGCAATTTAAAAAAGAAACAAAAAACATGAAATATCATTTGAATTTCATTGATAAAGCTATGTCATTGCGCTCGAATGTAGTTGACAAATGTGGATGTTTATAACTGCACCGTATGTTTCAGAAAAGTTTGACAATTTTATTTTTTAGAACTTTATTTGTGGAAAGTAATACAGAAGAGCGCAAATCTAACATGAACAGACACCACTGGTGAAACTTAAAGCTAATTTCTAAAAAGATTAGATGTAGATGAAATAATAAAATAAAAAAACATATATATATATATATATATATATAAAATCAGTTTAATCTCTTAAATAAGAATAGAGAGTGTCTATTTGTACGGTTGCCGTATGGACAACCCCTGGTGCTATTGGTACAGTTACCAAAGTACAAGTACGTAGCATCTTAGGGTTAGGTTATAACCCAATATCACAACAATTTTTAGGGTTATGTTTTGGGTTAGGGTTAGGGTACTGTTTAGTCTTAGTCACGTGACCTAAACTGGCCAAATAGGGGTGCTGCATAAGGATAGAATGTCGGTATATTGATACGGCAACGTACGAATAGCCACAGCCATAACAATAGAAAGTGTCTGTTGGTACGGTTGCCGTACAGACAACTCCTGGTGCTATTGGTACGGTTACCAAAGTACAAGTACGTAGCATCTTAGGGTTAGGTTTAAACCCAATATCACAACAATTTTTTAGGGTTAAAGTGTGGTTAGGGGTTAAGTTTAGGGTAAGGTTTAGTCTTAGTCACGCGACCTAAACTGACCAATGACTGACCTATCACGTGATCTAAACTGGCCAATGAGGGGCGCTGCGTATACAGATAGAATGTCGGTATATTGATACGGCAACTGTACGGATAGCCACTGCCATACGAATAACATGACAAGCTCATGAACATTGGCAGCGACTCCTTATAAGTTCTGCGTAAAACTCTTAGGTGAAACATCTTGAAGGAAAAGCCTGATTAAAGGGCCTAATGAGTCCATCTTAACCTTGACCTGGATGAGTAATAACCTTCACCACCAACTTTGACAGCAGCTTTGATTTGATGCTACAAAAGCTTTCTCGTGCTAAAGATAGGCCCACTTCACTGACTTTATCCCTACATTATATCCCTAATACACCATGTATTGCATTAAATGAATACAAACACACTTTTTATATTGACAACAAGCGCCGTTTCAGGCGTTAGACTCAAACCAATTTGACACTTTTTCACGCTGTAATGTTTTGCATAGCAACAGCCCCTCCCCCTCCGCCTGCCAGGGACCGTCTGCGACTTTCCAAACCGGGACAAAAGCGTAAACGCAACCTTTGCTCATTTTAATGCCAGCAAATTACATCCAAAGCTGACACCGTTGTATCACCCCTAAATATGACCCAGTTTCAGATTGATTCATGCACAAATACATTTTTGGTGCAGTGTTTTTTTTTTTCCCTCTCTCTGTAGGTCAGTGAAATGGTTAACTCTGCACCCGGAAAAGGGCGAAGTCTGCACAGCAACAAGCGCCATGATTGCGTAGCAGCGCTGTGCGTTTCAGCAGCTGTTGGTGAGTGAATCTTCTGCTCCAGTGGTTGCATGATACTATCTGCTTTGCCAAATCTGTCACAGCCCTCCCTCGGTGTATTTGCCAACAGAAGCTGCCCTCTCACAACCTGTGGGTCGGTTCTGGCTTTAGACGGACGAGGTTGATCGTTCTGGACTCCGCTGCTGCTTGACTCTTCCGCATTTAATGACGCGCTGAGCAAAAAAAAAAAAAAAAAAAAAAAAATCATCTGACTCCACAGTTTTGGGTCAATCACTCTGCTATGCTTCATGCATTTTTCACAACGTCAGCTGTCATCGGTTAGATATCAGTCACCGGGATGCTGCTGCGTAATAATCCCAGTAACGCGAGGGGAGCTTTTGGCTGCGCTGCTGCGCTTTTACGCGGGGATGGCGACGATGTGAGGCTGTTTCACTTTCAACATGGGAATATTCAAGATATAACCTGACAGAGAAATCTGTATCCTTTGCGATGCTGCAGCATTTTCTGTGTGATGTAATGTCTCTGTGGTCTTCTCTCTGAAAGACGTGCGTAATGTGCGGTTTGTCTCCAGGTGCATGTGTTGATCTTAAACTGACGCATGTGTCTTCTGTTTTCAGGGTGCGATGGAGCAGCTGAAAGAAGAGCTGACCTGTCCGATCTGCTGCGGTCTCTTTGAGGACCCACGGGTCTTATTGTGCTCGCACAGCTTCTGCAAAAAGTGCCTGGAGGGACTCTTGGAGGGAAACCGAGGTCCAATTTTCAGGGCACCTATCAAGTGTCCCACATGCCGCAAGGAGTCCCCTCACAACGGTGCCAACAGCCTGCAGATCAACTACTCCCTGCGCGGAATAGTGGAGAAGTTCAAAGAAATAAAAGTCATGCCCAATATGTCTGTGTGTAAACAACACAGCGATCAGCCGCTCAATATGTTTTGCGCCACAGACTCGAGGCTCATCTGCGGATTCTGCGCCACCACGGTGGAGCACAGCGGGCACAGGTTCCGCTCCCTGGAGGACGGCTACGCACAGGAGAAGGACGCGTTTGAAAAGTTGCTGCACGGAGTGAAAAGCTGGCAGAGCGCGGACATCCTGTCCTGCCTGGAGACACTGCAGACCAGTAAGAAACGCGCGCTCCAGTCCGTGAGCAAAGACGCAGAGAAGGTGAGCGATTATTTTGACAAACTCATCAGCAGCCTCGAGTGCAAGAAGAACGAGATCCTGTCGGACTTTGAGACTCTGAAGCTGGTGGTGATGCAGGCTTACGACCCGGAGATCACCGCGCTGAGCGCAGCGCTGGAGGAGCAGAAGCAGGCGATCAGCATGGCGGAGTCCTTCAGGGGGGTCTCAGACCCTCTGGACTTTCTGCAGCAGATGCAGGAGTTCAGAGAGAAGTTCAAGCTTCTCCAGGACACTTCTATCCCACCTGAGAAAAACAGAGACGTGTGTCCTCATGTGCGCAATTTTGACGTTAAAAAGTGGGATTCACTGAGACTTGGAGACGTGGACAAGATGTCAGTGCCACATGAGAGCGGCTCCTATAGGACAGGGGACACGCGCACGACGCGGAACAGGTGGAGGGTCCTGGTCCTGTCCTTGGTTTTAGTTCTGCCAGTTTTAGTTTTCCTGCTGCTGTCACCACACACAGCACATGTGACGTCCCAGTTTGAAGCATCCCTGTGCGGGCTTTCCCAGTATGTGTCCCACAGCGCGCTGCACCTGCAGGGGATGACGGATATGTGCGTAACTTTTATATCTGAAGGTCCCAAGTACATAGGAAAGTTCACAGAATCTGCTTACAACTTTGTAAGTTACTATTATCAGTGAGATAAATAACACATTTAGTTGCAAAATGAATCAACCTTTAAGAGGGTAAATTAACTTTCCACACCCCATGCAGGGTTTTTTCTCTTTTTTAACTTTTTTTTTTTACTCATCTGTCTGCGGTGTTTTTTTTAAATAATAAAATCTTGAAATGTGTTTAACAAAAATAATTTCCCCTGTTTTTCTTTTCCACTCTGACAGGCCAAAGGATGCTGTTCAATTGCAAATGATAATAATAATAAAAATACATAAAATAAATCCAGAGTGAGTCCGCGCCATCCAGTGATGCTGCTCCGACGTTTGTTACATAAGAAAAACTAATGTGTGAAATAAATCTCTCTCCTCCTGCTACAGTTATCAATAGAAATGAAGATGATTGCGATATATTAATGAGGCCTATATCATGATACTCCAAATATTTAAGCAGTCTTTTAAAAATAAATAAAGTACAAAAAAACCACAAATGAAGTATTTGCAATGATTTCCTATCCAATGCAATGTTACATCTAACCATACAGAAGTTTAAAACCAAATTTCACCCGCTATTACATCGAAGTAAAAAAAAAAATAAAATATTAAAAGGAAAAAAGTTGCTGGAACGGGATTTTTAAGCTGATTCAAAAGTACATTTTTACCACCAGGGTGTTTTTCGGGTCAAACAGATGATTTAAAAAAGAAAAGATCTATTTTGTCGATTTGATCTATTTAGAGAGGATTAAAAGCGACCACGGAGGATCACCTTAAAGTGAATCACTGATTCAGACACCGTAGTTCAGGTTGGACGTCACGGCTCACTTGTGTGTGTGTATATATATATATATATAGCATTCTGTTGCCAGGCAAACATTAGAAGTTAATTAAAAAGAAAGTGCTACATTAATATTTACATTTTCAGGTCACGCAAATTTAAATATAGCTTCACAAAAATTAACCGGATTACAGAGAGAAGTTTTGAATTCTTAAAATACTAAAAAGAAACACACACACACACACACCTATAGCTCTATAGAAGTGATTTTCAGCGTTAATCAAGACTGGAAACTAAAATCACAAGTCGTTAATTTTTTTTTTTTTTTTACAAATAGCCTGTTTTTTTTTTTAAATTAAATTTTTATACCATAATGACAATTTCTAAGGGGACACATCATTCCCCTTGTATCATTGTTTTGTGATAATTCTTCAATTGAACAAAATGAGCACAGCTGCATTTTCTGTACATTGTGAAGTAACTGAATGAGCACGTTTCAGTTAATTACAAATACACCTGTCAAATGTGTATTACCCTGAAATTAATTTGACATAATTCAATATTTCATTTTTCTTGCCCATCCAAAATTTCTTAAATCTTCTCAGTGACTATAGAGTACACAATATTCTTGCTTATCAAAAGCATTTAGCTATTATGTTTTGTAAGCCAAATTCAAATTATTTAAATAATGGCTGGCTCCACTTAACTCCTTTATAGATATTGGATATAATAATCCCAAGGAAAAATAAACAAATATTGCAGGCCAAACATGACTAACAAAAATCAAGCAGATAAATAAATTAAAAAAAGAAATTACCAAGTAGAATATTGTCAGCATCTTAAAGCAAGTATAGTCAGAATTGAGTCAGTTTTACATGCATGAGTAAGTTTAATGTCTTTAAAAGTCCCATACAAAGGAATTTCCAACACGAGTTAATAAAGTCTAAAGTATTCATTTATTAAAAAATATTTTTTTTTGTGCCTGATCAACTACACCAAAGCATCACGATCTATGAAGCATTTAAACTTCTACACTATAGGGAGTGTGTGTGTGACAGCAGAAAAACAACTCACAATTCTACACTTGTCAGATAAGCTCCAACAATTTTTCACAATCAATAAAAACACGAGTATTTTAAATTAAATTAGTCATTTATTAAGTTACACTGAATTACAATATTATACTGAATCATATTAAATTTTTTCACTGTGTGTGTCCTGCAGCATGTCAGTGCCCAGGCCTTCACACACACACACACTTCCCAGCAGTATTACACACACAGGCCACAGTGAGCTCTATGGCAACAAATCAACAGTAATTCTGACAAAGAGGCAAATACATCTGATTAAGAACCGTGTTTAATACATCACATACTGTATAAACAGGTCAGCTCAAGGCTTTTGTTCTCTCA
This sequence comes from Gouania willdenowi, assembly GCF_900634775.1. NCBI lineage: Eukaryota > Metazoa > Chordata > Actinopteri > Blenniiformes > Gobiesocidae > Gouania > Gouania willdenowi. The sequence continues at coordinate 20,488,786 of NC_041064.1, forward strand.
GTTTGGCACAGTGACAAACATCCATAGAGCAGCAGTCAACATCTGCAGGGTGCTTGGTTCCATTTGGTACTGGTTAGTTACCAGTAGTTGTGGTGATGGTCAGTGGTCAGCTCTATTTCAGCAGCACGATCAATACTGGAGGCTTCAGCTACTTTTAACTCCAATATTTACGTGCTGCTACAGTACAGCGACCAGGTGAACATGGAAACAGTTTTACACGTGTTGCGTACGTTAGTTCATGTTGGGCGGATGGTTCAGGCTTCGCTGCGGCAGCACAGTATGGCCTGCATCTCAGTATAACCCACAAACCATTCCGTGCTGCTACAGCGTCACCAGAGCTTTAGGATCATCACCGTCACACTCGTTTCTTCTTCTCCATCCTCCCTGCTCTAAATAATTGGACTTTTTACTCTTAAAGGCTCTTGGAGGATTTGGAGTTATCAGCTCATCGTTGTAGCTCCATCTGAAACACACAAGAATAAATATGAAGTATTTCAGGTTTTATCAGGAGATGCTAATAAATGGAGTACTTTAGAAAAATCACATATGGTCAGGTCAGGCTTGTTTAGTCTCATGCAATCTGAAAGTACGTTTATGTTTTTGCACAATGAACATGCGTTTATCTTAGAGTTTCACTATTTGAACTAATCAGATAATTTTGAAACAACTGCAGTAAACATGTGAGTGAATGTGTGAGTTGTGAGCAATAGTGTGCAACTTGGTGATTAAAAGAAAGAATAAAAATAAAATAATTAAAGGATGTAGAGCAAAACACCAGGGTCTGAATAATGTGTGTGTGTTTCATAAGACTGTAACCTAATGTTAAAATATACACCTCATGTTGCTTTTGACATAGGTGACATGATCTAGACCAGGGGTCACCAACCTTTCTGAAACCATGAGCTACTTCATAGGTACTGTATAGTCCAAAGGGCAACCAGTTCTTAAACAGAGGTTCTTAAATATTACATTATCACTGTTTCACTTTAATCAGAGGCTGAGATAATAAGGAAGGCTAGCAGTAACTTAAAAAGGTCAGAAATGTTTGAGTTTCGACATGCAACACTTATTTTATTTATCCTAATTTATTCAACTGTTTCATTTTCTACATTTCATAGAACAGGGGTTCTCAACTCATCTCACCCTGGGACCCACATTTTGCCTCGGTCATCAAATCGCGAACCACTTTTTTTATTTTATTTTTTTAATTCAACCAACCAAATTTTGTTTTTTTCAAAGATAGCTGTTGAAAACATGCATATATAATAATAATAAAACATATCTATATATTTTGCTGTGCAACATGCTTTTCTACAGCATGCCTGTCAAAAGAAAAGTTTCTTTCAAAATAAAAGCCATCACACATGACAGACATTAATTATTTTATTTTTTGGCCAGCTTTCCGCGACCCACCCAGTACAGATCCGCGACCCACCAGTTGAGAATCGCTGTCATAGAAAATCCCCATGTTCCTAATTTACTAGCTACAAATAAACAAACCCTGATCTAGATCTATTTCTAATACTCGTTACTTCTCCAAATAATTAAGGTACAAGACAAACAACAAAAAAATCACCAGGTAAAATATTGTAATAACACTTAAATCATTAATATAACATGACAAGAATTGTGATTGACATCTCAAAAAAAATAAAAAAATAAAATAAATATAAATAAATTAAAAATAAATAAATAAATAAATAGTTGCATCTATTCAAATCTTGTTTTTTCGTGGCAGACGTGGTCAGTTTTGGTCTGAAATAAATAAATAATCCTTTAAAAAAGTGAATTGCCACTAGAGGTCTCAATGGACCTGATTATTTAAACGTGGCTATAATCGCCCCATACTAAAGCAGGCACTGGAGATTTGTAGATGTACAAACCAATTCTGTCAAAACACATTTTACATCATCTATATTTAAAAAATAGCTTTTGTAGGAAATGATGGGAATAGAAGCAGAGGGAGGATCAGTAAGTCAGGGCTTCTGTTAGGTAGTAGTTACACTGCCTGACAATATCTATGTGAATCATTAAAAAAGCCCTTATAACACACTTAAGATAGTGAACCGTTAATAGATCAGTATCTGGGTAAAAATCTAGATTTATACTTTTGAATTTTTTTTTTTAGCTCATTAAAAATAAAAACTAGAACTGGCTGAATCCACACAGTTTGTCTTGAAGTAAAATATGTTTCCATTATTGGTATTAGCTGGAAGAACTTTTACTGTTTTCATTTTGAAAAGCAAAAAACATCCATACTGGATTTTAAAAAAATAAATAAAAATAATCTATGAATTAAAATGTGTCAAAAAAACAAGTAGTTTTTGAGACCAACACAGCCACGGTAACTATTGTTATAAAAATACACAACTAGCCACAGACAATGTTTGTCCCAATCCTAAACTCAAGGAATTCACATCTCACACCAGAAAATGCAGCGTCAGCAGGATTTCAGTTTAATGACATAAAAACTCGATACCCAATCTTTCCCAATACTAAAAAGTTCAAACTAAGAAAAACCATAACATGTTAACACACAACAGAAAATTTGAGGAAGCTATAAAAGAGAATCAGTGATACATGAATTTATTTTGTTTCAAAATATCTTGAGAGAAAAAAAAAAAAAAAAAAAAAGACTACAATTTAATAGAGCTGTAAAAAAAAAAAGAAAAAAAAAAAAGGAAAAAGCATTTCACCTTTTAAAGCCTAATGAAGCAACAGAAATGCACTCATTTGTATTTTATTTTAACCAAAGTGCTGGTGGAGCTGTGTGTGCACATTAACATCTCCTTTTCTCTCCCTCTTTAAAGGAAGCATGCCCGAACATGTCATCTGCTCCGCTCAGCCTAGTTAACCTGCTCCTGTGACACTTGCCTCCATTACAATGACCTCAAAGAGTCACCTGACCCTGAGGTTAGAAGGTCAAGTAACCTCCTACACCCTGTCGGGTACCGGGGACGTGAAGTGACAGCCCATCACCGACCCACATCAAGTGGTCTGGACCCAGTCTCATCTGCTGTTTCACTGCCTTGGGCCTAAGCTTATAAATATATATACATAAAAATCTATATTAGCAATGACTGTGGTAAAAGGTGCAATGTCATCAAAAATATTCTCTAAAAATATGTAATAGTTTAGTGGAGCCAATTTTATTAAAAAAACATCCATTATCCATTACTTGAAATCCAAGCCTGGTTTTCAAATTGTCAAAGTTGTTTTCTGCTGCATTTGCTACAATTTTTAACGTCAGGACAATTTAACACCAGCTTCTGAACCAAGGTCACCACAACATGAGGTTTTCTAATAATCTCTGTGTTAAAAAAAAAAATATATATATAAAAAAAAAATTGTGACCAACTATAAACGGTTATAACTAACAAACAAACAAAATAAAATCCCAATCTTCCAACAACACTTAAAAAAAAAAAAACTTTGCAAGTCCAGACACAACCTAACAGGTCATGTTTTTACTTTTCATGACGATGCAGAAATCCTGACAATGAGGATTCACTTTGTTTCATACAAAAGCCCAGTTTGTGTTAATCCAAGTAAAGCCCATCTGAAACATTTACACTCGAGGGAAAATGAGAAGCAGAGAGACCTCCGAGGAGTCAATGACTTATCTAGAATAATTATCTAGATAAGTCATTTGAAAACAAACACAATTGGATGCTTTTAATACAAATTGTGCCAGTAGACAAAAGCTCAAGTTATTAAGCTGTACTAGACACTTATTTTATATTTAGCTTAACATGTCACAGCTTTATTCAGTGTTTGATACACTTTTGTGTAAATTACAATTATTATATCTCATACAACTCATTGATGATCCTGTTGTGATGTGACGCTAAATTAAGCACATCTTTGCACTCGGTCAAAAACGCCATTTTACCAACTTCCAGTGAAATCGTGACCGCAAAGAGCAATAGTGTCTGAAATCTGAATACACTAGTGTCCACTGTGTGTCTAGTGAAATATTTAATCCAAACACACAACTGCTGCACTTGCTTTAACCGTGTAAACAGTGTGTTTCAACTCAGTACCACAACTGTTTATTTTCCCCTCTTTCCACCTAATTCATACTTCACTTGAATTAACCCAGTTTTCTTCCAACTGTCACTAAAGGACAAAACACAGAAAACAGGATGCCCACAAAAACGGCACATCGTGATGCAATTTCAAAAGGGAACCTATGGACTTAAAAAAAAGAAGAAGAAAAAAAGTCATTTTCAAAAGTCAAAGATTAGCGTAACTAATTGACCATGATGATCTTTGTCTCTGCAAACCCCTGATTAAGTAATATTTAAATTCAGAATTTGAAGGAAGCATACGAGTGATATGTTTGTAATTGTTCGGGACAAAAGAGGAAGCAAATTAAATGTGTGAGTTAAATCACACACTCCAACAGTCACGTGTCATCACACCAACACACCACATTTTGTGTTAAATCTAAAATGTTTGTTTAGCCAAGAATAAAGACCTACCAGCAACTTTAAGAATAGTTAAGTTTCTCTGTTCAAGATAAATGTGGAAAAAAAGAAGTACATTTTAAGAATATTTACAATTTGACAAATTACTGTAAAGTAAATAAATCAAAATATGTGTAGAAGACCCACTCCTTTTCTTTTTTCTTTACAGCCATATGCTTTATCAATGTTCTAAAAGAGCAAGTACAGAAAGAAAGCAACCTTTAATATTTTTACACCACTGTAATATATCAGTTATATTTATTTTTATATTCATATCTGCATTCTCACTGTAAATACTTGTGTTGTTGTTGTCCCATCTTTATATATTCAACATTGTCGTGTTTTGTTTGTAAATGTGTGGGGCGGAGAGAATAGTAATTTTCAATCTCTACATGTCTTGTACATACAGTGGATTTGATATTAAAGATGACTAACAAATACACACATTGAAATCAGGACATCAAATGCAACAGTCCTTCTGCTGCCTTACATTTAATTCACAGTTATTTGGTAGGATGTCCTACACTACCCATAATGTAGTATTAATCAGTAAATTAGCATTATAACAGTGCACGTCTTTTTAAAACAGTAAAAACAGATTAAATTGCCAATGACATTTTACTGTTTAACCAATTTCACATCAAATTCCCCTTTCTTTCTTTTTTTTTTATTTTTAAAAAGGGCCTCAAACCGCACCAAATTTAGTCATTACTGTAAAAGTGATGATGTTTACACAAACTATCATAACTCATTCCCACACAGCAGGCAAATTATTGTTTAAAAAAACATGTTACCACTGCCTTTTCTGGTGAACACATCAGCAATTTAGTAGAGCAGGTGTAAAGCTTTCAGTAAATAAGCACGTATTACACCCCACCACCAAAAGAAAAGCCAATGTAAAAGTTTGAAGCTGTAAAGCATGGGTCACCCAGCCAACACACAAGAAACCTTTTTATAATAATATTTAAAAAAAAAAAAAAACATTTCAAAGAAAAAAATATTTTTTTTTAAATCATTTGTAAATAGATTTTTACCTGATAATCCAAAACTTAAAATGCCTTCTAGTTTCTAAACTGTGACAGAGCTCAAGATGTATTCACGATAAGTGACTGGTTTTGGCAGCCTATCATTAATGTGACAAACACAAAGCTAAGTACCGGTTTCATTTTTTTTTTTGTTGTCTTTTTTTTTTTAAAAATCTTTTGTAAAAAATAAAAAAATGTTTCTCACACAGCAAATTTTGAGACTGTGCTGAGTGGTGCAAAAAAACGGTGTGGGGTGTAAACTGCAAGTCCAGCCACAACACATGTGAGCAAGTACAAGAAGGGAGCCACGGTTTCACCAGGAAATGGGGGTGGGAGCCCATTTTGCCTGAGGGGGTCAGAGAACACAGAATGGTGACATCTAAAAATGCCCTAAAAGTAATCTGACAATTACACAAACACATGGCCGACTAAATCATGTCACTATTAAAATAATTAAAAAAAAAAAAAAAACCCACACCTAGAAAAGAGTTCACAACTTTAAAACCAAGAAACTAACATTCAAAACTAGATTATGAGTAAGTGTAAATATTACACATATGACATGCAATTTAATAATTAACTTTCACATTGACAAATCACTACTCATTAATTTAGTACAGAGCATAAATTAAAACTATTTATAAATATTGCATGGGAATTAAATACACTCGGTGTTGCTAAGATGAAACACACAATCATATATATTTATTTTAAATACTTAAAAAAAGATTATATAAAAAGCTTATTGTGATTTGACTTTGAAATATTCTTTGTTAATAATCTGAGTGAATTTAAAGTTTGTTTTTCACATGAAACAAGACGGCACATGTAGTCAGCCACTTAATTTTTGGAAACAACAATTTAATCAAAAAAGTGACCATCCTAACACAAATCGCAGCTTATAAGACAAATGTAGTCATCATGTATATATATTTAACACATATTAGGCTACTCAATTTTTTTGGGAAACTTCAAATCAAGCAATTATTAGAGGAAAGCTCCTCCCACTGAAAAAACAAAAAAACAACCTAAACTTAAAAAGTGAAGATGATGTCATTCTCTACAACCATGCATGTGTCATACATTTTTCCTACAGCTGAACATTGAATTCACAACGTTGTTACTAACCATACCATGTGTAAACTAATAATTGTAATAAACTTTGCTTTAAAATCGGATACATCTGCAGTTATTTTACTTCACTTTCTTCATTCTAACTCGACTACGAGTCTGTAAAAGTAAAATGTATTGTTGATTACATCACAGCAGATTACCGGTAGTTGGGAGGGAAAAAGCAATCCAACTCCTGCAACCCTTGGTGCCACTGCCTACCATGTGGAACTCCTACTAAAGCAAGGACGACGCTTCAAAATATAACATTTGAAAGCATTTCTACTCCAGATAAAGTATGTGACTAGTACTGAGGGGGGGGGGGCAACTAACTATTTTCCGTCCTGACATAGAATCAGTCCAACACTACTGAGTTGGAGTGTAAAAACCTGTGAGTTTGAAGAGTATAAGGAGAAAAGCATAAGGCAAAATGAGAAAAGTACCCACACTCCCTCCCACATTATACTGATTATAGATCTCTTCTTGGAGGGGGTGGGGAATGGATATTTCATGATGTGGAGACATACTTTAAAAAAAAAAAAAAGCATAGGAAAGCCTCGTATTATGCAACACATTAAAAAACGTTATCATAGAAGGAAGTAGAGGAGGGCGGGTTTTCAGAGAAAATATAAGAAGGCCTTTAGTGGGGGGAATAAAGTATGGACAGGCAGATCGTCCGTTATTTTACAATGAATGCTCAACATTACTACTGTACTTCATATTGGATCCAGGATCACAGAGACCACTGACATGTGTCTTTACATGACACTACTCTGGTTTCTATCACATGGTGACGTGCCACACGTCATAAACAGAAATGCATGTTTGCTGACACCTGGCAGACATGCCAGGGTCGTTTATTTGTGATCTAGGGTATTCAGATTTAAAAAATAAAAAAAAATAAAACCACATAAGATGCAAACGCAAATATTTAAGAGTAAGAGCTGTCATGGCAAAGGTTACCAAAAAATAAAAACATAGCTAAAATAGAGATATACAATGACAATATTACAATGAACTGATAAATAAGCCATTAGGAAAAACAACACGGTGATTACGTATGTATATGCATCGGTTGATTAGTTGAATAAGGAGGAAGCAGAAAGCAACGTGTGTGTGTGTGTGTGTGTGTACCGGTCCTCTGTTAGATTTTTTCCCTCCTTCAGCCTGTGTGAGTCCCGTGTTCATGTGTTGACACTGTGCCTTGCTCCCTACCCGGGCACCTCCCGCTCAAAACTGAGCCAAGCTCCACATTAAACACTTCGTTACGGCTCAACTTTTTAATTTACAACACCGAAGTGGATATTCCTAGCGGAATAGAATGATATATGAGCAGGTATTTATGAGAAAAAAAAAAAAATAATAATAAAAAAAAATAAAATAAAAAAAATCCTGTGGGTGAAGAGAGCCGCTATGTGAGCGCATATTTTGGGGACCGTTAGAGCGCGGTGAAGGCAGTCGTCCCTCAGTGGGCTAAGCTAACAGGCTAGCAGAGAAGAGAAGCTGGCAGAGCTGGACAAACCGTTAACGTCTCTACGCCACATACGCTGTCTTTACTTCCAACCCTCTTCATTAAACCGTCCAGCAGGTCGGGGAAAAAAAATATTTAAAAAATAGAGGTTGTGTTTACCTGCATCTTCGTTGGTTATAAACGACTTCCATCGATAAAAAGCCCAGTTTAATGTGCCGCGAACGCTTCGGAGACGGCTGTCCGCCGCACAGCACCCTCTCCCCGCAGCGGCCGAGCCGCACACAGCTCAGTCGAAAATGGCGCCGAAAGATACACTCCTCATTCAAATTCGATAGAGCCTCCCTTTCTGCCTATTGGCCGAGAGCGAAGTGGAATCTGCGTTGCTGATTGGCTGCTGAAGATGCACTCTCGAATGATCTCGCAGGCGATCTGTGAACAGGGAAATGTTAACCCTTAAGTGGCTTCTGCTGCCATAACATTATAAACACCTCTTCATTACACTGTAGGCTCTATTCTATTCTATTCTATTCTATTCTATACACAATATTGTGTTGCATTTCTATAAGAGTCAGCACTAAACATGAAACGTACTTAATCATAAAGTGTACTTAATTTGTAGCCAATCCACAGCCAACAGTCAGACATTCTAGTGTGTATGTATATATTTTGTTGTGCAATGTCCTTTCTGTTGCTCAAATTCTGCAAATTTCTCTTTTGTAGGACTAAATGTTATATTTATCTTTATCTTTGGTATATATGTTTACTTTAATCATGTATATATCCTTTGTCTAGTTTTTTTTCTCTGCCCATTGCTATATTTCCTCCCTTGGAACCGTTAACGAAAGCAATTTCCCCCTAATTCAGATTCTGAATATAGTAATATCAAACTTAGGGTACACGGTCCAAATCTGACCCCTCAAATGTTCAGTTTGGCCTGTGGGTCGAGATATTAGTTTCAGGGAAGGTCTTTATTTTGGGGAAAAATAATAGAATAGAATAGAATCCTTTTATTGTCATTACACATGCCCCTCCCAACAACATTCAAAAACAACATAAGTCTGTCGGAATAAAAAGTTCATCCGTATTAAAGTGCATGGTATAAAATATTAAAAAAGAGACAAATTTCGATTTATATTATTGTAATATGGCCGTCGTCATTTTTAGAATGCATCAGAAAAGTTGCTTATAATGGTTGGACCCCCATAAAAAAAAAAAATATTTTCCACCCCAAAAATAAGCTACATTTTAGAGTAGATTCAATCTTTTTCTGTAGTCACTCACTCCTCATGCATACTTTCTGCAGACACCCTTAGGTGCAAAATATATAAGGAGACAACACACACTCATTCACTTCTACAGTCGAACAAGGGACTCAAATAAACCTAATATACATGGTTTTAAATGTGGTAGGATACTGGGGTATCAGAAAAAAAGAGAGGTCCCAGGTCTGCCCCTGCTGGAAATCAAAATTAGAACACTGGACCTTCTTGTTATGAGAAGGGCTAACCACAGCAGTGGTTCTCAGACATACTGTATATGGTTTATTGTAAATACATTAAACACATTTTATGTTATGTACAAAACTAAAACTGGTACGCTTTAGGTTAATTTCTACTACAAATATCCTACATTTTTATGTTGAAACGTTCAAAGAATAAATAATTTCTATGGTATTTCGGGCTACAAATGGGATTAAATTGTGTTTACTTTACGTGAGGATTCCCAAGTGAAATAAAAGCTGCAAAAGTAGTTCCAATTCATAAAAATGGAAATAAAAATATATTTGACAATTATAAACCTATCTCGCTGCCGCAATTCTCCAAGATTTTGGAAAAGTTATTTGTAATTAGGCTTGATCATTTTGTTAACAAATACAATTTGTTAAGTCAACAAACCGATCAAACCGATCAACTACAACTGCAATCATGGCTCTTGTGGAAAACATGTCTACAGCAATAAACAATCGTGAATATGCAGTGGATGCTTTTATCGATCTGGGCAAGGCCTTTGACACCATAGACCATACAAGGCTTTTAAAAAAGATTGAAGGGTTTGGTGTCAGGGGACCGGCATATGCCTGGCTGGAAAACTATCTTAGCAACAGATACCAATATGTACATATACACAATGCCGACTCTGAAAAAAAACTAATCACACATGGGGTTCCACAAGGCTCTATATTGGGTCCCAAACTGTTTATCATGTATATTAACAATGATTGTGATGTTTTGGAAAACATAACATGTTTATTATATGTGGATGACACCAGCCTGTACTGCTCGGGAAAGGACCTTTAACAGGTCCTTGCTACAGTAGAAAACAAACTCACAGACTTAAAAAAAAAAAAATGGTTTGATCTCAACAAACTTTCAACGAATCTGAGTAAAACCAAATACATTATTTTTGGAAATAGAAGAATCAGTGATCATCATACAACTTTAAAAATGAATGATATAGAAATTGAACGAATTTCTGCAAAAACATTTTTAGGAGTTACTGTTGATGGAAAACTTGAATGGAAATCACGTATAAGTATATTAAAAACAAAATGAGCAAAAACCATTGCTGTAATTGGCAAAATGAAAACTGTACTTGACAAAAAAAATATCTACTATTATTATATAACTCCCTCATTCTTCCTTTCCTAAATTATGGCTTGGGAATATGGGGAATCAACTACAAATCCAATACTCATCCTATTTTCCTACTCCAAAAAAGGCAATAACAATTATTACCAAAGCAGATTTCTATGCACCAACAAACCCTATTTTTGTAGTTAAATCTAAATCCATGATCTTGTTGACCTTAACACATTAGTAATGATGTACAAGGCACATAATAATCTTCTCCCTCCTCACACCCAGGAGCTTTTTAAACACAGGAAAAGTCAGTATAACCTCAGAGGAACCAGCATTTTCAAAAAAAAGTAAAAGATCAATTAAAACAGTCCGGAACAGTCACAGCTTTCAAAAAGATGTATAAATCTACTACAATTCAAAAATATACAGTAAAAGCTCAGGATGAATAAAGAAAGCAACTCATGAAAAGACTTTAATTGATCAATCACAGATTAAATAAATTCAATGATGACATGATTTAGTTTGAAAATAAAATAACATTAAACAAAATGAAATTTATGTTAAAATAACTATTCTAAATACATCTGTATTGCTCTTCTGTTGGACACTTGAAATTGTTTATTATAAATCTTTGTGTTTTTGTCTCGTGGAAGTCTGTAAACATGGTTAGGCATAAGCCTAAACTCTTTTGGTCATGCTGTACACAAAATAATGAAAGTGTTTTGTTTAAAGTTTAATGGAATGAAATGACCGAATAAACTACTACTACTACTACTACTACTACTACTATTACTACTACTACTACTACTACTACTACTACTACTACTACTACTACTATTACTACTACTACTACTACTACTACTACTACTACTACTACTACTACTACGAGAGGGTCCTTAAAATATGCTGTAAGAGGTTCCTGGATCCAAAAAAATTGAGAACCCCTGAACTACAGCACCGTGCTGTTCAATTTGTAAAGTACAATTGACTTTATCGTGTAATTCCTGCAACTTTAGTCATTCGTTTGTGTGAAAATTGTGATTTGATAGTGTGAAAGTATCAGCTTGATAAAAAAATGACTTATTTAGGAATAAGATTGTTGTATTTGTTGATTCCGTTTGAGATGTGAATGCAATGACACTCAATATTCATTATACCAAATGGCTTGAGACAGAAGATCATGTTGATAATATTGCAATGAAAGTCATAGCTCTGATTCGTGCAGGGAATTATGAGTGCTGGGACTAAGTTGGACACACAAATGAAAGAGGACATGGCATGAATGAGGAGAGAGAAAGAGACGTCGCTGGGGCCTGCATCACAGCGACAGATGGGTTCAGGGGTAGGACTACATTAGGGATCAGCTCTGAGCCCATTGTTGTTTGCCCAGAAATGGACATGTTGACAGATAATGACAGGCTAAAGGAACACCGTGAACAATGATGAATTTAAAGAAGACATTTTAACTAAAGGCAAAATACGGAGCAGGTGGAGAAGAACGTGGAGAGGTGGAGGTGTGTACGGGAAAGCGGAGAAATCAAAATAAACACAGATGAATCCAAATACATGTACCTGAATGTCATTGAAACAAGTGGAACTTTGAAGATTCAAGTGAGAAATATTTAAGAGATGTGGAATAATGTGTTTAAGAAGGGTACATAACTGTATCAGGGCTAAAGTGTGTATTTTAGAGCCAGGTCCCAGCTCAGAGCATGTCGTTCCTCTGCATATATCCAAGATCACACTCTTAAAAAGTTCCTTACATGCTGCGTCATTACGGAAAATTCATACAGGAAACCTGCAGTACCATGTCCAACCATGTGTGTGGCCTGTGTTGCCAGATTGGGGCATTTAGAACTCTATCCAGCTGTATTAAAACACTTTGGAAAGCTTTAACTCATTCCCCTAATGCAGATGTTGCACAAAAAAGGCCCTTTTGCAGAATATGTTAAACCCTTTCACCTAAACAGAAACGACAATTGCATCTTTTAGCCGCAGCACGAACCGCCAAAAAAGCAGTTGTACATGTTGACATGAGCACGTAATTCTCTAGATCTTAATCTCACACTAATGGATCTGACAGGCAAACACCTCCGGCCGTGAAGATCTTGTGCTAAAGCTTCCAGAGATTTTAGGAAGAGTCGTAATCTTAGTTTGGTGAGGGCCGCTGTTCAATATGTTTGAGATTTTACCCTGCTTCAACACACTGGAATCTGTAGATGCATGATTCTTGCTCCCCTGCAAATGTCTGATAGTAGGCCTGTCATTCAGGTGTGTTGGGGTACACTGAACTGTTGAGACCCTTGGTTTAAGGGATTTGCTGCCAAGGTTTTGGTGTCAGATAACACAGTCAAGAGATTTAAAAAAAATGTGTGAATAATTAATCATGCTCTGTAATTAATTAATCTAATTCATCTCTTTTTTTAAAAGCACCTAAAAATTGCTGAGAAACATCCTCAACTTGAGGTATTTTCATTGAAATTACATTATTGTGGCAGATCAAAACACTGATGTATAACAAAGTGGCTTTATGAAGTCATTTATTGTTTGTTTTTAACAGACTAGAACAGATGCAGGCGTAGCCATTTACATTCCGCTACATTTGAGACGAGTCCCGAGGGCTACGTGTCCTATTGTTGTGTACTTTAGTCAATCTCCAAAAAGAAGAAAATGCACACACATCATAAACACTAAGAACACGTTTCTGACACCAAACTTGTTGCTTTTTGTTTCCTTCAGATTGTAATATTTATCCAGTGAGTTTGTTCATTTGTCAGTCAAGGCGTGCAGCATGTAGCAGTTAGCACTGTCCGAGTTTCCGCGCCGCTACATTCAGGTTGTATAGAGGCTACAAAGCTCCGGTGATCAGGCATTTGCTCACAACTCGGCTTCAGTTTTCCATCTGGTGTTTTTAAAAGTCAAAACTAATGCAAACGAAGCTGAGCAGCTCGGCACTCTCCAGTCTTGTATTATAGTCTGTGCATCAGTATTATGGATATACCGGGAACTGTTGAAATGAGGAAGGTTCCGCGCTGTTTGGAGTGGAAAAAATAAAAACCAATTAACAGCGTTATTTTTTTTTAGTACATTATTTTTACCTGTAGTTAATTAATCACAATTAACGCGTTAAAGTGACAACCCTACTTTAGAGGTCTCAAACGTTCAGAGAAGTCTGTGTAAAGTGCGAAAAATGTTAAAACAATAGAGGTTTGGTCGGGTAACTTTTTCAAAAGTCCTTGTAGAGCAGCCATGAGTAGAAAAAAACCTGGTTGTCAGGGAGACACGTTCACCTCAGACTAAGGCTGAACGATTAATTACATTTGCGAAATTATCGCGATATCATAAAATGCGATTTGCTAATCGCAAAGGCTGCAACTTTTTTTTTTTTTTTTTTTTTGTCTGCACATGCTGTCAAAGGTTGTTGGGAGTTTGATTTACCTAAAAAAACGTCCAATTGGTTAAAGAAGATATTAGTTCTAGTGTGTGATGTTACTGACTGGATAACAGTAAGCTTTATTTTCTGTTTATTTTATTTATTTATAGACTGTCCTGTTAAGTTCAGAGAGTGTTTAAGAAGTGCAGTCCACATGTTTCATGAAACGTTAAGTTAGTTAGATATGTTGAAGAGGTAAAGCCACAGGTTTGTTTGCTTTATTGTTGGAACCTGTGCTTTAAAATTTAAATTTTATATTTATTTAAAGATTAAATAAATCTGAAATTGTTTATTGTGAGACAAATTGATTTATGGCTTGTGTTCATTGAAAAATACATGACAAGAAGCCCTTGAAAAAATAATCGCATATTAAATCGCAATCGCAATATTGAGGAAAAACATCGCAATTACAATAGTTTCCAAAATCGTTCAGCCCTACCTCAGACGCTTGTATGGATGTTAGCACGTGGCAGAGAGGCACTCCATTGCCCTCCCAGTAAGTCCACGCTCTCTCCTATTCACTCGTATCACGCATCGGGACCTCCGTCGTGTCTCATATGTAAACACAGCAGCGACCTGCCGGAAGTGGCTGTCCTGATGCACAACAAGAACTCACAAAATCATTTTCAGACACTGCAAAAGTAGCTCCAACACACATCCTGGTGTTGGCTGTTGAAATGAATTCAACAATATTAAAGAAAATGTGGAAGAAAAATAACTGCAAAAAAGAAATTCAAGGAAATCAGATGGGAGCTAATAGAAACACTGCATTAGAATCAACGACTTGACGTCACATCCGACTGAACATGGCTGCTTCCCATGGATTATAGTTAGGGCTGGGCGGTATGACCAAAAATGTATATCAAGGTATTTTTCAAAAAATCCGGTTTCACGGTATATGACGGTATTTATTTAATTTTTTTTTTTCATGCATAATCAGATGTTCACAGCATTTTCTACTGGTTGAGAGATCAATTACTGCAGTAGATTAACTTAGGATGGTTTATTTTACTGTCATGATGAGTGAATATTGTAGAATAATTCCACTCTAGCTTTAAATGCTGCATACTCAGTGGTGTAGTCGTTTCTTTTGGTGAATAAAGTAGCGTTTTGTTTGCAGCTCCACCTGGACTTATTTCCACGTTACAAGAATTACAATTTGCTCTCTTTTTTTGTGTAATACTGCCGAACATCCGACATGCTAAGCTAACCGTGCCTCCGTGTCCGTGAGTGTTGTTCTCCTGTAGCAGAGGCGTGCGCACGCAGGCACATGCTCACACGCAGCTTCAGAGCTTTCAATTGTGTCTTTCTTATTTATTTACACGTATGATTTACACCGTAACTAACACCAGAGCGCTACTGTTTACCTTCCTATTTAAGTGCAACGTTGAAAAGGTCGGTCTGAAACGCGGCGCAGCATTGCGTTCCAAAAGTTGTGTAATCAAATACACCGGTACGGTGGTATATTAAAAATTCATATCATAACAAAAATATATACCGTTGTTTGGTATGAAATGGTATAACTTTTAAATTAAATAGAAATGCAACTTCTTAGAAAAAGTTAATAATTAGCATCTTTAATACCGTTATCCTACAGTGATCAGGCTCAAGGCAGGAACAAATAAAATGAATGTAAATAACAATTAGAATGTGCATTGCTCCATCCAAGTTGGGCAAGCGCCTTTATGATTACGGGCTAAATCCTCCCAACCATGTTTTACATGACTTACATAGGTGATCTATCTGCTAATTCACTTTAAGACAATTATATTTGTTCTCTTTTTTCACTTATTCCTTTTCCCACAATCTTCCCCTTAGTGAATTAACTCTATTTCTAGCTCTAGCATAACCTACCACCTACTTTAAAAAGCCTGTTGTTACAGAACACAGCACACGCATGAGCAATTCGGAGACAAAACAATATAAAAGGCGTAGTGACATGAATGCAAAAGACAAGTTTTCTCATGTGAGTAATTTACACAGACCATACATTTTTAAAGTAGTATATTGGAAATGTCACGCTATTGAAAAAATCTTGGGTTATGTCTGAAAAATAATTAAAGATATTGCAAAAAATATAACATCTGTTATAAGTGTACGTTTAGGCTAAGAGTTGTTCAGACGGATAGTAAACACAGGTTTATAAAAATCTGGTCTTTTATTCTTTCACAGTTTGCGCAAAGATTATATTTTATCATCCTAATTTAGTCAAACATCATATTAGCATTGTCCTGATCATATTGATATATTTGATACTTGCTTTATTATTTATTTATGTCATATTATGTTTATATAGCACTACATTTCCGTCCATGTCTTTTCTTGTATGGCGCTGGCCCTGAGGTACACATTTCATTTTTATGGAACCATTGAAAATGACAATAAAAAACCTTGAACCTTGAACTTTGATAGTAGCAAAGCAATTTGTTTTAGATTATATTGGCCTGCATCGAAAATCTCCAACAAAATATGGATTTATCGAGAGTCTTCAATTTTCATTTATTTATTTAGTCATCTTATTTAGTTATAAAATATGTTTAAGGTTAAAATGTATGTAACCTATTGGTTAATAACACGAGTCACTTTTTCTCAAACTGTTGCTGACTATTGTTCTCTGTTTGAGTAATATCAACCTTACGTATTGTTGTCATATTGGTTTAAAATATTTTAGTAAATCACACATTGAGTATGTAACTTAGCATATAAATTAGCATAAAGAAAACTGTCTATACTACTGTAATCATCTTGAATTAGTGAGGTACTATTCTTTAACAGCACTCATATTTGCAGCACAACACTGGTTGGGCTTGACCACTGTAACCTTGCTCTTATCATATCAACTGTAGCACAGTGTACCTCAAGCTATACAAATAGAGACTGCAATTCCATCCCAAAGCACACATAATAACAATAAAATTTGAGATTACCGTAACTCCCATTTACTCATAATGAACGTGTATGTGTCAACAGCTGACCGTTTTAGTATACATAGATTCTAACTTTCATTAGATGTCTCTGTAAGGGCTGGATGCTTTCAAAAAAATCAAATCACTATTTTATTTGTACTCACTAACCACACCTGTCTTCAAGTTCACTGTTTAACTGTCCAGTGACAACAAGGGCCACTCGGGGCTCTAAGAGATATCAGGGCCTCAAATGTAAAGGTTTAAGCTACTCAAGATAACAGAAGAACATATAATGTAATATAGCAACTGGCGGCCTGGGGGCCACAAGCGGCCCTCGGTCTAATTTTATGCAGCCCTTAAAGTAAACATACAAAATGACAGTAAAATACAAGAGAAAAACACAAAACTACAACGAAAATGAACAAAACGATAACAGTAATACACCAAATTACTCAGAAAATATATAAAATTACAGAAAATGACAACATAAGTACACAAAAAGACAGTAAAAACACAAAAAATTGACTCGGCCTACCCACAGTACTCACAAACAAGCAAAACGACAACAGAAATATATAAAATTACTCTAAAAAACATAAAATGAGAGCACAAATACACAAGATGACTGCAAAACACATGTATTTCACAGGGAAAAAAAAAGACAAAAGGACGACAGGAATGCACAGAACGCCTCACAACGAGCAAGACAACAACAATCATACACAGAAGGACAGAAAAACACAAAATCACTAAAAACAATGTGTTCGTTCCTGTATTAATGCGCAGATCGCTTTTATTCTAAATACTGACATGAATGTCGATCATGTGGCCCTCCGATCAAACAAACACATTTTTGTGGCCCCGCTGTGATAAAAGTTGCTGGGTTTTTTTCTTTTTCTCTTAAGTATTTCCTATTTTGATAGCGCTTTGAGATGACTATTGTTCTAATTTGCGCTTTACAAATAAAGTTGAATTGAATTTGAAAAAGTTGCCTACCCCTGGTGTATACCATTTATTGCTGATAGACACAACTACGGTAGATTCACCCAATGAATGTTTGTGCACAGGGACCAAACCATTGTGAGGCAAAAGACGGGGGGAGGATACAATCTTTCTAAATACATCCTGTGGCTGTTTGGCACAATTTACTTAAACAGCTGTTTTGTTATTTTTTATTACTATATAGTTTAAATGATATGCTATGGGTCGGGGATGGCGCTAAGAAGAAGAAGAAGAAGAAGAAGAAGAAGAAGAAGAAGAAGAAGAAGAAGAAGAAGAAGAAGAAGAAGAAGAAGTGTGTATTTCCTTGCAGAGTTGCATGTTGTGAATACACACTGTTTTCTAGTTTGGCATACGAGGGCCGCTTAGGATAGAAAGGGCGCCCATTGTGTGTGCATTGCGGTGTGGCGTGGACAATGGGGCGGTTAGGGGAAAAGAAAAAAAAAAACACACTTGTTTACAGATAAACTGGTTTGGACAGGAAGCCAGTAAGGAGGAGTGCTGTGTCGTCAAACAGGCATGTGGAGAGTCAGGGATGAGCCAGCAAGAAAACACCACCATGACCATAGGAAGTCTATGATGCAGCACACACACACACACACACGCACACACACACGCACACACATGCACGCACGCACACACACACACACATCAATGTACTCATGTTAATCTCAACACTTTTCAGATTCCTATGCACAATAAAAACAAACCCTATATTTGAGTTGAAATTCTTTGCACTACATAATTTAGTCATTAGTGACATCACTTAAACAGCGGTTAGCTCGGTTTCACTCTGACATAAATCACCACTACACTGGTGGGCATCTATTAGACGCAACAACATAGTTGAGAGGGAGAACTCTGATGAATGCTACACAGTTCATCCTAGCATTGTGTCACAGTCACATGAGTACACACTGCTTTCCATTAGGCAGGAGACCCTTATGACTCACGAAAACACAAGTCACATGTCACTACACAAATGAACCATGCTACTATGTCTACACTGTTATCTACAACTGCTTTTTTGTTTTTTTCTTTCTTTCTTTTGTTTTGCAAGGCCAAATAAAATCACACCATAATGCATCTCTTCATTCGGACGATTGAGACCACAAGCATGGCTATCCCTTGTCTTGGGCTCGACTAGCTTGAAAATGAGCCATAGTGTCATGTGTCACAGTGTTTGACCACAGCGGGTTGACCCAAAGTTATGCTGTTTTCGCTTGGTGTATTTAGTGTAATTCTGTCAGTTTCACAGTTTTTAATTCTCACAATAACACCCAAAGTGACTACTGTAATTTTTTTACAAGTAAAAATAAAAATAAAAAAAAGAGAAATATCACACATAGTACTGGAAAAACTCCTGAAATGAATGAAATCACACTGAGGCTTAACAGCTGCGATCACAGATGACGACTTAAAAACAATAGCAGGCAGTCGTCGTCAGTCTTGGGAACATTTAGCATCTCTGAAATGAACTGAATTGTGTATTTCTGAAAATGATTGTGGGTTCCATTCTTAGTGGCATTCTTTCTAGACGGGTTTATTCTGGTTTAATTGGTTTCACGCCCAATGTCAAGCAAGGTTGTGGTCAATTATAACTGTCATCGCGTAATTGATAATCAATTACAATTATGACCAATTTCCGATTGGATTTGGAAAAAAATATGTTGCTGTTGTAATTGTAATTGAGTTCAGTTAATTGACTTTGTAATTGTAAAGGGCATGGAAATTCTATTAAAAAAAAATCATCATTTAATTAAAGGCAAACCTGGGTAACCATATTACAGTTTAATGGCCTACACATACTGTATGTGGTTAACAATTATTAAAATATGATTCATATCAAGTTTGCCTTTGTCACTTCTCTTGAGGATCATTTTACCATTTTAAAAGAAATTGAAATCGAGGGCTAAATACTGACAGAAAAAAAGACTCAGACGCCCAAGCTAATAATATTAATAGGAATATTTTCATTGATAAGGAAGCTTAACAAGGCAACCAAGAGATGAGAAACAAAATGGATGATAGATAACATTTTTTTTAGTGTATTTTACAGCTGATTTAAGACATTGGTCAAACTCAACCCATAATCATAAGAGATGAGGAAGGTAAGTTTTATAAGGTTATTTATTTGAGACTCAGTAATTGTGATGAATTTTAATTGAGCGTAATTGAGAATGCAATTGTAATTGACAATTAGGGGGAAATAATAATTGAAAATTTAATTGTGATAGGAGAAAAATGCTGGTCATCATAATCGTAATTAAGTTGTAATTGAACATGGATAATTAAAGATGGACTTACAATTAGAGTTGGGTGATTTTGCCAAAAAAAAAATTGTAATCTCCGATTTCTTAAAGAAAAACTCGAGTTTCGATTTCAATGTATTTAAAAATGACTGCAGACATCAGATATATTGTCAAAAGTGCAACTTTATTGCTGTGGATTGTCCTCAAGAGTTAAAATGCATAGAACAATCCCAAAATAAAAAGTAAATGAGGCTCAAATTCAAGCTTTAACCCAGTTTTAAGCAAAAGTGCAACAGAAACTTCACAATAGCTTCAATTTTCTGATTAAGAAATCAGATAACTACATATTTTACAACATATAACATTACAATTAAAAAATAAGAAACTCTTCCCTTAGCATCTCAGCATGCGAACGCGAAAAAGTCCAAAAAACTATAGTGGAAAAAAATAATAACAATTTTTTTTAATAAATAAAAACTTTAATTTGCAAAATAAAAAATCGTTTTTATCTACAATTTTGATAAATCAATTAAATCGATTTTTTTTGGCCCAGCCCAACTTACAATTTAAAAATATAATTGACCCCAACCCTGATGTCAGATGGGATGGTCCTCTTTAACCCCTGTACAGGATAAGCAGGTACAGAAGACAAGACAAGACAAGTCAAAGTTGTGCTGGTTAGGATATAAAGGTATCAGAATTAACAACATATTGGGATAGACTGTTCGTTATAAAAACCACATGGTCATAAATGTATGGATAACTTGTGGACATTCAGTCAAGAACCATGTGATTTCTCATAGTTAACAACACCTATATAAACATCCAATTTCATCAAACCAACCATATTGTTATTTAATCCCTTCTGCTTGTTGGCACCGCGATGCTATCCATGACAGCGTAATTATTTTCATAGCTCGACTTTCCAAACGAATGTCATTATTTATACAAATTACGGTTCCCAACAATTATTAGGTCGGAAACAATGAACTACATTTGGCAACAGAGGCTGCAATTCAGTAGATGCCGGCGTTGTACGCTCTGAGTTTGTCAAGTTTATGCGATGCCCCACAGCGTTGAATGTATTGTGATGATTAAAACACAGTCTGCAGGACGGCTCTGAGACAAAGCAGACTGGGTTTGTCTTTAAAAGTTGATCAAGGTGGGAAAGGTTATAATTGAGTAAATCAGAGGAACATCTATGGTGCGTTTTAGATGATTTGGTTTATGACAGAGGTGTAAAGAATACTAATGTATCCTACTCATGTAGAAGTACTGTTACTGGATTGAAATTGTACTCAAACACAAGTACAAGAAAGTCATACATAAAATACTTAATTACAAGTAAAAAAAAAAAAAAAGCTCAATTAAATAGTACTTCAAATAAAAGTTACAAGTTACTTTCACGCCCCCATGTTTATTTTTGTTTAAACTTAAAAAGGAATTTAATTCTCCACAAAGACATCTGGATAAAATAAAAGGTTTGTCAAAATGTCAATTTATTTAAATAAATAAAATGACAGCAATTTATTCAATTTAAAACAAAAAACAAAAAAAATTCTCAGGCTCTAAGTATAGCTACATTTATGAACTCTAAAACTGAGAAAATATCCGGCATTCAATGCTGTAATATAATATAATATAATATAATATAATATAATATAATATAATATAATATAATATAATATAATACAATATAATATAATATAATATAATATAATATAATATAATACAATATAATATAATATAATATGTTGTCCGTTGATCATTTTAAAACTAAAAAAATAATAATTTACTCAGTAATGGTTGGGTGTAGAAATCTAACAATGTACTTCACTTCTTTTGAAAAGTACTTAAGTACAAGTAAAATGACTGATTTAGAAATATACTCAAAAAGTACAAGTACCCATAAAAGCAACTTTGACGTGAGTACTTTATATGATTTCAATAACCCGAGGATGGGAGGTAATGATGCTGATCGTCTTAAGTTTGTAATGTTTAAGGATACTTTTTTTTTTGGGGGGGGATAAATGACAATACAAAGAAGAACAAAGCAGCTTTCTTTAGACAAAGCAGACGAGACTACGACCTTACTATATAGATATGGTCTGTCCCCTCGTCTTTAGAGAACACAATAAGCCCCACAGAGAACTCCATACTAGAGTAAGACTGTCCATTGATGTCTCCCTGGTTCCCCTCCCCCTCGCAGACATCTGTAGCAGCTGCCCCCTTGTGCTCCTGTCAGCGGGGCGGGGAGTGTGTGTGCAAGTGTGTGTCTGTGCACCGGTCGAGGTGGGGTTGGACGGGAGGTTAGCGGGGCGTGTTGTGACACCTCCCCCGTTGGAGGGGTGCAGCCCGCACACTTGTGCGACATCACATTTATCAATGGCTAATAGTCGCTAGCAGGTCATCCTGAAAACACAACAGAGACCTCTGACCTCTCTTTGGCACAAAGGCCGAGAGGTGGCCAACTTAGCTCTGGGGCGCAATAAAGTGCACACGCACGGACACATGCACGCACACACACACACACACACGTCGTAAAGAAGTCAGGCTTGTTACGATTAAAGTTGTCATTTAAACTTTTCATAAATCATCACATATTGCACAAACGGCAACACGTTTTTCCTGGCATCATTCCATTAGCATGCTAACACCAGAATAACTAGCTAAAACAGTGCCAAGAACACAAGAGTTTTTTAAACCACTGATGAATAAATTAATTTGTATTTTCAGACTTCTTAAGAAAAAGCTTAATACCAGAATTTGTTTCTAACTTAATGCAGTTGCTGGACGGGTTGTGTAAAATGTAAACAAAGAACTGTCGCTGACAGGAGGAGCGTTAGGGAGTTACCTGTGTCTACCTCCAGGTGTGAAAGAATAACCTGTGTTTTTTAGACCTGTCAAACCCACAGCATTGTTAGAAAGACAACTGATAGAGTTTTATAAACTTATACCTCCACATGTAAAAATTAGAAAGCTTTCATATTTACAAAAAAAATTGAAAAATGTATTCAAGACTTGTTTTATTACTGTTGTTGTAATGGTTATCATTTTTATTATTATAAAATGTCGTATCTGTTAGACAAATGTGTAACTGTTTAAGGCAGATCACTATGGACGTCTGACAGAAAATAGATTTCATTCAGAATTGCAGTAGGGCTTGGTAAAAAAATCAATTTATTCGATTTATCGAATTTGTAAATAAAAACTATTTCTTTTTTGCAAATTCGAGTTAAAAAAAAAAATATTATAATTTTTTTCCACCATAGCTTTTTGGACTTTTTCGCATTCCGTCCTTGTGGGTTACCGTAGCGCGATGTGAGCCAGCCCCCTCTTTGTTTACGTGTTTACCCTTTGAGTATAGGCTATATGTGTGCCACAGGCATGTTTAATGTTTTATTCACACTATGCTGAGATGCAAAGGAAAGAGTTTTTTTTTTATTTTTTTATTGTAATGTTATATGTTATAAAATATGTAGTTATCTGATTTCTTAATCAGAAAATTGAAGCTACTGTGAAGGCGCTGTAGCACTTTTGCTTAAACCTGGGTTAAAGTTTGAAATTGTTGAATGACAGAGCCTCATTTACTTTTTATTTTGGGATTGTTCTATGCATTTTAACTCTTGAGGACAATCACAGCAATAGAGTTGCACTTTTGACAATATATCTGATGTCTGCAGTCGTTTTAAGGGCATTGAAAAAAAAAATCTTTAAAAAATCTGAGATTTTTTAAGGCAAAATCGCCCAGCCCTAGTTAGTAGTTTACAAAAATACTGTTTAAAGGCTCAAACATACATCACCGGAGCGGACTGCGCTGGAGCACGCCAGGCCGATTATCTGCAAAGCTCAGATTTTCCTGCCGCCCGGATGTTGTCTGTGTACCTGGTGTCACACAAAACACTGCTCTGCATGTATCGACCCGCATTAAATGTAACACCGAGCTGTATTTATCAACCTGTGTGGAGAAACAGAACAGGAGAGAGGGAGATGAGCTTTGATGAGAGACTGACCGAAGAGGTCCGAAAGTAAAATTACAAAGAATTATTTGTCTCTTTTGTAAAGCAAGCAATAAGAGGGGCTCGTCATCCTCGTCATCAGTGTAGGACGCCATGACTGAAAAAGTAAACAGTGTGCAAAAGGATTGTGGGGAAAGAATTCAGGGAAATGTAGGATTTTAAGGAAATTTCACGGGAAACCACTGTGACGTTCCACTCCAAGTCCGCCTGAATATGTTTGGGCCTTAACCCTCCTATTATCCTTGGGGTCATTATGACCCCATTCACTGTTTATCATTCAAAAAATTATAGTTGACTTTGTTTTTGCTTCATATTTCATGACTTTTCCTTTTGATGGGTACAATTTATTAAGCAGAAAATTATCATGACAATATTTTTTCAATGTGCTGAACACATATTGCGCGCATCAGTGTTCCTTTGGGGTCAATTTGACCCCAAGCTGTTTAGCAGTGTAAAACATGTCTGTCTGTGTGGGACCCATGTATACCTTACATTCCCATTGACCTGAAGGTGGCGCTGCAGGAAAGCTCATATCATCACCACAACCAATACGGTTCATACTCTTATGGTCATTCATGTTGTCAGTAAATTTGAGAAGATTTAGATGAAATCTATTCAAGATAAATTAATTCTATAATCTAAAAGTCTGGCCTAGAGAACAGATCAAGATTTCATTATCAAGAGGTTATTTATGTATTCAACAAATAAACAAAGTGACTGACACGAAAACCTGGTCATTAATTTTCTGAAAATCATTTTCTGGAGGCAAATATCCCCTGGGGTCAGATTGACCCCAGGGGTAAAATGTTTTGATATTTGAGGATAATAGGATAAGTTAATAATTGTACACTAAATTTTTCTTACTGATTAACTTTTCTGAAACCAATTTTTTTCTGATACAGATGTTAAAACACTATTTGTTAGACAGATATATTACATATAGATGATTTAAGATTAAAAGTAAACGTATGGCCATGACGAATGCTGTTATTCTAGGTAAATTTAGCGTAAACCTTACACTATAAAGGGGTCTAATAATGTGTTTGGCGCTGTGTGTAAATACCATGCAGAAGAACATAGGAGCCATTGTCTGTACTGTATAATGTTCTGAAAAGAACTTTCTACTGAAACAGACTATTATGAATCTTTTACGGTATATTTTGAATAATGAAATGCAATCACAGCAGCAGCCACAAAATTAAGCCACAGTACAGTAAACAATAGCCCTACCTTTGGCCAAACCCCTAAATGTGATGTATAGAATCTGACAAAATAAATACATCCATATGTTTATTATATATATGTTTAATCAAAGGAGGTACGTTATATTTGAGTGTTTACATTCAGATGCTAAGTAGCAGAACACACTAAAACACTGAAAATTGCCGACAACTGTTCAGCATCTCGACGGTCAAAGAGACTGTCTGCAAATTAATGCAAAGTATCGTTCCTACATTGTTCGTGAACCAGAGTGGCGTTCAAAAGGCTACGGAGACTTGCATAACAAAAGCACCCCACCGGACTGCCCTCAAAGACACTTTTCCCCGTCTTAGAGATCTATTCAATCTGTTGTCTCACTCTGTCACTATTTACTACATTTAACCCACATTCAGTCTGGGAGTTGGGACTAAATAAAACACCTCTTTAGAAGATGCACGATATTGTTAATGTGGAGGACTATCGGCCAAACATTTATCTGATGATTAGGTAATGACCATGTACTTAGTCATATATGTAATTGTGTTATAGTGCACGCTGAGAAAAAAGTTGCAAGCAAACAAGAGTGAAGTCTTATGTAATTTTCACAGTCCAATTATACAATGAATGCCAGCAGGCACAAAACAATGATATCAAGTCAGATATAATGTAGCACAATAATAAAAAAAAAACGCACTTCCCTTTTTTTTTTTCGAGGCAGTGTGCTGGATCAAAAGGTCCAAAGATGCTAAGAAAAAAGGTCCGCACAACTGCGTGGTTAGCTCCCAATTTCAGTTTTAATTTGCACCAAAAAACCGTGACGTTTCGGGCTTTTTAGAATAATGACCAAGCTGAGCATTAATACAGGACAGATCTTTTTCTTTCTTTCTTCCTTTTCATCTTTTTTTTTTACCGAGCGCAATGTAAATTATATATACACATGACTCCTTTCAAATTAACATACTTTCATATATACATAAACTCAAAAAGGAGTGGGAGGAAGTAAACTTATAAGTTCCCACCCCTTTAATTTGTCATAATTCATATAAGTGGTTGCTTCCTTTCACAAAACACTTAAAATAACAGATAAACAGTTTACATGCAAGAAACATATATATGCATATACACATAGTTGTATATACACTTATACATATACAAGAAGATAAGTTACCAACAATGGTAAGTTCTTTAGTAGATCACAATCTATTGTCAAGCTCTTATTTGTAACAGTTTCATTTTTCACATATATATATATGTATATATATTCCTGTCATTCTTATACTAAGAACACCGCCTACATTGTTCACCCAGATACACCCTTGACCTTTACAGTCTATAAATATATATTTATTTATTCAAAGGCTTTGTGTGTACTTTTGTTGCTTTTCTGTGTGTTTTTGGAGTCAAGTTTGTTTATTTGTGTCTCATTTTGTGTGTTTTGGCTGCCGTTATGTGTATTTTTGCTCTAAATTTGAAAGTTTTTCTGTCATTCTGTGTACATTTTTTGTTCTTTTGTGTTTTTGGAGTTATTTTTTTCAGTCATTAAGCACTTTTGTTGTCATTTTGCATATTTCTCTGGTTTTCCATGTTTTTTTGTTGTCATTTTTTGTCGTCATTTTTTTATATTTTGCTGTCGGGTGTAGTTTTCTAGAATTCTGTATGCTTTTTGGGAGTATATCTGTAAGTTCACTTTGGGGGGGGGGCACAAACTCAGACCAAGGGAATGAGTGTGTTACCCCTGGACCGCCCACGTCTGATTGAAGCATTCTTTTATCGGCTCATAAAGCATTTTTCTCGTCGCTGTGCATGTTTGTTATAGATGCTGTAAAACAAGAATAATGCGCTAATATATTTGTATTTTATTTATTTCATTCATTAAAAAAGAAAAAAAAAAAATCAATTTAAGGTTATGAATGTAATGTAATGAATACAGCTTAATCACGTTAACAAATATAATAATACTGACACATAAAATGACCGTCACTGATTATCTTCTAATACAAACACCTGTCAGTGGGTGGGATATATTGATTTGAATTGATGTGAGCCAGTTAAACACTGTAACGACAGTGCCTTATAGGTATCATACTATAAGGTTTTTCTTTTTTTTCTTCATTTTGCTTTGAAAAATGGTGGTTGACACAAATTAAAGAGGTGTACCCTGTTATTATTTGGTTGGGGGAGCTCCACACGATAAAGCAAAGTAAATGAATCCCAACAGCCGAAGGTGATAGGGTGTTGTGTGTGATAGTTAGTGTCACTGCCTACGGCACACATACTGATTCAAAGCCCCATGAAATTTGCATTTTTCATGAGCACAAGGGGGGTTTCCTATCATATTACTAAAACAAGTAGAATATCTTCCAAAAATCCTGAAGGGAATATGGGAATAAACATGAAGACCTAGTAGAAAGATAACTTAATTCATTGTTCTGTGATACCTGCTTCCTCTATATGAGGATGTAGGAATGAGCTGCAGCTTATTTTGACACTGAGCATAAAAATACACTGTGGTAAACTTTACACGGGGAGAACAGGGCAGGTTCAGGCTCCTATGCTTGATCTCCAAAGCTCTATTACAGCAACGCTAACGTGATGGATGGGATTAAACCACAAAAGCTTTTAATATTATTAACTTTTTACTCCAAAAAGAACTTTGTTTTATTTTTTTTTGTGAAAAAATGGACTCCAAAATTCAAGAAAAACTGTGAATTAGAGTCAGTATAATAATTGGAATTGTCCCAATATTCATTTTTCAAAATTTGTGTTTCAGTTATTATTATTACTATTTTGATGGATGATGTTTGTAAAATGCGTATATTCTATAACCACTTCACCTTTTTCGGGTTTCACTAAGATTTAAGGCATATATTGCAAACGCGCGCACACAGACACACACAATCACTTCTGAGAGCCTGTACAAACAAGGCGCACGAAAAAAAAAAAAGGTCAGGCTACACATTTAATGGCTGAAAGGTGAGATTATTACTCCATACTCAACTAATCCATCCACAATATCTTTGGTATTATTTTTCTCAAGAAAAATACACTCAGCCTCAGGCGTCAGAACAACCTAATCGTCCAATCTTCAAGAGTATATTTGAGACGGAGGGGCCTTTACTGGTAAATGCATCAGACATTCTGCTAAGTTTAACATTTCAATAACACATGTTAATTTTAATTCAAATTACCCCTGAGTAATCTATGAACAATACACCCTGTGAGAGTAGGACATCGATGACAAATCTAATGTAGACTTGTAAATTGCAGCGAGGCCTAATAAAGCGTCTGCAACTGAGTATTTTTAGTGTTGCCACTGCTGGTGATGATGCAGGAATACTAACTCTATTGATACCACATGTGTCAAATTAGTGACCAGAGGTCGAAGTTGTCCTGCGTGCCTCAGGGTGCTCCTGGTGCAGAAGAGGAGCTATGCTACGCTGAGTGGCTTCAAGTTACTAAATTCACTTAGAATTCATGGGGGTGATTGCAATAATAAGCATGTTAGCCTGTGATGAACTGGGATATAAAGCAGGTACAGAACATATGGAATTACTGTTTTCCTATATAGTTGTTATTCGTTTTATTTATTTAGTTTCATAAATGTATGGTAAACAGAATCAGAAATACTTAATTTATCCCAAGGGGAATTACTAATGTCACAGAGGCTCAAGAAATATTACAAATAAAAAGAATAAACACTAAAGAAAGAAATAAAACGCACATAATTAAGTATAAGACTGTTATTTAAATAAGGATTAAATACAAGTGTACACATTACAGCTTAAAAAATAAAAATAATACAAATATACAAATGTACAAAATCCAAAAGCTATCAGGTTAAAATTAAATGTATTTACTAAATAAATCCAGAGACTGGGTCTATGAAAGGAATGTATGGATGAATAGGGGATTTTTTTTTTTAATATATGCCAAGCACATTACTGTACCTGTTCCTATGGAAACTGCTACTGGATTTATTGCTTGATTGTGATTAATAGTTGATTACCAAATCGATTAATAAATTGTGAATTAGTTATAAATCAGTACAGTGGTCAAAGTTTTGATGATATAGTTCCCTTCCCCTGGAGGATGGATGTATGGATATGACCCACATGAACTCACTGAACTCAAACTGAACTCAATGAACCTTTAACAGTGTAAACGGACAGGTTTGTTCGGCAGATTTCGACAATTGGGTTAATTCTTTCTGAAGATGTCGAAAAGTGCTTTCATTTGTGCCTCTGAAGCAGGCTTTAAAAAGCTAAACTGGTGTAGTCTTTGTGCTGCTTCTGGACTACAGATTTCCCATTTACGGCGGAAGTCCCGCCCTCCAGAGACGACCGCTGCACCTCGATGATGTAACCGCTTTCCAAATATAGCGTGTTGCTGAACGCAACGCGGCTCGCCGATTGGCCGCCGCCGCTGCCAGTCAGGTGACGTCACGTGAACCGTGTTATTATTGTAAACAGCCCGCCTGCTCTGTGCAGAGCCGACTACTCCGTCCAGTCCTTTGTTCATGCGGTACAAACACCGACGCGACAAAGCAGCGCGAGCGTCCTCCCCGAACCACAAACAAACTGTCCAACAAAGTTAGTCACAACACCACAAACGATGCATTTGGACACAAAACGCGCGCTTATTCTCCGTTGTTTTCGTCTTTTCTCCCGTGGATCACTTGACTTGCCACCGGCGAGTGTGAAGGCGGCTGCATGAATAACAATAGTAAAGACAGCGCTGCGCTTATTTACTATGAAACAGATCACGCTTTTTGCATGGATTTCACACACATATTTGACAAATGATTCCACATGTCATTGTGTTTTGTCTTGACAACGCATATATAGGCTGATTTTTGGCGTTTAAACCTTCGGTCACAATGGGAATCGGTGTAAACTTGACATTTAGGTTAAAACAGCAAACACACACACGTCGACATATTTAGGAACAACAAAAGCCGCTAAGTTGTCAGAACAATATTACTTTACCGTGTCAAAATAACGTTGGTAAACGACCGCAGACGAGTTGACAAGACGCTCAAATAGTGAAGAGGACACACAAGAAAAAAGTTGAAATGACTCCACTGAGTGTTTGGTGGCACTTACTCAAAGCACGGATGCGTTTTTCTTTTTTTCCCCCTCTTTCTTTCTTTGGGAGCCGCATCTCTGCTTCGCGCTGGCAGCAGCCGGTGATACCACACCGTCATCATCATCATCATCATCATCATCATCACCTCAACGTTTCCATCCAGACAAGTTGACAGCGAGCGTCCATCCTCATCCGACCAAGTGCAGTTTCAGCAAAGCTTCAAGGAAGTTGTTTCTTTTGTTCCAGTGTTTTTTGGTTGCGTCAATGTTGCGAAAAGAGAGAGAGAGCGAGAGAGAGAGGGAGGCGGAGCGGCGGCGGGTGTACGCAGAGAGAGAGAGAGGGAGAGAGAGAGAGAGAGAGAGAGAGAGATCTCAGCGCGCACGTCTGTTTACACGGACAGAAACCTTTCTCATTTCCAAATCCCCGATAAAGTCGTCTCATCTGCTTTAGCTCACGTGTCTCACACGGATTCCCGGTGCGTTGACACTGTGCCCACGAGCAGAGCAGTCAGTGCGCCTTCCTTTACGCGCGCTCCAGCTCCAGGAGGAAGGAAAATAAAAGGAGCGCGACGTGCGTTTCCGCGGTGCTTCAACTTCCACTGGAGAAAACAACAGCTCCAGAACCGCGTCCGTGCGTCCTTATTACGCGTGTCCTCTCTTTGTTACTTCGCCGTGCCAGTCCATGGGAGCGCGCAAAGCCGTTTACGCACGCCTTCGAACTCCCCGCTGCTTCCCGGACGGTGCGGGGCGGTAACGAGATGCTCAGTAACACGTTACCACCAGCAGGGAAGGAAATAAAGACTTTCAACTATTGGCTGTTTTTTCAGCATAAAGGTCTCCATTTCCTATGTCATTCATCCGCCATACCATTACGTAATAGTAGTACAACTCTTCATCAATGGAAAAGTTCTTTAAAATCAAATTTCAAGATTTTATTTAATTTTTTTTTTTTTTTTTTTTTTTTTAAATAGCCTAATTAGGAAAATGCAATATCACAGACTTATATTCTTTCCTTAATTCCTCACAACTACTTGTTGCTTTTTTGCTGAAATGCAGCTATAATCACTGTTGGAAGAGGGTGAACGTAGAGCTGAATGGATCATGGAGGTCTATTGGATTAAAGCTTCCCTTTTCCCTCTGCCACTGTTACAGGAACGTTGCGTCAGGAAGTTGTTGGTGTCAGTATAGACACTCCTCTCTCTCTGTCTCTGTCTCTCTGTGCGCGTAAAAGCGACATTTGGGTACAGCACCAAACCAAAAAAAAAAAAAAGCATTCAGCTCTGGTGTCATTGGAAATCACATGACCTCTCATTTGATTTGAGGAAGCGTCATAACCTTTCAAAGGACATTTCAATAACACAAAGTATGCTAAAGTGCACCTTTGTGCGTAAACTTCAAGATCTTGGTAATGTTATTGACGCTATTTGGAAGGATTTACTGAAATGACCTCCTGGAAACGTATTTGCGTGCGTGGGGGAAAAAAAAAAAAAAAAACCTGAAAATGTATAAAAGTGATAAAAGAGAATTGACTTTGTCCAATCAACACGAGGTGCAAGTTAGCCTGTGCGCGTGTTGTTTCAGGATGTAACTAAAGCTTCTGCTTGAAGCAGACAACTAAAATAGACAAAAAAATAAATAGGATTTTTAATCAGTGTGGATGAATCTATATAATGCCCTTTTGTGACAACATGGCGCGCAAATAGAAATGATATAGGCGACTGTTTGGGTTTTTAAAAAAAGAAAAGAAAAAGAAAAACAGTTTAGAACACCTGTTTGTGTAAGGGTGTATTCATAAGAAAGAGAACAATCTGATAATAAAAAAATAAATAAAATTAAATTAAACGGTTTTTATTGTGATTTGATTTCCTACTCTGTGGAGTTTAAAAGTACACACCAAACATGTAACCTGCATTTGGTATGATTTATAAATGCCTAAATATTGACGTTTTGTACTTTTTCTGTGTCCCTGCTTTACGCACTGATATGACTCACATGATAAGGAGCAGAGGGGAAGTGAATGGGCCGATACAGTCATAATGCAACCATCACATGCACCTTTTTGACGGCTTGCGGTTCATGCACCAAGGTCAACAATCTGCATGAAGAGCACAACAGTAGATAGTAGTGGTAGATATACCATTTTTACTCACATACGTGTGTATTCACACTTTAAAGCTTCAAATGTGTGTCTATTTCTTAACCATCTATAAATTAGGGTGACATCATGCACGAGCTTCATGCAAAATTAGTGAAACTGGAAAAACTGATGCTGTAGCTACAGTATGTCCACGCCTGTAGTCCTTGAGGCCAGCAGTCATGCATGTTTTCGGAAGCGACACAGCTGAATATGATGGAATTTGATGAGTTTTAGTGGTGAAGCTTTTTTTTTAAAATGATTATTATCACCTGCTGACTAAAATATCTTACACCAACGCTTCATAATCAGGCCTTCCTTCACTTTTATAGTGATACATACACATTCACACTAAAACACGCACAGTGGAGACTTCAAGCACTACGACAAGGACACTAATGTATACAGACTTTCACAATCACACCCTCGTTACAGCACAAATGTTCACGTTTTTGGAATTGAAAAGAACCAGCACCTGGATCATGGATGAAACCAAAACACGACCCGAGAACAACCATGACGAAACCCTGTAGTGGACTCAGGACCAGGTGGAGTGCAAACACCATGAGGCCTGGATCATAGTTTCAAGACACACGTGAATATATAGTAGAACGATATAGCAAAATAAATGGTTGGTTTTTATAAGGAGGCCGACATACTTTCAAATCTGTTTCTGTTCCTTTTAAATAATCATACCCAGGTATATATGGAAAATGGATGCTCATACATTGAGCCCACATCCTTGAATGTGGTTTAAAAAAAGCGAGAATCGAGCAAAGACAAAACAGCCGCAGTCAGATTTTCACCTTTTCTACACCTTTAAAGCTTGTTCATGAAGTGCACCTGTTTGCATTTGATTGTTTATCAGATGAACTTAAAATAAAATATGACCTAAATCAGCAAGAAGTGCATTTAACCACAAAAGAGCTTCACTTTCCTTTGGAGTTGATTTGGAATATAAAGAATTCAAGAAGGGCCTGAAAGGTCATATTGTGTGGGAGGGATCTGTACCAGTCTAAAGTTGTGTGTGAGTGTGTACGTCTGTGTGTGTGTGTGTGTGTGTGTGTGTGTGTGTGTGTGTTCTTGCAGGACAGACGATCTCAGCATTTCAGAAAAGATAAGTTTGGAGAGAAAAAACAAAACTGTTTTAATTTGTACTCAAACCCGGATTTAAAAGCAGGATCATATTCCCTCAGGATGAATTTTAGCATGCACTTGTTTAACTGCTCAATTATCTACTGTGAACACTAAGCTTCAGAGCGACAAATACTCTAAAAGTTTCCTGGTTTCACTGACACAATCTGAACCTCTTAATGTCACTTTAGACAGCTACAACTCACACATACAAGATCAAAAAAAAAAAAATGCAACAGGAACATGCAAGTTAAGCAGCTGAATCCTTGTAAGATGAAAGAATCTTGTTTACTTGATGATCTCGATGGATAGAGTGTGAGGGAAGCTGTGGATGACGGTGAGTGTAGTTTCTCTCTCTCCTGCTAAATATGTTCACAATCAGGGCTGTGAGTCTGAGGGCCTGCAGACAGCGGGTGAGGCCTGTCCTTTCTAAAGCACCCTGTGTCCAGAGTAGAACTAGGTCAACAGAGACTGTTGGTTGGTGAGTTGGAACGATGCTCTAACTCACACCACACAGAAAAGAAAAGAAGGGAAAAGAAAATCCTTCGATTGGCAGATAATTAGAGACTGTTGGAGTTATTTGTCCCCTTAAATAAACTGCTGGCTGTGTAGTTGGGAGTGAGCTGTGAGCGTGTTGAGTCATTCACTGAACCTCTCAAATTATGCTTTTTCATGGCAAACTGCCTGGTTTAGTTCAAAGGTCCTCAACTTTGTCTCCATCCCAGATTACATTCAGACATAATCACCGTGCACAGACGTCACATATATGCAGTCTGTACCAAAAAACACATACAGGTAGTTTATGAATGGCCAAAACCACGTGTGACACTAAACTAGAAACAAAACAACACTGTAAGATCCCAATGCACTTTTGAATTTTATGACATGAAGAAAATTCTCAAAAGAAAGGAACATTAGATTTTTTGGCAGTGGCTAGCCGCACGGTTGCCGTATCAGTATACCGACATTCTATATGTACACAGCGCCCGTATTTGGCAAGTTTAGGCCAAATAGGGGCCTAAACTGGCCTCTAAACTGCCCCTATTTAAGCCAGATAGGGGCCAGAAACCTAGGTTTACTTCCCGAGATTTAGGGAAGTAAACCTAACCCTAACACTAATCCTGAAAAGGGTTGCGATATTGCGTTATAACCTAACCCTTACCCAAAGATGCTACGTACTTGTACTTTGGTAACCGTACCAATAGCACCGGGGGTTGTCCGTACGGCAACCGTACAAATAGACACTTTCTAGATTTTTTTTGAATGTTTTCGCAGCTTTGCAAGCAACATAGATGTGCTACTGAAGCTACATGCTGTGTACAAACTTAAAAAGTCTCTAATGCCAAGGGAAAGAAAAAAAACAAACAAAACAAACTGAAGAGAGAATGTGAGCCTTTCTAAAACATAAACAAACAAACAAACATCTAAATAGATAAACAAACAAATACTTAAATAAATGAATACAATCTTCATGTGCTCTGTTTAAAAAGCATACACACTTGTGACCATCACCTGCCCTCCCTAAGGAAGGGTAAGGAAAACTTTAGAAAAAGGGAGGATATAAAAAGAGAGGGCAGTGTCCTTGGTGAGGGGGAAGGGAACAGGGGAGAGGGAGTCAGGGTAGGACAATGGAAGGGGTGGGAATATTCGACTATTTTATGGGTGTAATGTGATGTTACAGTTTTGCATATTGTGTATACGTATTTAATAAACAGTAAAAAAAAAAAAAACAGGATGAAGAATAAATAATTCGAAATTGAAGTGTTCTGTTATATGTTTAAAAGGAAATAGTAAATCCCAAACTGAGGTTTACATAGATTTACATAGGTTTATTCGGCTTTAGTTAATTCCGCTTTAGGTCTGGTGTTGGGAAGGTTCTGATTGGACAGGAAGCGAACGTGACGTATCGTCTATCGGGACAAACACAAAACAAACATCTTATTGTCGGCTGTAACACAGAAGACCACACATGAGAAATGTTTTCACTTTTATTTTGATTGTAGTGTCGAAGCAGCAGCTGGACAAAAACACACTTTGGTCCACGGAGCGGAATAGAGATAGGAACTAATCACCAGTAAATAAAGCCCAGTAAAACTCTGGAAAACAATAACCAATAATAAATAGGTGTTCCCTGGTAAAGATTGTAGCTCTTAAAACCATTACAATGATAAAGTTGGTGATATTACAGCCTGTGCGGCAGTATGGTGACGCATTTACTCCGTATCCGGGTCTATCACCCGTCCGATGAAGCCTGTTCCGTGTACTGATCTCCATGTGTGATAAGTCCATGTGTCCGTGTTAATGTCCACATGTTTATGCCTCCGTCCTTTCCCTTTTTTTCATTATATCCGTGTCTTTTAAGGCTCTTATTAAATAGTGTTGGCTCTATTTCGGGCCGCCATGTTGGATTATGTCGTCACTCAGCCCGTCATTGCCGCAAGTCGCACATGCGCAGAACAATTGGAATTAACTTAAAGCAAATTAAGTGTTGTTATCTGTTTACAAGAAAGGGGAATTATTTATTTTGGAATTAAAAACAAAATATACCAGCCACCTAATTTGGAAATAAGTTTAATTCGGAATTAAGTTTAATTCGCAATTAAGTTCAATTCGGAATTAAGTTTAATTCGGAATTAAGTTTAATTCGGAATTAAGTTTAATTCGGAATTAAGTTTAATTCGCAATTAAGTTTAATTCGCAATTAAGTTTAATTCAGAATTAAATTAGCATTAGGAATTAAGTGTTTACAAGGTCAGGTTAAAGAGGAATTTACTTTTATTTCGCTTTAAACTTTAAATGTAAACGACATTGACAACGTGGCCAGTGTGGTTGACCCTGAGTTTCAAACCCAGCAACTTCTATAGCAATAAAACTAATCAGACTGTATTTTTGATTAAAAAAAACAAAACACACTCAGAAACACACTTTGCTAAACTTTACACTTAGAAAAATCTAATTTGCACACAACACAAATAAATCAAAAATCCTATTCACCATTTTCCATGCTGCAATGCTGAATAACTTTTATCTAGTTTATGGTTATCTAATGTAGATTGCGCTTCAGGCTAACAGGAAGTCATGCACATAATTCCTAAATGCATCATCATTTTAATGTATGTATGGACAAAGTGTTTACAAGGGCATAGCATTTGTGTTCCTGTGATAAGTTCCCCTTCCTTCCTGGTTCTGTCTCCAAACAATGCAAATGGCAACATAGTGGCTAACCTTATCAACACACGCTTTTGTTCAGTCCATCTCTTTAAACGTGTTCATATTACCAGCACATTTTGATTTAGTTTTAATTGTAGTCTTGGACAATGTTGAGGGTTTTTTTTGTAATTTTTGTCAAATAATTAGCTTTAATTCATCATTGATATGTTTCTGCTAACACAGGAGATCTACAAAGTTCTATGTCTACATTGAAAATGACTTCTGAACAGGTCATTTAACATCATGTAACTGTAATCTTAACATCATGTCATGACTTTAAAATTAGCAACATTTTCTTCCAGTTTTTATTTATTCATTTGTTCACAAAATGTCAATCAATGTAGTCAGTTTTTGACGCCCAACCATTGTTGGCATCTAGTCTGGTCTTGTATTTGTTAGGTAAACTAGCGTTGTTGACAAAAGCTTACATGTCAAATATTATTGAACAAGAATGACACACCCAGAAATCCTCGATGAACAAAACGTACACAATGACGCAGCTAAAATAAGAGATCGTTCTGTAGCGTTTGGGTTTTTTTACTCCAGAACTGAGCTGATGCATAGTTTGCCTTTTGTGCTGTGTGTGTGT
Source organism: Gouania willdenowi (assembly GCF_900634775.1). Classification (NCBI taxonomy): domain Eukaryota; kingdom Metazoa; phylum Chordata; class Actinopteri; order Blenniiformes; family Gobiesocidae; genus Gouania; species Gouania willdenowi. Next base: position 20,526,400 of record NC_041064.1, read on the forward strand.
GTGTGTTTGTGTGTGTGTGTGTGTGTGTGTGTTGGAAGTGAAGAAAGAAAGAAAGAAAGAAAGAAAGGAAAAAAAAAAAACACAGAAGTGACCAAACACATCAACTGATGGAGGACTTCAGCTGGTGCCTCATGACTGAAGCCTATGACTAAGATCGGAAAAGAGTGGGAGTGTGCCAATGTTGCCATACCAATACTGCAGAGAAAAGAGAGAGGGTAGGATACAGCAGCTGGGGATTGGACACACCAAACAATACCAATAGCAGGCGTGTGGAGTGGGTAGAAAGTGCTGTTCAACCCATTTTTAGTTCACTTTTACCATATGATCAACACCATCTGCAACCAAGCATGTGGTGTGATAGAGATTAGATTAGAAGAGTGCTGATGCTCTATGAACGGTCAGCTATATGTTTGAATTATTAACATTTTGGGCTCACTTTGCCTGACGTGTGCTTTTTTTCCTCGTGCCATTTCATTTCAGTTGAGCGTGAGAGACCAGAAGATGTCTTGCTTCTGCAGAACCCAACAAGAAGTGAAGGCTTGGGGAATAATGCTTCCTATTGCTTCCCTGTACGTTAGTCTACTTGCTTTAGCGATCACGTTAGTATACAATTTATGTAAAAAAGATAAATCAAAAAATTGTTGTTGCGGCAAAAACATTCAAGTTGAACACAAAGGACCCTACGTCACAAAGGAATGGAAAAAAATGATTGTGACCAAGAAAGTAATACCAGGTGACAATCATTTCCCTGAGCTAGTTTACCAAGCTATTGAAAGAAGAAAACATCCAATTTAAAACAGTACATCGGACACACCTTTCTAAATCCAAAATGGCAAAGATGTATTCTCAAATTGATCCAACTTGTAATAGATGTAAAATGGCAGAAGCAACTTTGGTTCATATGTTTTGGCTCTGTTCAAAAAAAATCAGGAATACTGGGTTGGTGTTTGCGATGCACTTTCTGCTGTGCTTGGATCACATATAACTCCAGATCCTTTTATGTTGCTTTTCGGGGTCACTTCGGGGAGGTTACCGGAACGCAAACTAATTGCCTTTCCAACCCTTTTAGCTCGACGTTTAATTCTTTTGAAATGGAAGGATGACGCTCCTCCAGGATTTGATATCTACTCTTAATTTGGAAAAAATAAGATGTGTGATGAAGGGGTTAGGAGGGTGAAGTTCTAGGTGTGGAGGCCTTTTTTTGACCAATCAACACTGGTTCAAGACTGACTTTAAACCGACACTGGCTGAAGTATTCATTTATATTTGCTATTTTGTTCTCTGTATAAGATGTGGTAAATGTATGTACATTTAGCTTTATACCTTTGTATTTTGTATCTTTTTATTTTTCTTTATGTGACAATGGGTTCTAAGATGTTTCATTGTGGGGTGGGTCTATGTTTCAATGTTTTTCCAAAAATTCAATATATATATATATATATATTAAACACGAAAGAAGAAAACAACAAGATGGACATAAATCCATTGATACATGTCACATGCTTAGATGCAGGTCTGATATCGAGAGCTAATAGCTCCAAAGCCAGGAAAACCACTTGATTAGTGCACTTATTTATTAGCCCCTTATAGCCTTTGACGCTAAAGAAGTATAAACAGAGTAGTTGGATCAGGGTCACCCGAAACACCTCAAACCAGACCAGATCAGACCAAAAATGATTAAAACAGAACCATAAATACAGAGAGGATGTAAGTCAGGGTTTTTCAACCTTATGGTCGTGACCCCATGTGGGGTCGCCTGAAATGTCTAGTAATAATATAATCAAACAAATGACTAATTTAAATTATATTTGACATTTTTTTTAAAATAAAAAAAAAAACGAATTGAGACCACCAAAAAAATATTTAGTTATTATATATAAATCATTATTATTATTTTTTTCAAACAACTGTTTTATATTTTCACTTTCTCAAAATTTAAATATAGTTAAAATAAAATGTATAAATATATCTGAACTGGCGCACATTGTCACTATTGTGCACTAATGCTGGCTACTCTGTATCTGTAAAACACAATATAACGAACAAACATGATGAAGAAAATAAGATTAGAGAAGAAAAAAAAAAGCTTCTGGGGTCGCCAGAAATTTGTGATAAAAAAAAAATGGGGGTCATGAGAAGAATAAGGTTGGGAACCACTGGTGTAAGTAATTCAAAATGGAAGCTGGTCCATCATTAAAGGTCTGCCTTCAGTTCTTCTGTACCGCTGTATGGAGCTTCCATCAGTCTGAGGACATGAGAACCTGTGGAGAAGATCATGTTTAGAGGTGTTTCTCCACCAATAAGTCTATAGTGACTCTATCCAGTTCTTTCCACAAAGCAGAAGATGGCTTTTCCAAGCATGTCTATATTGGGTGTTTCAGAAAAACCATCCATCACTATATTTATCTTCCACACCCTCACATCACGATGAGCCCAAAGCACATCCCCTTTGTTCTCCTCATCCATGTTCCTCTCTGTCCCACACAGCACGCCTCTCTGCTCATGATGTTGACTCAGTTTGCTGCTTAACATGAAGCATGAATTATCAGTCTAATAAAAATCAACACCCACAAAAGGAAGCGATGAGTGGCACGGCCAAGTTCTCCCACTATTTAAAATGTATCAGGCCATCTAAAAGGAAAAGTGTTCATCAGGTCGAGGTAAACAGATGTACATCTATGAAGGTTTTCACAGGAGAGATAGAGAGAGATAGAGAGATGTTCTGAGCATCAGAGCAGGAGTGGAGATGCTGGGCCACTGGTGTCTGGTTTCAGATGGAAGGCATGCTGGGAGAACAGTGTGGAGCACAGCACAGCCAAGTGGACAACAATGGAAACACCCAGATACACAGGTGTCCCCACACAGTCTCCTGTGTGTGTGTGTGTGTGTGTGTGTGTGTGACACACTAGTGTTTACCTTTGAACAGGTGACCATGCACAGGTCACAGAAAGTTGAAATATGATTGGAAACAAAGTCAGTTCAGAAAAAAAACATTTCTGTAGTGTGTGTGTGTGTGTGTGTGTGTGTGTGTATACTCTGATGCACATGGTGAGTGAGTGAGTGTGTGTAGGTCAGGGTTGTGGTAATGGTGATATGACTGATGATTGGAGTGTGTTTGAATGCAGCATGAGCTCATCATCCTTCACATGTGTACTTCTGCCTCCTGCAGGGGATGCATTTGTGTGTGTGTGTGTGTGTGCGTGTGTGTGTGTTTGCTCTCTGGTATTGATTCTCTTGCACTCTAGCTCTTCTTCACCTGCTTTCATGCATACTTCCCTCTGGACGGTTACACCTGCAAATGGAAATGAGGCGAGATGGGTTCAGCTCTGTGGATGCTGAACGAGAAGAAGAAGAAGAAGAAGAAGAAGAAGAAGAAGAAGAAGAAGAAGAAGAAGGTATGTTGTTGAAAACAAAGAATGGAAATTCAATCAGATCTATTGTCTCACTATCAGTACTCACCCCCATTCCTCTTTATCTACAAGTCCCTGTCTTTCTCTCTCTCTCTCTCTTTAACTCACTGGAGGATGCTAACCCACCAGGTCCCTTGGCTCTCTTCCATAGGATGATGTCATTTTAGATGACATCACCATGCAGTGTATGTGTGTGTCTGAGCTGTGTGTATGAGTGTGTGTCCCTCCCCCTGCAGCCCTCCCTTAGCTTTTTCTTTCTCCCCCCTCAGAGGGAAGGTGCTGTTTGACACACACTCGTTATACTCAGACCCAGACTGCCTCAATAGCTCACCGAGCAGGGAGAGAGAGGCAGCCATGGATTGCCAGGAAGGCAAAAAGCAGACACACACACACACACACACACACACCGGTGTGATGTGAGGACATGAGGAGCTGCAGGTTGCCTTTCTGCTCTAACACCACAAAGCCAATGCATGAACTTGTCATTACAATTAAAAATAAAGAGTTTTCAGAGCACAATCCTTTTCTGGCTAACATGGGTGTATTTAACACATTTATATGGTATATAAAAGCTCTAAAATTTGCTAAAATCTTCTGGTAAACAGTACACATGACTCTAAAGGAGCAGTTTTTACATTAAGGACAAAGTCGATTTGATTAGATTTGTAACCTCTTAACCAGAATCATAATGTATATATATAAAGATGATGTAATTTCCAACTTTATTAAAGGCACACTGTTGACTTTTTGACATAAAGAATTGACCCATATGACTTATTTTAAATGATTCCTCAGGCCAATATACAGCGCTTGACAGTATCAATGCACCGAGCTGGGCGCCCCTCTTGAAATACCGACTATGTAAGTTTGAAGGAGATGGACCGTCTTTCACCAGGTCATGTGACCTGGAGAACGTATTACTTTACGGCAGTCACGTGACCACAGGCTCGGATATATATAGTTCCCAAGAGCTGTCACAACATAAGGGCATTTCCTGACCCAGCGCCATTGCTGTGGGCAGCTGAAACAAGTTAGCCTCTGTTTACAGCCAAAAGAGCACAATATGGTGGTTTCATGTTGGGTTCATGGTGCACTAATTGGCGTGATAGTTCAGTTAAACTTGGATTCTTTAGGGAGGGAAGTCGGCAAGTCAGATCCGTATCTTTGGGATAAGGATTGGCTCTAAGGGCTGGGGTGCGAAGCGGGGCTGTGCTCGCGCCACGGCTACAGTCTATGGGTTGTAGGAGCAGATGCCACCGCCTCACCCTTTTCTCCGCCACCGGAGAAGCAGGCCCGCCTCGCCGTGTCGGTGGCGCTTCCACCCTACTCCCTGGCCTTGCCGCCGTTGTTGGCCCCCTTCGCCAGGGGTTGGAGGGGTCGCCCATCTGTCGCACCGACCATCGGCGAAGGGGGCCGACGATGGCGGCAAGGCCAGAGAGGGGGGGAGCGCTCCTCCAGCCCATAGACTGTAGCCGCACCGCAATCTCAGCCTCGCTTCGCACCGCAGCCCTTATGGTACGTTCACACCAAACGCGTTTCGGACGTCAAAATTGTGCCTTACACGCGTAGTTGGACGCTTGTGCTCATTGAATACAAACACTTATCACTAGTGTCGAAGATGCTCGGGGCGCACGCCCAGCGCGTCGTGTGGAGGGGCTTCTCTGTTGCCGGTGGTGTTCAGAGAATGGATGATATTGTGGCGATCAGTTACGTTCATAATTCACCCAGTGACTGTGAAGTGGTGGGGAACATTGTGTTGAGAAGGTGGTGTTTCCGGTCGGGTGTATTTTGGTGTGAATTAGTGTGTGCAGTGTGATGTTAGAGGGCTATAGAAAAGTGTGGCTGGATGGAGAATAAAGTTTGGAGTTCCTTGCTGAACACGTCGCCTCTGACCCACCTACATTATCCAGAGAGTGGCTTGGTTTTATTTATCCGTTTCTGGATTTATCAGAGCTGTGCTCGGACGAGAGTCGCTTTCAGTGCTAATTCCGTGTCTCCCGTGTCCAGTTGGACGACTTGCTGACCGGCATCGGCGCTCGCATCTCCTACCACCAACTACAGGTGCTCTATGCCAGCAGAAGAGCGCCTGTCCATCTGTCTCCGCCTCCGTTTAGTGTTTTTTTCTTCTTCTCATTATTCTGAATACGTCACTGTTGGGGAACGCTCCATGCCCTAAAACTTTAACAATCCCAACTCCAGCATCGGCCGCGTTGGAGGCGCCGGACGCATGACAAAAGCGTCCGCCGCGCGAAAAGTTTCAAAACGCAATACACAGGAGGCGCGGGAAGCACAGCGGAACCCCTGATGCTCCCTAGAAGCACATCCACCATGTATTGTGAATGTAAATGTAAACTGCCATTAGAGACAATGCTTATCCCCAAGTTCTAGGTCAACTACTGTCTGCATACACAATCAAAAGACAAATGGAGGATGGCCCAACTAACTGTTTGTTGATTTTTGCTACAGTGTTGAGGTGCTTGTGGCCACTAGGGGCGCTTACATGGAAGTTACGGATCTAGCACCCCTAGTGGTCAAAAGTTACACGGTGTGCCTTTAAAGCACTTTGAATATGTGCTTATTGTGATTGGGTGACAGCTAACAGGACGCACACAATTATTCACTCAGTTTTTCTTGCTTCATTTCAATTTGACGTACTTATTAATGGACTGTAAGAGGAAATAAATCAACAAACAAACATTTGTCTTAGTTAAGAATATCACATTGGGATTCAAGCGTTGCTAATTTCTGCTAATGTTTTGAGTAAAAATATCAGCATCTAGAGAATAGATGTCGTTTTCAGTTTGTGCGTCCTTTGAACTAAACTACTGCCCATAAGTTTGATCTCAAGTAGACTGGACTAGAAAAATCCAGTAAAAAAGTAAGGGATAATGTGCTCTTGGTGCAACACTTAATCCCATGCAGATGTCATGTACTACTTTGAAATCACAATTTCCAAAGGTGTAGACATTGACTCACAGATATTTAAAACTGAAACGTGTGTTTTCAATGATGATTATTGTTTTTCTTACACATTTACAAGGAGCCAAATCCTTCCATGGGCCGGATTGAATGTTTTTGGGTTTGAAACTCCAGCTGGAGCTCATCCCATCTGAACCAGGATACAAGTCAGGGGATCATAAGGATAATGTATATTCTGTTATTTTATTTTTTTCCTTTGACACAACTTGACTTGAAACTTAAACCAGTTAAAAAAAAAAGTTCAGCAAATAATGGCATTATTGCAGATTTTTGTAACTTTACATTTAAAATGTAATGCAAAAACATTTCTCACTTATGACACCAGTGTGTTGGTGGTCATCTGAAAACCACTACTTTATCTCGTTCAACCCCCAAATCTCATGAATGAGGGCAAATGACAGTCATTTGATATTGTGGAGATGTGGCAACACTCAGAGCAGTAATATTGCCTTATTGATTTGCCTTGTATGTACCAAAACTAATAATAAAAAAAAAACTTAACTTGTTTAAAACGACACACCCAGATTTTGTATTATGTCATCTTAGTCTATTTATTTTAAAAAGTGTTACATCTGCAATACAGAGTATCGATTCAAATGTGAGTTATTATTGTAAGTGTCATGGAGTATAATGCAGACATGTGGTTGGCGGGCTTGGAGACACATGCATCCCTCGGTCTAATTTTATGCAGCTATCAGTGTAAACATACAAAAACAGCAAAATACACAAAATGACTCCAAAAACACACCAAAATGACTTTAAAAAACACTCAAAAATGACTTTAAAAACACCCAAAACAGCACAAATACAAAAAAATTACAGAAAAGTATACAAAAAGACAACGAAAACTACAAGGTGACTCCAAAAAACATACAAAAATACACAAAATGACTCAAAAAATACACCAAAATGACTCTAAAACACACAAAAATGACTCTAAAACACACAAAAATGACTTTAAAAACACAAAAACAGCACAAATACAAAGAATTACAGAAAAGTATACAAAAAGACAAAAACTAGAAGATGACCCCAAAAAACAAACAAAAACAGCAAAATACACAAAATAGCTTAAAAGCCACACAAAAATGACTTAAAAAAACACTCAAAAATGACTTTAAAAACACCCAAAACAGCACAAATACAAAAAATTACAGAAAAGTATACAAAAAGACAACGAAAACCACAAGGTGACTCCAAAAAACATACAAAAATACACAAAATGACTCAAAAACCACACAAAAACGACTAAAAATACACAAAAATGATTTAAAAACACCCAAAACAGCAAAAATACAACAAATTGCAGAAAAGTATATAAAAAGACAACAACACCACAAGGTGACTCCAAGAAACATACAAAAATAAGAAAAATAGACAAAATGACTAAAAAAACACACAAACATGACTCTAAGAAAACTCAAAAATGACTTTAAAAACACCTTAAACAGCACAAATACAAAGAATTACAGAAAAGTATTAAAAAATGAACAACAACTAAAAGGTGACTCCAAAAAACATGCAAAAATACACAAAAAACACTTTAAGAACACACAAAAAGTATTTTAAAAACATCAAAACAGCACAAATACAAAAAAAATACAGAAAACTATATAAAAAGACAACAAAAACCACAAATTGACTATAAAAAAATATACAAAATTACATAAAAATACACAAAAGCACAACAAAGTAACTCCAACAACACATAAAACAACTACAAAAAACAGAAACTAAAACACAAACCCATTTGTTATTTCCTGTATTGCAACAACGCTTCGATTGGTTATTATTTTAAATGCTGACATGAATGTCGATCTTGTGACTTTCTCATATTTGTGGCTTCCATTGAGATAAAAGTTGCCCATCCTTGGTTTAAAGTATCTTGAGAAACAAGCTCTGCACTAAAAGGCACCAGTCTGCTATACATTTAGCCGAGCTTTACTCCCAAAACTGGGCTGAAAGTTGCAGAGGATGCTGTTGTAAAGATTCCGTTTCTTTACAATCATTTGACAAGTGGTGCAGTGGCCTCAGATTTTTTGCCGTGACTAATTTAGTACAAAGATCTTCTCGCTGACGGGGCCTCAGTGGAGCGGAGGCACTCCTCCACTCAAACACGCCTGGCCTTTATTGAGCACAGTTGGCACCGCCTGAGTCAATGATGTCATTCTGGTGAATGGACCAGCAGCAATATGGGGATCAGCAAGTTTCTGAAATGGGAACGGCAGGGATAGACGTCATGTGTAGTGGAGAGATTGAAGTCATTTTGGTGGCGAGGTAAAGTTTTTTCCTTCTGAAGAGGGAATGACTGAGCTTGAGATCCAATTACACTATACCACTCTCAGTGATATTAAGGCGTGAGATTTATTCAGGTTTGTAATATCCTCTCAGTTTTAGAAATGTCCTCATTCTGCAACAAAATTGCAGGTCCAGGACTTCAGTCATGGGGCTCACCCGTCTGTCCCATGAGCCCAGGCCAAGACCACCATCACCTCCATCTGTTCCATCCTCCAAAGGGGTCTAGGAATAAATATAGAGCTGTAGTGGAGATCCTCCAGATTGTTGGGTAACTGGGGTTTCATAGGAGAATATTACCAAATAAAATCCATGGAAAACCTGAAACTGTTTAATAGTGGCTTTAAGGAACTGCTTTTATCCACCTCATTCCTGGAGGCGCAACTATAGACATGAATATACAGACCCAACCTCCTGTGTGACAAAAATAGTTAGCAAGTATTGATTTAACTATGACTTTAGTTTATTACATTTTATGTTAACTTCAAGCACAATGTGAACTTTAATGCTCATTATAAAGGTATGGCCTAAATTCAGGGCTCTTATTGTGAAAGGGTAGAAGAAGGAGTAGGTGATCGCGTGTATGCATAACACCAACCTGCTTTTTGTGCGCTTTCTTTTATTCCACATTGTCATATGAAGTTTGCATCCCCAATCAGGAAGTAGCAGTGCCAGGAATGAATTGGAGCCCGCGATGATATCAACATGCAGTAGTTTTTTCTGATTGCAACATTAGGATGAGCCCTCCCCCCTCCCCCCCTTAAATATCAATAAAACACATAAATACACAAACACATTGTAAATACATCATATTACGACAATACAATGTAAATCTATTTATTTTTTATATTTATAAGAAGTATAAACAGTCTTAATTATGAGTTCAAGTGTAAATTAAATAAATAAATTGATTAATAAACACAAATAGATGACTTGTATTTTAGAAATTGTTTTCTTTCTTTTTCAATCCTGAGGCATAATAAATAAATTTGATCAGCACTTTGAAAGAAAGCACCTTTTATGCCTTTTTGGGGAAACATAAAATCATAATATGTAGGAGGACAAAGGCTTTTTAAAATTATAATATTAATTATTATTAATATCAACATCAAGGTTTGCCAGGTGTGCCATCTTGGATAGAGTTAAAGTGTCATATAGATCACTTTATGAGTTATGAATTAACACCTTTTTCTTCAAGTGGGTACTTGTCAATGGATCTGACGTCTTATAAGTCATAATATTAATAACAAAGCAGGTAGAATTCATGCATTTACTGTTATTACAAATGGGAATATTGATAATGTACAAATATAATATGCAAATTCCAACGATGATTACTAATGGTTACTACTGGTTAAACTGGTATAACACATTATATACATTTTGTACACAGATTTAATGTACTGTACATGTTATGAGTGAAATGTATGAGGTGTGTATGTTGTTATGCATGACATTTTACTTGTACTTAAGTACATTTTAAAAGAAATAAAGTAATTAGTTACATTTCCACACCAAACTGTTAATGAGTAAATTCAAATTAAAGTTGCTTTTATGGGTAATTGTACTTTTTTGAGAATATTTCTCAATGAGTAATTTTACTCATTGAGTTCATAAATGTATCTGAGCATTTTTATTTTTTTTTAATTTTGAATTAAATTCACTGGTATTATTATATTTTAAAAAACAATTGTACATTTTGACAAACCTTTTATTGTATACAGATGCCTTTGTGGAAAATAAATTAAGTTCCATTTGTGCACGATTTATCTCTTCCTTTTTGAGTTGATACGTGAGATGTTTACTGTATGCAATAGAACCGTGGCATGATTTATGACCAGAATTAAACATAGGGGGTGAAAGTAACTGAGTATTATTTAATTGAGCTACTTTTCACTTGTACTTGAGTATCATATGTATGACTTACTTGTACTTGTACTTGGGTAAAAGTAGCAGTACTTCTACTTGAGTATATATCAGTGCACTTTACACCCCTGTTGGTGCGAAGGGAAAAATAAAAAAATAAAATTATAAAAAATAAATGAATAATAAATAGGAAAAATGAAACTAGGCTGACTATGATCTTTAATGACAATTAAAAAAAGATAACTTTCTATACTGTATCTATTTGCCCCTTTTCCCATACTATTTTCTTCAATCATTCATTTCAAATGTATTTTTCTTTCTTTCTTTCTTTCTTTCGTGGACAGTTTTTCACCCCCAACACATCTTAGGTAGAATAAAGAAAACCAGCACACACACACACACACACACACACACACACACACACGCACACACACACACACACACACACACACACACACACACACACACACACACACACACACACACACACACACACACACACACACACAAGCACATGTGCACTCCTGCCTCTTGCATGCACCTGTTGTCCTCTATGGCCTGTGTGCAGCTCCCCTCCTAAACAGGAGGTGAAGTAATAACAGTTTCCACCTGTGTGCACGTGTGTGTGTTTGTGTGCATGTGTGTGCATGTGTGTGTGTGACAGATTAAGTTAGAGGGAGAGCACTGGTGGTGTATTTCCCCTCCTTTAAACACAGGCCCTTTAACTCAATCCTCTGCCCTTCAGTCGCTCTTTGTCCACCCTTCGAACCCTCTCCCACCCCACGCCCACCGCGCCCCTTCACCCCCACGGGGACCAAACGTCGCCCCAGCATTGACATGTTTTGGGTCATTTCATCTGATGGGATCTCCTGGGAGGAATTAGCATGTGCAAAAGAAAAGTCCACAGAGTTTTAAAAGCTCAGTGTTTCCAATTTGGTGCCACATGCTTCAAATTAGCCACGTATTTACTAAGGTCAGGCACTGGGCACTGAGCCCATGGGGGAGTCTGTGCACAGGTTGGAGAGGAAGAAGGGAAAAGAAACGAGACACTGAAATTAAGATTCACTCATTTCAACACCATTGTAAAAATAAGCACATACAGTACGTGTAGATAAACAAAAATAAATAGTTTAATAAAGAACTATCTGTAGTGAAATATTATCTGCCTGGTGCAAATGTAAAGAAAACGCAGTCATCGAAACACTATAATATCATGACATCGTGGACGTGTAACTTTAAGGAAATTGTAGTTGTGAACAAGGAACCTCTTATATAGACAGGATATGATGAAATGACTTTGTTGTAATTTGCACTATACAAATAAAGTTTGAATTGAATTGAATTGATCATGTGTTTTCCACTTGAAAAATACGGTAAATAGTTGGATTTCTGCACCTTGTTGGATTATTTAACTCTGGTTATAATTCATCAGTCAAGACTAAACATTTACAAGCAATCAATATATCTGCATAATGGTATGTTGTCTATTTTTAAATAATCTTTAAATTTTTTGTTTGTTTGTAATTTCTGTTTGGATGTATCAGTGTGTGAATACATAAATTAAAGTTGATTTCTTCGACATCATTGAAAGCATTTTTTGTTTTTTTTTTTGGGGAAAAAAAAAAACAACAACCATCCTGAAACATTGCTGAACAAAATACAATAAACATGCTTCAATGATAGAACATTACCATAAGGTTTGAAAATTCATGCAACAAAAATCCAGGTTGTGTCTAAATACTGTATGCTACACATAAAAAAGGTTCTGGAATAAATACAGTTTAATAAAAACAAGACAATAACATGATTGATTTGTATAATTTATGTTTGCTTTTTGTTTACTGTGTAATAATGATCAATGTCACAATGACCCAGGGATGTAAACAGTTCTGTCCTGTAATTTTCTGCCTGAAAAATGCAATGTGATGAAGTCATTATTTTATATTATTGGGGACAATTTCATTCTGGAGACTTCAAAAAAAACATACATTTACAGAAAAATACACAAAATTACTCCTGATTCACACTACAATAGCAACAAAAACAATAATTATACAAAAATACACATGACTCCAAAAAAACATACATTACAAAAAAATTTAAATAAAAAAAAAAACACAGACAAAGACAACAGAAAGATACACAAATACACAAGACTCCAAAAAACATACGTTACAGAAAAATACACCATACAAAAAAATATAAAAGTGATGATTAAGTCATGCACATGTCCCATAGAATTAAACCAGGAAAATTGCACCCGCAAATATACCCCTTATGCTCCCACATGAATACATACTTCCGACGGGCACTGTACTGCTAGATTTAAACCAGGAAAATTGCACTCACATTTTGCACCCCCAAATGTATGTGTGTGTGTGTGGGTGTGTGTGTTGGTGTGTGTGTGTACCTGCGTATCCTTTAATCACTCACATAGACTTCCTTAGAATACCCACAGTAGATCGTGGTGGAGTGTTTTATAATAATCCATCAAATATAGGTTCGATCACAGCTTTGTGTGAATTGATCAGTGTTCATTTTATTGACATATCATTTCTTAGATAGATTTGTCATCAAACCCAAGGAAGACTAGTTTCAAACAAAGTCCGGATGACTGAAACTATGACGAAAGTAAAAATACATTTAGCCAAAAAATAAAATCTTGAAGGGAAAATTTAAACACATTATTTAATCTGTGGTTGGTAAATGACTTTGAAGGGGCGGGGCATTATGGTACATGAGCCAATCAGTTTCAGGGACTAAATATGAACTTCCTTTCAATAAAAAGCACATAAAGTATTTAAGTGTCTCTATTAACTCAGAAAAACCAATGCTTTCCCATATTTTACACACTGCCACAATGTGAATATAGGCTATATAAGATTAACACCACAAGTCCTATTTTGGGACGTTTTAAAGGCTACTCCGTGTTATTACATTTAAAAGTCTGGACTGGTTTTTTTTTTTTTTCCTGGCACTGTACAATATGAGAATCTGTGGCCTGGCTTGTGTCAGAAACCTGATGGTTTACAAGCTTATTATTAGGCATTTTTAGTCCTGTGGACTCATTTTTTATTTGTTCAGAGGCCAAATGTCATCCTTATCGCATCTGTTGTGTGTGTTTGTCTTGTTTGTTTCACGACTCAGTCCTGGGTGAGGCTCCTAAATTCAATTTTATGTGGGTGTGTACTGATTTGTGACTGTGTAGACAAACATGCAGTTTTATTGTGCGTGTGTGCGTGTGTGTGTGTGTGCGCGTGTGTGTGTGTGTGTGTAGCAGCCAAGCCTAAAAGCATCCAAGCAGGAAAAGGAGAGGGTCTGGGATGTGAGGATGACATCATTATCCATGATGTCATTTCTGCAGGGTGACTTTGGCACATGTGATAGCTTATAGGTGAGGTCACGCTTTCACTCCCAACTCCAGCTTCTCTGTAATTGACAATGAAACTACGGGTCACTGCAGCAGTTTGGACCACGTGGAATTTAGCAGCTCATTATGTGCACAGAAAGAACCCTTTTGAAACATGTCAGCACCTTGTTTTCTTCTCCTTCATCCACACAACGGCACAGCTTTGACTTTCAAACTCCTTTCTTCTCATCAACAATACCTGGACTGAGATCATTGGGTGATACAAGTGAGGTATTGATCACATAATTATCGAACCGTTTCCGCCATTAAAAGAAAAAATAATAAAAATCACCACGGCAATAATTATGAGTTAGTAAAGTCATACTGTAATTATGAGATAGTAAGTTATAATTATGAGATACAAACTGAGCATTTGCTGCAGTCTACCAACAATGACTGTTAATAATCTCAATGACACTATGAATAACAGTTCATTCAAAACACACATTATTTTGGCTGTTTATTCAGTTCTTAGAATTCAACACATGGTACATAGTGTAGAAAATAGTAGAGTTACATTAATACGTCTTTATAAAGTTATTCTGTCATCTTTTTGTATGTTTTTATATGTTTCTTTACAACTTTACATACAAATTATTTTCTCACAATTATGACTTTATTTGTTATGATTATGAATTTACTAACTCATAATTATGACTTTCTATTGCATAATTATGACATTCTATCTCCTAATAATGACATTCAATCTTATAATTATGACTTTTTATCTCATAATTATGACTTTCTATCTCATAATTATGACTTTCTATAGCACAATTATGACTTTATTTCTTATGATTATGAATTTACTAACTCATAATTATGACTTTTCATCTCATGATTATGACTTTATATTTCACAATTATGACTTTTTATTTTATAATTATGACTTTCTATCTCATAAATCTGACATTCTATCTTATAATTATGAGTTTTTTTCTTATAATTATGACTTTCTATCTCATAATTATGACTTTCTCATAATTATGACTTTATTTCTTATGATTATGAATTTACTAACTCATAATTATGACTTTCCATCTCATAATTATGACGTTTTATCTCATAATTATGACTTTATTTCTTATGATTATGAATTTACTAACTCATAATTATGACTTTCCATCTCATAATTATGACTTTCCATCTCATAATTATGACGTTTTATCTCATAATTATGACTTTATTTCTTATGATTATGAATTTACTAACTCATAATTATGACTTTCCATCTCATGATTATGACGTTTTATCTCATAATTTTGACTTTATTTCTTATGATTATGAATTTACTAACTCATAATTATGACTTTCCATCTCATGATTATGACGTTTTATCTCATAATTTTGACTTTATTTCTTATGATTATGAATTTACTAACTCATAATTATGACTTTCCATCTCATGATTATGACTTTATATTTCACAATTATGACTTTTTATTTTATAATTATGACTTTCTATCTCATAAATCTGACATTCTATCTTATAATTATGAGTTTTTATCTTATAATTATGACTTTCTGTCTCATAATTATGACTTTCTTTCTCATAATTATGACTTTCTTTCTTATGATTATGAGTTTTTATCTTATATGTATGACTTTCTATCTCATAATTATGACTTTCTCATAATTATGACTTATTTTAACTCATATTTGCGACTTTCCATAGTGATTTTTTTTTTGCATTTTTTGTGACATCATAAATGTGCTAATGCTACCATGTTTAATATGCTGTGTGACAGTATAAAACAACATTTAATGAACAATTATTCTAAATGAGAAATTAAAGCAATTAAAAACTCAACAATACTTTTTTTCCTTGCAGAAACCCCCCCCAAAAAAAACATGATAATAAAATTGTCACTTAAAAAAACCTTTAACATTTGACGTTCATCGATATCTGTGCAGCTAAGAAAAAAAAAAACATTTGAACAACATCTAAATGAAAAAAATCAAATTAAATTAAAAGTAAATAGGATGAGGGAATAAATAAGAAGAGAAAAAAAATACAAGACATAATTTAAAAAATTGAAAAAATGCTTTCACGCACAATACATGAAAACAAGCCAAAAACATATAACCCTCTATTTCACCACAGCATGGTTTTATGTGAGCTTTATGTTTAATATTAAGATATTCTTTATTTTATTATGAACAAAAACAAGGCACACTATGCAGTCATTGCAAAAAGACATCCTGACAAAAAGCACGACTTGCTAAATAAAATCCAAACAAAACAAACTCACTATAGGATGCAAATTCATCACCAGCAAACATTAAACCAACACCGTCTCATGGGGGATTGTGAAACAGTCACGTTAATTCATCTATCTTTTTGTCTATGCCTGCACTATTTCCCTCTTTTTTCATGCTGCTTGGAACAAGTTTCAAACTCATGTCTTACAATTCGAAGTTATTTTGTGCCACCCACAATGGTTTACACGACGACTGCTCAAATAAGAGGCTGATTAGAACATTATATTTAGGGTTATGGTTAGGGAAATACTTCCCTATTGAAGTACATCCGTTTGAAATTCATTTAAATCTGTCCAAAAAAAGAGGAAATGTTGTTTGCACGCACAAACAGTGCTTTTAATTCCCTAAAATGGTAACATGTATGAAAACAATCCCACAACACTTTTTTCCATATGTTTGAACCATCTGATAGTATTGTAGGTACTGTATGTACAGCTAAAAACAGACTATTGAAAGGGATTTTAGCTAGTGTACGGTGCATGTAACATGTTTAAGTGACAACATCCAGCTTTTCTCACCTTTATTTCCCCTTTTACAATTGTATTATAGAATTAAATCAGTAAATGTAAACACACATTATATCTGTCATGATATTGAAAGGACAAAGGTCTGGGTCTGTGTTATTCAACTGGCGGCCTGCGGGCCAAAACCGGCCCACTCCTCAAACTCAACCGGCCCGTGGCCCATCTATCCATCGTTAGTGAATACGTTGTTTAATGTCTACTAAAAACTGTACGCACGCAGCTTTGCGATACTTCACAGTATTTGTGACCGTTTTTTCAGTTGTTTTTTTTAATTATTTCTTGCATAGAAAATGAGAAGGTTTTTTTTGTGACTGCGCCTTTTTGAAAAAAATTAAAGCTGAAACTAGGTATGTTTATTAAAATGTCTTGCACAAAAAGCCAACAGGTGTATACCTTTTTTTTTAAAGTTAAACCTGCAGCTAATTATATGTTGTTGTTTTTGTTTTTTTAATTTCTTGCACAAAAAGCCAGAAGGTGCTCGTACTGTTATGTAATGAAACCAGGAATTGGTCATGTTTTTCAGTTTATTTATTTCTTGCACTTTTTAACCAGTACGTGCCGTGATTAATATTTCATTAAACTTGAATCTGCTTGTATTTTTTTTAGTACTTGTACAAAAATCCAACTGGTGCTGTTTATAGAATTTAAAGAGTTCAATAAAAATATTGAAAACGTGATGGTGCTTTGTGTCAGTTCACCAGGAGAGCAACTGTAACAGGAATGTCCGGCCCACAAACCATAGCATTCCAACAATTTGGCCCACTGCAAAGTGTAGTTGAATAGCCCTGGTCTAGGTCATTTGATTCCCTTTAAAATGAAAGAAGCTAAAACGACTGTGTGTCGGCTCATATCTCCCGTGGTGATTTTTTTTTTTTTTTTGAAGATTGGAAAGTCTGAGATTGTCAAAATACAATCAAAAGGACAGTGAACATTTTTCTCAAAGACTCAACCTTTGATCCTTCCTCCCGGCTACTCATCATCGTTCCGTTTTTCATTTAGTCTGAAACAGAAGGAGTTGAAGGCGAATGAATCAAATTAGTAAAAAATCTCTGGATCGTACATGGTTTTTCCAGCCACCTGAGTCTACCTGCAGGTCGTTGACATCATCTCGACTCCATTAATTAGCCGACAACCACCAATTTATCACCACGTGAGCTCGCCTTTCTTCCTCTCACACACATACACGGGAGCACACATGCATAGCTCGAGGCAGGCCATCCATTCTCATTAGTACCCTGTTGCAGTAGGTTGACGGTAAACTGAGCGTGTGCCAAAGTCGTAAACTCACACACCCCTCCCGCCATTACCTCATGATTATGATATCACACGAGGATGTCAGGATGATGACATCACGCCTCCACATTCAGGGTCGTGTCGTTTTCGATTACATTAGACTTGGCCACAACATGCCAAGACCCCTGTCTCTGTGAAGCCAAAGGACAAGTAATGACCACTTGTAATCCTGATGAAAGCGTCTGGTTTAACGTCTGGTTAGAGGAGCTTAATGGTATTACTGGTTCACATTGCAAAATAATAAAATATAACAAATACAATGATTACCTTGATGTACTAAAAATGTACAAAAGTTATTTTGTTTGCGTGTCTCTAGCTACTAACAACAAACTCTTATATTCGTGTTTCACTAATATTCCTTTCTGGCGTACTTAATATCAAATGTTACTTAAGAAATGACCCAATTCAAAAATCCAATGCGTGTATTGATCACAAAATGCAGCTGCGCGGTTATAAGCCGTCCTGCTGGGCACGTGACGCCCTGACGTGTTGTTTTAGCTTAGCTTGAAAGTGACAGCTTTGACATAAAAGCCCAAATCCATCATGGGAACAATTTCACTAAAACACCAAGCCATGATTTTATGAAGCAGTAGGGGTCAATCCATCTTCTGAGGAAAGTTAAAGGCCAATAAGCCGAGCTCTCAGCCGTCCAATACCTGTCAGTGTTGTCAGCCTGCTCTGAAACTGACACCTTGGTGTTGCCTTTGAATCTCGGTCCAGGGTAGAGTTGTTAGTTAGACTGATTCCACTTTAACTTATTACTTTCTTTAAGGTTTTAGACATTTTTTTTTTATTATAGTTTCTCAAAAATTAAGTTTTCAGCTTCTCAGCCTTGATAAGAGTTCATTTATTCATTTATCTTCAGGATCTGTTTAATCTGGTAAAGGGTTGTGAAACCAATACCTTTTATGAGTACTTGCTTGTTCCCCTATACACAATCTATAGTTACCTTGAAATCATAAACTGCTTCCATCCCTCATTTTACGCAATACTTCATATTTATATTTGCCTGCAGTAAATATAAAAGAGCTTAAAACACATACAAACATAAAGGGCAATATAATAAGCTGTTTTGAATTAAAGCCAGAACCAGTAAACATTCAAGATCCATGTCCATGATGATCTTTTTTGCAGTAAGGGAAACTAATCCCTCAACTAAATTCAAAACTATTCTACGTCAGTGTTGAGTAAGAGAAGGACCAAACATCTTCTCGACTTGACCCAACCTTAGGGAAAAGAAAAAAAAAAGCTTGTAGTGCACTGGAGTCTGGGGTCTCATAAACAAACATACATAGTCATTTATTGTAATTACAGCCCTGTGCGTGTGCTGTGCTGAGCAGTCTGTGAGTTTTCTCTGACAGACTCGTGGAGCCATCTGTGGCCGGCCAGCAGTCGGCAGATGCCATTACCACATCATCTCTGGTCGCTGGTACACTGAGAAACGAGAGGAAGGTTGATCTTGTTAAACAATAATTAGGGTTGAAGACTGTGTGTTACGGAATGGAATGTGGACAAGGAAGGACAGCATGAATACCAACAAGAAAAAAAAAACCCAAAAACAACAAAAAACTAAAACTAAAAAGGAAAGCAGAGACAAGGACAGAAAACAAGTTGTGGAGAGACCACAACTTGGTCTCTGCAACAGAACAGGAACCAATCAATGGTAGATGCAATACTTCATTTTATTGATTAGACGGACCCCAGCTAACCTTGTTCAAATCAGATAGTTTAACCCTTGTATTTTCTTGGGGTAAATTTGAAGCCATTCAATGTTTATCGTTCAAAAATAATAGTTAAAGGGCCCATGTTAAGCTAAATGGACTTTTCTGTGCTTTAAACATCATAAAAGTGCTTTTTGTGCTTCATACACAAAGTGTTTTTTTCATTGATTCCCTCAATCGTTAGTTAGAGGGTGATATTCTCCTTTCTTACTGCAGGGTGAGCCAAAACACCTCGCTCCAATTTGATGACGCGTTCCCACTTTGATGACGAATTTGACGCGGCACTGAGCTGGAGAAGCCGCGCCTCCAGGAAGCTCTCTGCCGCGATTGACATGTAAACAGACACGCCCACGAAGGTGAGCATTTCAGCGTCCTTTGCGCAGTGCTATGTATGTTTTTTCTACAGTTTATGTATGTACCGGTGCACACCCAGCTCCCACGCTCTGTCTCGTGTTTATAAAGCAGCATGAGCTCAACTACGGAGTGGGTGGGAGGAGAAGGGGGCCGTCCTCTGGCCCGACATCACAGTGCGGGGAGGACGAAGTCAGTGTCCCATCTATAGACACGCCCACTCATGAATATGCATAAGTAGGCCGCAAATCAGCATGTTTGTGTAGAGTAGCTCACAAAGTGACTTTTTAGAGGCTAACACTCTGAAAAACAGGCGAGTTCGGGAAAATAAACCTCAAAAACTATGTTTTTGGGGTTCTTAGAACAAATAGCATGAAAAATAGCATGACATGGGACCTGTAACTTTATTTATTTATTTTTTTTTGCTTCATATTTTATGACTTTTCCTAATTTGATGGGTACAATTGACTCGGCATAAAATTATCATGATGATATTTTTTCAATGTGCTGAACACATATTGCACCCATTGGTGTAATTTACAAAATACACTAACTCTAAAACTGACAGTTTCACCTAATGGTGGCGCTGCAGGAAAGTATAGTTTTTTTTTTTCAAAGTCCTTGAAATGAAAAACCCTTGGCTAACGTTACACCTTGGGTATTCATGATATCATACAGTTAAGGTTAGGCTGACTAAAGACACTGTGGCGTGACTTACTTTGGCCTTCACAACACATCTGTTGTTGATGACTTGATACTGCATCTCCCTCACCCATCCACACCCCATCTGGTCATAGGCCTCCAAACTTTAAAAAAATGTAAGGTCCTCTGCTGTGTAGGAGCTTGGCGAGAAAACCAGGTAGTTGATGATATCAGGATACGCAATATACGGAAGACTCTCCAGGTCGTATTTGATCCAAGACGAGGGAGCCGACTCGTATGGATCTGCACCACCAATAAACCATAACTTTTCCAAATATTGTGCCCTTTCATGTGAACCAAGTTCTTCCCTGTATACCTTTGCATCTGTAATGAATTTTGACGAGCTTTTCTGTGGTTTCGGACATTTATCCATCGCAGTGGTTACCTCCGAGTGCCTCCAATATGGCCGCGCATCCAGGTTGCTGCCTAGGTGAAAACCCTCAATAAACAAAGTGCCTGACACAAAAACTTGGTTAATAATTTTCTGAAAATCCTTTTCTGGAGGCAAATATCTCTGGGGTCAGATTGACCCCAAGGGTAAAATGAGTTAGTAATATTTGTGGATAATAGGAAGGTTAACAAAAGACAAACTTCTACTATAGACTGTGTATTTTGTGTCCTGGTCAGTTTTAGGATAACTATCATAATTGAAAATGTGGGTCAAGTGAAGAGGTGGTGACAGTAGACTTAACTGGCCTTAACTGGTTCATTTTAACATTGATTCATTGCTCAAACCTTGAGATGGAGAAAGGGGAAATACCAAATGTATTCAAAGGCCTCACACAGAGCAACCAATGCTGGGAATATGGAGTCACTGTATTGGGAATCAGACAAATAGAAGAGGAACTCAGCTTCATGGGAATAAAACAACTCCCAGTGATAGAAAAAAAAAAATCCCACATTGTGAGTGTGTATGGGTGCGCACAAGATGCTAGTGCTACTCCTGGTCTTACGAACATGCATGAGTGAATAGCATTTTGGTGATTGTTGCATTCCCGACATTCCTTCCTGTGGATTTCCAGGCAGCGTGAGGCTCACTGTTCCACAGCTCTGACATCACTTGGGGGGGTTCCTCTGCTGTCCACATTCTTCCTCCTGCTCCCTCACAATCCCTCCCATATTTGGAAGTGAGAGGAAGGGAATCCCAGATGATGACTCAAAGACTTCGGCTGCACAGGGAAACTCTCCCCACATCTGTTTTTATGATTGTCTGTTACGGGTGCATCATTGCTAGCATCACGTCCTCCAGCTGAAAATGGAATTTCCCTTCTTGAGGAAACCCAAAATGGCAATGTGGCTTTAAGAGCACCGTGAAATTACAGCCTGTGACTGTATCTGTAAAGAAAAAGTCACACACACACACACGATGTGATGTTGTCTTTCTATTTTTATCCTGCTACTCTTGGCAGCCATGACAGGCAAAGATGCACAGAAAGGAACATGTGTGTGGTTTAAACTGACAAAATCAGCTAGGTTATATAAAGACTTCAACTTTGAATGTATATGATAGAAAAAAGACTAAATTCTAATAAAAGCATTAACCAGTCTTTGATTTCAACAAATGGGACCAATATGGACTATGCAGAGGTGTAAAGAGTACTGATATATCCTACTCAAATAGAAGTACTGTAACTTGGTTGGAATTATACTCAAGTACAAGTACGTCATACATGCATGAAATACTCAAAAATAAGTAAAAAGTAGCTCAATTAAATCGTACTCAATGTAAAAGTTACTTGTCTATGCTAATGCTAATGCTAATGCTAATGCTAACACTAGCCTAATGCTAATGCTAACGTGATGCTAATGCTATTACTAGGCTAATACTAATGCTAACAATAACACTAATGCTAGGCTAGTGCTAATGCTATGCTAAAGCTAATCCTAACTCCAAGCTAGTGATAACTCTAACAGTCATTTCAACTTTTTCAACCCTTTTTTATTATTATTTTTTTTTTTAGTTTTTTCAACTGATTTCAACTTTTTTTTTCTTTTTTTTTTTAACTTTTTCAACCCATTCCCTTGCATACAGTAAACATCTCAAATAAACTACTTTGTTTATTTATTTATTTATTTATAAAAACAAATTAATTTATTTTCCACAAAATGTAGAATCTTTAAAAAAAAATAAAATTGAAACCAATGAATTCAATTCTAAATAAAATAAAAATGATCTAAGTATAGCTAAATTAATGAACTCCAAAACAGTGCCATGCCAAACACTTATTTATCAGGGTTTCATTTTATATCAAGAAGAATGAATCAACAAGAATGTGCTAAACTTCTGCTATACTTAATTCTCCATATTGTGTGAGAAATGTTAGAGTGGATAGAAAAGGCCTTGGAAGTTGAGTCCAAAACCATATCATGGCTAAATTCAGATTCCCTTTGTTCTGATCTGACACAGACGACTGGGCTCTCTGGAGTTGTCTAGTCCTCTGAATCCAAACAGGACGCTGTTGTTCTGCACGGCAGTGAGAAACACAGACGTTCCCTCAAGCTAGCCGGGATGAAAGATATCTTTCATGGAAAATTGTGTTGAGCTGCACAGATTCATGTATATGACAGTCCCGGGAGTCGTAAATACAAGTTATTTAGAGACAATATCTCACACACACACTCACTGCCACAGTGGCGTAAATCCATCGGATTTCAAGGAGAAACTTAGAAGTTTCACGAATGTGTTACTCAAATTAGGAGCAAAAGTCTGCATGAAGCCATTGTTTTAAATAGGAAAAAAAAAACAAAAACAAATGAGAAGACACTGAGAACTAACTGCTTCAACTAAATGACAGAAATAGAGTGAGGGATAAAAAGGTAGACGATGGAACACGAACACACTCAGTGTGGCAATGCTGCGTCTCAGATGTGGAGTCCAACCTTAAATCTTTCAGATTTTAAAAGATGATGCGAAACATTCTGGATTGAATAACTCAAAGGTGCAAGACCTTTGTTTCTTTGTTGAAGAGAAGCACATAGTTCATTTATTATAATCTTAAATCATGTGTTCATGTTCACAATTTGGATCTTCGGGTAGTTTTCTCGTTAAAATGAGATATTTTATTAAATGTAGACAGCATCAGGGATTTGTGCCTTGTGCCCAATGTCAACTTAATAAGGTTTAAGCTAGTAGGAAAGGTTAAGAAAGTGGGAAATTACTAGTCAATCAGTCATTCATTTTCTCACACTTGGTCACTAGAAGTCATTGTGTGACAAAATGGTTGGAATTTTTTGCCTTCGTAATCGTATAAAATATATATTAAGTATTAGGGACACTATTTGTTAGGTTTAATTATTTGTTTTATTTATTTTTGCAAAATACAGAAAATACTTTTCTTCATGTTGCATCAAGGCAGAGTTGTGCAATGGTTTACCTTTTGAAAGTACCTTTATAGTCTTTGCCAACAGTGTGTTTAGCTGCGTGTGAGTAGATGTTATTACACATGCATAATAAGGCAAGTGTTATTTAATTTAACTAATTTAAACACATTTGATGAAGATGAAAAATACAAAAAATACTACTCAGCATGTTCGGCAAATCCTGTCAGAATGTAAGGATATTGGGATTAATAGCAACTCTATAGATAGCACAGATAGCTCTCAAGTTAGTGACGTCCTAAATTGCACAAATTCAATTCAAATGTACCCCACAGCTCCCATTCACAAGCAGGATGTCCACACTGGCAAAAGACGTGTGACCAAAAATAATTAAAATTTAAACAAATATATACTGTATATGGAAAGACCCTAAACCGGGGGGTCGTGACCCCCATTTTAATAACAGAAATTTTTGGTGACCCCAGAGACATTTTTTTCCTCTACAATTAGTTTTTGATCATGTCTGTCACGAACACAGGGTTTTCGGGTTTCAGTTTATTTGTTTGTGTGTTTCAGTCAAAATAAATAAATAAAAACAATCATAAATCACAAGACTAAAACAGGCAGAAGCAAAAATGCTTATATGCTCAACATAAATAACATTCAAGTGAGTTACCTTTCCAATAATACATACAAAAGAAATGCAAGCGTTCAACAATTACATGAGTTGCCTTTTTTCAAATAATGCAAAAGAAAATAAATAAATCAATAGAAAAAAAATTCTATATATATATATATACATTTACTTTCTTTTATATACAACATTTAACAAAAAACACAAACATAATTCTACTGTTTCACATAACTCTCTAAAATATATTGTGACATTTTCTTTTTGAAATTAAATAGTGTATCACTCATTTTTATTTCTTTATCAACAGAATTCCACAAATGAATCCCTAGATCTGACAGACGTCTTCGTTTAACTACAAATCTTGCATTTGGTAAAATAAACATAAATTGATCTCTTAAGCTGTATTTGCTGTCTGTAGTGAGAAGTGTAGCCAGGATTAGTGCACAAAATGACTCAGATATGTTTTATACTGCATTTTATTATAACTAGATTTAAAGTTTACAAAGTGAAAGTATAGAATATAGTTGTCTGAGATTGTGTGCAGTGTTTTAATATAGAAAACATCAGTTTAATCAGTATTTTTTTTTTATTTGCACCAATTAATATATATTTCAGGTGACCTTATTTTAATTCCAGGCGATCCCACATGCAGTCACGACCCCAAGGTTGAAAAACACTGTCCTAATTAAACAAACCAAGATATTGTGTCAAATTGTTTAGAGCAGTGGTTCTCAAACTTTTTAAAGTCCTGTATCCCTTCAGACAATTAACCTGAAGCCATGTACCCCCTGCTAATGCAAACTTAAAAAAAACATAATAATGTAACCCTACAGTGAATTTTACCTCTCCTGTTGTTGAATAATAATAATAATAATAATAATAATAATAATAATAATAATAATAATAATAATATTTGCATTTCCTGAAGAAAATACAAATGAGGATGCAGATGCTGGCCTGTGTCACGCTGCATTAGCTTAGCATTGGCATTAGCGTTATCTAGCATTAGCATTAGCATTATCTAGCCTAACAATAACCGAGCATCATCATTAATATTAGCATAGCAATAACATTAACCTAGCATTATCCTAGCATTGACATTAGCTAGCATTAGCGTTATCTAGCATTAGCATTAGCCTAGCAATAACCTAGCATCATCATTAATATTAGCATAGCAATAACATTAACCTGGCATTGGCATTAACGTTATCTAGCATTAGCATTATCTAGCGTTAACATTAGCCTAGCAATAACCTAGCATCATCATTAATATTAGCATAGCAATAACATTAAGTTAGCATTATCCTAGCATTAATATTGACCTAGTATTTGCTTTAACCTAGCATTATCATTAGCCTAGCAATAGCATTAACCTAGCATTACCATCAACCTAGCATTAGCATTAACATTAACTGCTCTATTTATATTCTAGTTTCCAACATTGTCAGTGTTTTAAATGTTTATTCACAAATCCCTTATCACGATTTGCGTACCCCTGGGGGTACTCGTACCCCACTTTGGGAACCTAGGGTTTAGAATATGCTACTGGATTTTCTAAACCCTAGTGTTAAGGCCTTCAGAATAATTATTACAGATATATGTAATCTTAAAAAAAATAATATTTTCATGTCCTCAGAATAAAAAAGATCTTTGTGTATCATTTCAGGGGATTCGTTGATTTTCAATCCACAACCTCTGCTGAGACAGTATGAATTACATTAATATGGAATGATGTCATTAAGAAGTGGATTAAAGAACGATAATGTTTAATTATTTGGAGAAAATAACTAAAACAGCTGAGACTCAATGTTAAAGGTTAAATTTCACCTCAGTACTTTCTGTTTTGTTGGAACATGTAATTTCTAAGCATGGTATGTTGTAGTCGTCTTCTGCAGTCTAAGAAAACGTATTTAAGGTAAGGTTAACACAATTACCTACAATATTCAATGCAGGTTATCTGTGTTGTGCACTTACTTATCCTATCTGATCATGGAAATGCAACTGTGACGAATACAAGAACATTTATAAAGCAACATGTAAAACATCCTGCACATCTGAGTATAGCATAGGAACATGCACACTTTAGGTGCAGAAGGAGAGAAAAGAACAAAAACAAAAGCAGTGAGTCACACACACCAACTGGCACACAGTGTCATATGCTGAGTGTGTGTGTGTGTGTGTGTGAGAGATGCCCTTTTTCTATTGAAGGACAGATGGCTACTCCAATCTGTTCTGTGTCAACGAGCCAAATGACAACTGGGCACCAGAAATCCTGCACCTGAGAGTTGAGACCTCAAACCTGGTTCTCCTCAGGAGGCAACCAGTCCCCACTGTGCACTGCCTCAACAACCACAGTATTTGGGGGACCTCTAGTGGCAGCTTTAAAAACTACACTTTGCGGAACGTACCACTTTATATTTACCACAGGGGTACATCAAATCTTTAAATGACAATTACTTCTTTTCATGTGGAATTATGGGAATGCTTTACTAAAACGTCGCATTTCATGTTTACATTGTATCCGTTATATAAGGATAAAATCAGCGTTGGAAGTCAGCAGAAAAAATGTGAAATTAGTGTATGAAGTGGACGCGTCCAGGCGCCTTTTCTAAGGTTTTGTTTTTAAGAGAAAGTTAACTCATAGCAGACGTTGTTCTAGCACTTTTAAAACCTTACTAACTTTATAAAGCTGTGTTGACTGATACAACACATTTAGTGACACAATGGCTGCTAAAAAGAAGCGAAGTCCCAACGTAGACAACGACAGCTGGGTTACCATCGCTGCAGGTACTGGAATGACTACAGCCATGCACTGTTTGCTAACTGCTAGCATGCTACATGATGACAGTTTCATGCTTTAAGTGAAGTTAAAGATGTTAAGGCAGCTATAAATGTCCATATTAACTATTATTACATTAAAAGCTATGACCAATGTCAGGTCAATAAAATAGTTTAACTTGTCTGATATTAAGATATATTAAGCATCAAATGTTAAATTATGAAAAGGAAATTAGCTCCCAGTACATTATTTGGGTTTGTGGCATCTAAAATGTTACAGTTCTAATGCAATAATTCATCACTAGTTGGGTTAGGGCAAAGTTTTTCAACCTTGGGGTCAGGACCCCATGTGGGGTCGCCTGAAATGTCTAGTAATTGATGAAAAAAGAGAAAACAAATTCGGATTAAAAATTTATTTTTAATTATTATTATTTTATTTTTAAATTTTTATTCTTTTACAATAGAAAACGTCACACAATCTTATTTCTCTATACTTTCAATTTGTCAAATATAAATCTCAATGATGATAGTAATAATAATAAAATGCAGTATAAAAATATCTGAGCTGGCACAACTTGTTACCAATACTGGCAACTGTGTATTTGTAACACAATAACAAACTTGATCAAAAACTAATTCTAGAAAAAAATAGTGATGATTAATATTGGTTTTATGGTTTGTTTTGACTTCTACAGACTCGGTCGTTGATGCACAGAAAAATGACAGTGATCCGACCTTTGTCAGACTGAGGAATCCTTCAACAGGTCAGTTTTTAAATGTTTTGTTTATTGTGTTTACCAATGAAATTGGCCGATATACAGTATCACATCACTATTGGCCATAGCTTCAAAGCTTTATATTAGTAGTCTACAAAAACAACATGACTTATTCAGACTGTATTTTATTTTTGCAGTGTGTGATGCTTTTTATTCATATTATTTGTTTTATTCATATTTGTGTTTTGTTTTGTTACTTTGTACATAACACAATTGCACCCAAAGCTTTGTATTGTGATAAGGACTGCCTGTTTGGTGTGTTTATGCGTTTAAAAAAAAAAAAAAAAAAATTAAACAATACAGTATTATTGATTATAAGTTTTAAGGCAAACTGTTACATCAAGAAGAGCCCTTAACCCTGATATGAGATGACTCTCTGCAGCTGATTTGTTGCTAAAAGTTAAAAAAAGAAAAAAAAAAAAGCATTTTAGTGAATCATAATAACAAATAGGGGTCTCTTGATCCGATATCGGTCCAGTATTAGCCTGAAAACGCATATCGGATTAAAATTTCTGGATTTTCCGATATTTATTTATTTATTTATTTAAATTTATTTATTATTTATTTTATTCAATTGTATAATACTGTAGATATTATGTTGAAGGTTAAAATGTATGTAACCAATTGGTTAATAATAAATCGGTCAGTTTTTCTCATACCTACTGTTGCTGACTATTGTTATCTGTTTCACTTGATCAAGTCATTTCTAACATTCCACACTACAAAATAACTCATTATTTTTTTTTTTATTAAATAAAAGAGAGAGAGAAAAACAAAACAAAAAGTATGTATGATTCATGCTGATATCGGATCAATATTGGTATCGGCCGATACTCAAGGCTGCAATATGGGTATCATATCGGAAATGAAAAAGTTGTATCGGGACATCCCATATAAATTATAATTATTGTGACATTTTTTGGTGCATTCTCATCCTGAAAAAGTCTTAAAAGGCATTAAATTCATTAATCTAAAAATAAGGCCTTAATTGTCATTAAAATGTCTTCAATGAATGTATGATTTTATGATTGTAATTAGTCTCACATTTAAAAATAAATGGTAACATTCATTTGAAAAAAAAAAAATATATATATATATAAACAACATGGGAAATTGTAAATTTAATGAAAATTGCCTGCCCAATAAAACATTTTCTTAATGGTTTTAATTTTTAATTTTTTTTAAATAGATTTCTGGCTATTTTTTTGTAGTTATTTTGTGTTTTTGGTGTGATTTTGATTGTTTTAGTCAGTTGTTTTGTTTTGTTTTTTTTTTCTGTCATTTTCAGTACTTTTGTGTGTTTACTTTGGGGGCAGCCAGTTGTACGTCTGCACTAGACACTGGAAAATTTTTTACCCTAACTCCATGTAATTATGTTTACTGTGAAGCTGTAGGAACCCTATAATAGAAACCCTTCATTTATTGTAGATCTACCAGGTTTCCTGTGAAGTCCCACTAAGACCAGAATCATGTTTTTAAAAGTTGTCGTTGGGGAAGTGAAAGTGGATCAGTTCCTTGTTTTTATTCCACTCCTCAGGTGCTGCATCTTTGTACGTGCTGGGCAGTGGTGATCTGCAGCTCTATGAGGTCAAAGCGTTCGAAGAAGATTTTCACTCCTGGTTTATCGGTCAGACTGTACAGCGAGGTGGGTCTGGGTTTTCACTACAGACTGACAAAGTTGTAGACTTTACAGATATGATGGTCAAACAATTGATAATTGTGGTTCCTTTTACCCTGAGGTGAAGTTTAGTGAACTAAAAATGACCACAGCTTATTTCATTTTGAAAGTCTGCTATGGACAAACACTGTCAGTCAGCGCTTTTTACTAGTTACCACTATCGGTAATTCAATACTAATACATTGTTTTTATAAAGCACCACTCGTCTCATTTGGATTGTGTGAAACTTAAGGCCTTAAATGACCATAAATCATTACACTTGATTTGAGGAACTCCGAACAGGAAACAAAAGCTGCCCAAAAAATGTTTTTCTTTCTTTTTATTTAGCACAGTTTAAAATACATTGAAACAATAATGTCAACAGTGGACAGACATAAACAGAAATCGATACACTTTAGAAGCATGCCAGGGAAAACCCCACAAAGAAGAGTTCTCCCGATATAACAATTAGACTTTAACTAAAAATAAAATAAAAAGGTAAATACGCATTACGTAACGCAACCATCATTAGCATAAACCCGACCCTGCTGCTGAAGCACACCAAACTTCTGCGACCTCCAGAGTGTGCATTTCGGCCCCTAGGCGTAAACAAACCACATATTTGGACTCGGGGGGAATAAAACGCGTCCGCTGGTGCCACATTTTCCATGAAATTAGCACGTTTAATTTAAGCAATTTTGTTTTTCGCCTCTAGCGAGCATAGTTCTTACTCTACCCGGGAGAGATGCACATATTCGGATTCGGACTGGGCAGACCTGTCCACTGATATCTAGTTTGGCCAGATCCGAGCATTTTTGGAAGCACTATCGACGCTAGAGCCGCTTTCACATTGCTCTCTCCCATAGACACAGTACGGAGGCGGTGCCCTTCCCATGCATGGGCGTGGTTCCAGCGCCTCTAACTCAGAGCAGAGAGAAGTGCTTGTTTGTCCATGATTTTGAGACCTAATTTTATATACTTAGCAATTTTTTTCATCTTTCAAATTTTGCTCAGTGGTCACGGACACATGTTTCTGTGGTGTGACAAACTCATAACACATTTATTTCTGCTTTACACGGATTTTAAGGAGAAGGTTTTTTATAGAATTTTTAAAAGGGCATGTAAAGGCTCATGGGTTTTTAAATGACTATTAACGTCATAGAAGAAAGAGTTGGATTTCTGCAAAATAACCTGGATATTAAAATAATTATTGAATCAGTCTTCCCTTCTCACATGTGACATTCAGGCGTCTTTATCTAAAGGCTTTTTCTTTGTGTTTCAACAGATGGGAGACTCGTCTTTATCACACCAATGGATCCTCTCTTTCTAATTGTGCCTTGTTTGAGTAAATCAGCCAAAGAGGTGGGGCATTCATTCACCACATTTTCACACAGATCCCCAGATTTATTTCTGTTATTATTTACTCATTTATTTCTTCTTTTTTGGGTAGTGTACAAAATGTTTAACAATGTATTGTCCATCAGGGGACGTTCCAGCCGTTGGATCAAGTCGTGATGGATGAGGAGTTCTCAGCTTGCTCCAGGTTACTAAAGTGTAAAAGTGCTTTGGCGTCCCTTCACCATATTGCTGAGGAAAAAGGTGATTTTTTTTTTTTTTTTTTTTTTTGTTCATCAAGCTAATATCCAGGTTCAAAATAAAAGCTAACTGTTGACTGTTTTTCATTGTTCCAGAGGTAGAAACCCTGAAATTTTATCGATTCAGTCAAGACAAGACCATAGACTGGTTGAAGAAAAAGGTACGACAGTGAAGAGACAACAATTTCACTTTGATTGTTTTTTGTTATTGTTTGTTTTTAAGTGTCTTTTTAAATGGCTGTAGGTGGAAAGAACTGTGACTGTCCTCAAGAAGAGGGAAATCTGTGTCGGGGAAGGAGTGAAATCCACCACGTATGTCAGAGTGAAGCCAGCGGCAGACCATCAAGAAGGTAATGCTAACTTACGTTGTTTATTGGAAATAAAAGGACATGTAATAGCTCCTATAGATCCATTAAATCAACCCAAAAGTTCAGGTTAAACAAGTGATTTACCCATTTTTCAATGCCTCAGTTTGTATTTTACACAAGGAAAAAAAACATTGATAATAACACAAATGGACAAAAGTCCTTTACCTGTGGGTGAAAACTTTCCAAAATCTTAGCAAACATGCTAACTAGACCTGCGTTATAAATCTGAAAGGTTTTTTGTGCATGCATTTGCAACCTGTGCTTCCAGCCACCTATACACCACCAGCTGGGATCTTTTCTACGCACAGTTTTATAAAGTCAAAATTGATAAATACTAAAGCTTACGTGAATACGGTTGTATGTCCATCGTACGCATGGATCTGAGCGTATGAACGGCTGATAAATGAGGCCCATTGTGTGAATGGGGTTACATAGGTATCATGTAATATAAACCTATAACCTCAGTGCCTAAGCAGTCAATATTTACCCAAGTGCAATTTTGTTTGTCGAGACTTGATAAGAGAGACAGGGATTGAATTTGAAAGGGTGTATTAGCATTATTATTATTATCCCCCACCACAAAGTCAAAGGGGGATATAGGTTGAGTTTGTCCGAGTTAAATGGGACAGCTTTTCTCAGAAATTGTTTAAGATAGGATAACCAAATTCGATGTGTGGCTTCAGGGAGTTAGAAAATGAGAAGCACACAATTATTTTTTCCGGAGTTATTGCCCTTGTTCCATTTTTTTACTCTGTTTGAGGTATCTTCAAAGGGGACAGTTTTTCATAGAAACTGTTTAAGATAGGATAACTAAATTTGGTGTGTGGCTTCAGGGTATCAATACCTTGATGGAGTTCGAAAATGAGAAGTGCGCAATTCTTTTTTCCGGAGTTATTGCCCTTGTTCCGTTTTTTTTACTCTGACAGCTTTTCTCAGAAACCGTTTAAGATAGGATAACCAAATTCGGTGTGTGGATTCAGGGTATCAATACCTTGATGGAGTTGAAAATGAGAAGTGTGCAATCATTGTTTTTGGAGTTATTGCCCTTGAAACTGTTTAAGATAGTTAGTAATTTTATATTCTGATGTGATATTATTTTCTTTTGTATACATTTAAGTTCTTAGATTTAGAACATTTAGGAAAAGGTTGTGAGTTATAATGCCAATGACTGACAAATGGACAAACTCCCTGGATAAATGATCGTAGTGGACAGTGTATGTGGGCGGGGCTAGAGGCGGTGCTACAGATAGCGTCATCTGACCCAACTTATGAACTACTATGTAGAAAGACTATTTCAAACAAAATTAATCAGCTTCATCCCTTGGTTTGTTTATTTCATACCATGGATATTCAAACTATTTTGCACTGTTCAGTTTCTAATTCTCTGGAATGTTCTGTACTGTAAGTGCTTGTTTTTAATATTTTAAAAAATACACTGAAACACAGTTGTTTTAGGAATTTTACAAGAAATCTGGAAAAGCATGAATGTAGCTTACTTAAATTTAAGTTTGTGCTTTGTGAACAATGTAATCATGATAATCTTTATTCATATTGCGCGTTATGTTAGCACAGGAAAATAATAAACAGTTTTGTTGTTAAAGCTTAATTATTGTTTTCTTTGATTCAGTCATATACCAAAATCCATTTAAATTGAAAGAAATGTTGCTTCTCGTGTCAAATATTTGTTAGGCGATTAATTGATTTTCATTAATTATAAAGTCTCTCAATAATTAGATACATTTTGTTTAGTCGAGTCCCACCAATTATTATTAACCTAGAAACACATGGTGTTCCACATTGTCTCAATGTTGACTTGCTGCACAGAAACTGTTGTCCAACAGGTGGCAGTAGTGGAGCATAACTTGTGTTTGCTTTGTGGTGCATCACTGAAACAATTCTCCAAATTTCAGTGTAATATTTAATTAATAATCAATCCTGAAAAGAATGACGTGTTGTAACCTAAATTACTGTTGTCACGGACACAGAGGACTACCTACGCTACGCCCATGGCCTCATATCAGAGTACATCAGTCAGGACCTGAGCACAGCCCTCCTCAAGCACTTAGGGTAAGTAAAGTAAAGTAAAGGCCTTGACATTTTCTATCAGTGATGATGTCACATTAGATCAATCATTCATTTTTTTCTTCATAGTTTACCACAGCTCATGAGTCCCAAAGAGACAGAACCTCCTGCTAAGGTAAGTCTGTGTGATTATTATGGTTCCTGTTGTGTTCTCTCATTCTATCGCAGGTGCTGGGCTTTCCTTACATCAATTTTATTTGTTCCTTTAACTGCTGCATGTTTTAGGGCAGGGGTCACCAACATTTCTGAAACTGTTATACTTCAAAGGTACTGCATGGTCCGATGGGTTACCAGTTAGAAATGCACTTCTTAAGTACTACATTTTCACTGTTTCCCCTTAATTAGAGGGTAAAGTAGGCTAGCAGTAACTTAAAAAATTATTTTTGTCTTCTTTTTAAATAATGCTAAGGTTTCATTTATTTAAACAACTGTTTTTCAGGAAATTTACTTTGATCTTCTGACATGTTTCGACTGTTAAAGGCCAGCAGACGCCTCTGAGGAAACAGAGGCGTCTGCTGATCGCTTTAATGTCTCCTTGACTTCAGTGTAATAATTCTAGCAAGTTCTTTTTGTCTTCTTTTTGAATAATATGTTAAGGTTTAATGTATTCAGACTACTGTTTCCACATTAAAGCGATCAGCAGACACCTCTGAAGAAGACTGGCAGTTGACAGTTGAAACATGTAAGGAGATCGAAGTAGATTTCCTGAAAAACAGTAACATATTAAAGATAGGAAATGTTGAGGTTTCAACATGAAACACTTTATTTCTCCTAATTCATGCAATTTATGCAGTTTCATTCTCATTAAATTGTATAGAAAATCCACTTTGCATTTTTAAAAACATCTTTTATATATATATATAACATACCACTGATACTGCCATACACCAGATCTGTAACACCTAAAAACATTTGTCACAATGTTTCAGTGAAAATAAATATTAAAAGATGGTTATTTTAAGACTAAAACTTTATCAGCAGTATTTAACTGGTGACTAGAGCTTCTGAGGGCCCCTCACATGGTCCATGCGGGCTGCCTGGTGACTGCGGGCAGCGTGTTGGTGACCCCTGTTTTAGAGCTTCTAATGGGCTGTAATGTGACACCATGAGAAGAACAGTAGTTCTTTGTTATGAAAAGCGTTTCTTCCTCATTTATCAGAAGCGGAAGATTTCCGAGCAGCCGGTGGAGGCTGTAGAAGACTACACCAAATTCAACGGAGCAGATTTTTCGCGGAAAGTGAGTGTGTTTGTGCGCAAGTCTGCACGTGTTGCCTGAGCATCTACAAGGCTAATCAGATCATTGTCTGCAAAAGTAACTTTTCTCCTCTGCGCTTGCTTGTGTTTCTGTAGCTCTTTTTGAGACCTTGAGTTTTTGATTGTTGAGATTTTTTAGTTGTTGACTGCAGCCCGTAGTCATGGCCGACGGGGCTTTCAGAGCGGAAACATGCGTCTTCTCAGATTGAGCTGAAGTTGATAATATGTAATGAATTCCCTCCCGTCTCTGTGCAAGGTCGCAGAGTTGTATTGATTTTCTCGTTTTTTTTTTTTCTTTCTTTCTCTCCCACCATAGCCGCTCAAGAAAATGACAGCAGCTCAGAAAACTCTGGCAAAGGTGGACAAGACTGGTATGAAGAGCATGTCATCTTTCTTCAGTCCCAAGGTCAAAGCAGAAAAGAAATAAAGAATCCTGCTGTTTCTAATTGTAACCATGGCACATTTGTAATAAAAGAAAAAAGACCAAAAACAATCTGAATGTTTTCTCTTTTTAAGTTAAATGATCAACTTTTGGTTTTGGTGCAGGGAAAACCCACATCTGCATTAGTGCCAAAAAAAGTTTAGTTTTTTTTTTATATACACAAACTTTAATGATTTAGCATTCTTCACCCAATAAGTTTAAGTCTGAGTTAGCTTACAGTACACTTGTGAAGTCAGGCACTGCTGCTGGATGAAAAGGCCTGGAATGAACTCCTCTGTTCTATCATGTTGAGTTTAGGACTATGCAGCATCACCAAACTGTTCACTCAAAGTTGGGAGCATGACACTGATCAAAAATGAGACCAATTTCTATCAAATTAAGCGAAATATTATAGATTTTGTGAGAATTTTTAGTTTAACATTTGAACATTAAAAATGACTGCAATAATGCAATCTAAGCACCAGGAGTGTTGAGTTTCATTTACACAGTGATTCATGTTTTGTGCGGGCCAAATTGGATGTTCCAAAGGGCCGGATTTGGCCCCCAGGCCATGAGTTCCACAAGTGTGGTTTAAGGGTAATTGGAGCCAACACAACACACCTGAGAGCACAAATGGAAATGTGAAAGTAAATAAATCTATTAACCTATTTTCTGACCTTGGCTTGTACCAAATTTCTC
Source organism: Gouania willdenowi (assembly GCF_900634775.1). Lineage (NCBI taxonomy): Eukaryota > Metazoa > Chordata > Actinopteri > Blenniiformes > Gobiesocidae > Gouania > Gouania willdenowi. The sequence goes on from NC_041064.1 coordinate 20,562,794, forward strand.
ATCAAGCCTTCAGCAGTATTACTATTTACCTCTAGTGTTCAGTTTGTTGACTAAACATTTCCTTGACTATGTTTTTTAAGTGACAGTGACTAGTAAAAAACAAAATGTGAACAAAAACTTCATCAAAATCTACTTTTATTTTTGTTGTCTAAAAAAAACTAAACTAATGTTCTCATTGGATGAAACCCCATCATATGGTTGTTTTTTGGAAGGTATCCAATCAAAATGACTTTTGTTACATGGAAGGCGGGACAAGCCTTCATACCTTCTCATATCAGGTTGATAAATGCTAATTTAAGCTTTTACTACATAAACTTAAGGTTTATATTTTAGTGTCTAAGTTGACTATAACTGAAATAGTCCTGATGACAACATTTTGATTGAAGCTACTTTGCATTTTAGTCAGAAGATTTTAATTTAAACTAAATTTGCTGTCAAGTTTAACATTGTTTACCTTTAAATTTAACAAATAACTGGAATAAGAGGAAGTGTTCTAACCATATTGGTGGCAGGACACTGTTTTGTAGCAAAACAGAAAACCAAACTGCATTTTCCACCTTTCTTCTTCCAGTAATGTTTCCTGTGTGAGCGACACATAAACCACCAATAAAGCAAATGAAACCTTTAATGTGCCCGTGGTGGGCTGCAGTTGGAGATGCTTTTCATCTAAGGTTAACTTAGAATTAACATTTGGGGGTCTTTCAAGTGAGATGCCCAACTGTTCTTTAACATTAAACTGGTGACTACTTTTTCACAGTGTAAAAATCAGGCTTATTTTCAGGTTTCTACAGAAAAGTTTCAGTTCAGTTAAAGAAATGTTTCAGGGTTTATTTTAATTCATTAAAAAAAAAAAAAGCATCAGACTTGAGAAAAATCAATATAATCAATCCTTTCACAGAGTCTCTAAAGCTTTCAGCTTTACTGCTTTTTAACTTTGGGCTTGAAGCGCAGAGTCTGTAAAGCGCTCTCCACCACTTTTGGCAGGTGGATGGGGTTCCTCTGAATCCGCAGTCTGCTGCTAATGGAGCTGCACTGCTTCTTCTTCCCTTTGACACTGGCACCACCACCCCCCGCCATGTGTTCAGATTCTTCTGCGGCCCGAGGAACCCGTAGAACCCAGTTAGAGTGGAGGTCATGCTGGGCTGAGCTACTGGCAACTGTGGGTAGAGAAGCTGTTAGTGGCTGGAGGCCTTAAAACACAGAAGTAAGCAAAGGCATTGAAGTGAATTACAATCCTGCTCCCTGTGCTGCATGAAAAATGTACTGTTTTCTAGTTATTCTGTCTTCATAAAAAAAATAAAAAAAACTATTATTTATTATTACAATACTTGCAGTAGATCCTAATTGATCAATTTTGGTCAGGTGGTTTATAGACGTTTGTTACCTTAAGTCAAGGATCGGCAGTTTTTTTTTTTTTTTTTATCACAACAGAGACCACAAACATGATTGTCTAAACTGAGGGTCTTGTTATTAACATTTGTCAACATTTTGAAAAATCATGCAAGCATTAATGGAGGAAAGAAAGAAGGATTTATGTGTTTTTGTATATTTTTGTAGTTATTTTACATTCATTGCTGTGCATGTAGTCGCCCTGCGTGTTTTTGGAATCATTTTCTATGTTGTTTTTTTGTATTTTGTTGCTGTATTTTTTTCATTTTATTTTTTTACAGTTTTCAGTTATTTTTTTGCATTGTTGTAGTTGTCTCGGGTGTTTTTGGAATAATTTTCTGTATTTCTGTATTTCTGTTTTCGTTTTGTATATGTTTCTGTCATTTTGTGTATTTTTTTTTTTTTAGTCTTTTTTTTATTGTTTTACATATTAAGTCTGAAAATGCCATTGTTCTTGTACTGGTGAACATTGCATACAGCGCCATCGGCTGCATATCTCAGCTCTGGAAGCCCTGGTATAAGTGCTTTTTTTGTGTATCTATCTATTTATCAATCTATCTATCCTGTTTTTTTGTATTTTGCTGCTGTTTCTTTTACAGTTTTCAGTTATTTTTGTGCATTGTTGTAGTTGTCTTGGGTGTTTTTAGAGTCATTTTGTGTATTTTTTGTTGTCGTTTATGTTTTTGTTGTCGTTTATACATATATTTCAGTTGTTTTTGTGCATTTCTGTATTGTTGTATGTTTTTGAAGTAATTATGTGTATTTCTTTTGGTCATTTAGTGTGTTTTGGAGTCATTTTGTGCGTTTAGCTTTTGGCCTGCCCCTGGAGCCACTAGGTTCCTGTGTCTGCCTTAGATGCAACATTTGAAGTGATTCGTACTCCACGTAACTGAGACTCAGAGTATTTCAATAGCTCAGCCCTGAAACTGAGAAACGCCAGACTCCTGTGATGATGATGGAATGAATTATGAATGTTGTATGAACACAAACCCACACCTGTAGCAAGTATCACACATCACACAGTGTGAATGTGTCGACCATACTGTACAACTGGTGTAAAGGTTAGAGGAAATAGCTAATATTGTTGCACACATGCATCACATTAAACACACTAACACATTCGTGTCCAACATTTGACCTACAAGAAAAACCAGCAATAAAAAGGATTTATTTTGTTTTTCTGTTTTTGTCCTTTTGTCAATGTAGGCCATTTTTCCAATCTCCACTATACAATGTACCTACATACCTTATTGTAATTGTTATAGTAGCGCATAAATATATATCTATATTTTTTTTAGTCATATGCTATTGTTTTATTTTTACATTTTTTTTGTTACTCTAGGCTGACTTATTTATATTTCTTCTTATTATTTGTTGTTTAATTTTTGGTCAGTATATTATTTGTGATTTCTGTCTTTGCGTGTTTTCCTAAGTGTAAATAAATCATAGAAAGACAAAAAAAAAAAAGACATCACATTTGTACAGTGGAATTCTTTTCTAAGTTATGAAATCAATAAATAAAAGACATTATCCATAAAGTAAAATACAAGAAGAATACCATTTTTAGCTTTATAAGTTGAGATGTACACGACAAAGGCAGGTATAATATTATTATTTTTTTAAAGAAATGAACTGATTGTTAAACATGACATCAACATGCACCGTGCAGATTGAAAGGTGGGGTACGCTAATATTATCAGTTCATGCTCACCAATAAAGTCCACGTCAGCATTGCCATCATCCAGGTAAGGCTTGGGCTGTGGCTCATTGTCACAACTGGCAATAACTGCATCAAAAAACTGCAGGGTGTCCTCCTCATTGGGAACTGGAGGGGCTGTGGGTTTGGCTCTGGATATCTGGGTTTAAAAAAGTAGTATTATTATTTATAACTGTAATAGATAACAGGGAATTGTTTCTCTTACTGGTTTGTCCTTTTTAGGAGGTGGGGGTGCTGTTTTTTTCTTGGACGCTGTGGCTTTTCCATCTTTGGTCTTCAGGTCACTCACACTCTTTGTGTACTGTCTTCTCAGGGCCACGAGGGCTTGCAGGTACTCCAGGCAGTTCTGATTCTGAGAGTAAAGCCATATCTGGTCCTCCTGTCTCTGATAGTAGTACAAGGTGGACTCGACGCTCACTGTGCTTCTGCTTCGTTTTAAAGTGGAACCAGCTGGACCTGTCTGTGTCCTCTGTCCCACCACCAGCATGGAGGTGCTACGGACCAGTCTGACTGTGCAGTCGTTGTGGTAGTCAAAGTCTACGTGACCAGCATCCCGTCCTCTGTGTCCGTGATGGTTGTTGGGACGAAACACATTGTTGATCTTCCTGAACATTCCTCTAAAGGAAGCCTGTCATGGTCAGAGAGCTGTAGGGGATCCTCAGTGGGACAACAGCATCTGCCCATAGTTCAGGGTTGGGTTAGATCGTCCTTGGTCCAACTCATCAGAGACTGGAGGTGGATGTGGAACAGGTGTCTTAGCTGGGCTTTAATGTCATCAGATGTTGCTCAGCAACAAGGCTGTAACTCTATACTGTGCACTAGCATTACCACCCTGGATCAGATACCTGAACTCATCCCACACACAGCAGATAAATGACCACCGTTTAGCAAATATCAGTAATGACAGGCTTTTATTTCATTCTATTTGAATCATTTTAGAACCACCATGCAGAAAGAAATGTAATATTTATCACTAAGAGTGAGAAACAAAAATAAACAAAAAAAATAGACGTTCTATGACTATAATAGCTTTGACTAAGGCTCTGGATCAGATGTGGGCAACTGGTGGCCCTGGTTTTAATTTTGTGCAGCCCCCAAAGTAAACGCACGAAGGGACTTTAAAAAAAAAAAAAATGCAGAAAAGATACACTAGACAACAATAAATAAATATCCAAAAACACACGCGCACTTGCGCACAAAAGAGAGATAAAACACAAAATGAGAGAAAAATCATACAAATGACATAGAAATGATCAAAACAAAAACAAAAATGATTCCAAAAACACAAAAAAAATAATACATTGGACAGCAAAACACACAAAATGGCTCAAAAAACACACAAAAACACCAAAACAAAAAAAAGAAAAAACACAAAATGAGAGAAAAACATACTAAATGACATAGAAAATAACAAACAAAAATTTACAAAATGACAAGTATTGACAAAAATGGCTCAGAAATCACAAAATTATTCCAAAAACACACAAAAAGACAACAAAAATGCAATAGACATGAAATGCACAAAATGAGAGAAAATAAACAAATAACCACAAAACCCCCCCCCAAAAAAAACACACACAAAATGGCATGAAAAACACACACAAAAAAAAAACAAAACAAAGAGAAAAGACAACAAAAATACACAAAATGAGACACAAATAAACAAATCAACACAAAAACCACATCACAATTACAGTAAATTATATAAAATGACTCCAAAACATACACCAAACCCTTTCCTGTATTCATGCACAGAATGCTCATTATTCTAAATGTTCACATGAATGTTGATAACATGGCCCTCGGATCAGACACTCACATTCTTTTTGGATCCAACTGACTCATAATAATAGTTGCCCACCTTGGCTCTTGTTTGAATACGTTTAGAAATAAAAACGTTCCCTGTTGTGCAGAGTAAGTACTTTTCATTTGTTGTACATTTGCAAGATAAATGTCAGGGCAACCATACAGTGGTTATTTTTTGCTCGTTTCAAGTTCTTCTATCAGACCACTTCATAAGGTGCTGACTTGTCTCGTGTATCGTCTCTTTAATTCATTATTCATTGAAGTCTTCTCCTGTTTCATGAGCTTATATTGTAAACGCTCCGTGTTTCAAGTGGAGCAAGTCCAATAAAAAGTCTCAACTGGAGCCAATCAAATGCTGCTTCTACTGTATATACATTACATTCCGCAGGTTTAGCCCACTGCTCCACACCACAAATACTAATTATTTTAAACTATATTCAATTGTAAATTAATTTACTAAAAGGAAGGTAAAGAGTCGTGTTGCAAAGTGTAAGCAAATATATCAAAGATCCCAGCATCATGTTGCAGACAGGAAATGATGAGCTGTGGTCACATATGAGTAACTTCATGCTTCTGCTTTTGTCAGACTGGTAAATTAACCTTTACGTTACCGTAAAGTTAGTCTTCATCGTCAGTGCTGGGGGGTGACTCAGAATTTGACGTATAATATATAATGAACAAAAAAAAACCCCTGAAAAAATGAGATCAGATTGCTTCAAACTATGTTTTTCCTGACTTTCGATATCTTCAAGGACTTTTCATTTCTCCTTTCACGTCAACCTCAGCCCACACCTGTTTCTTTTTTTACTGAGAAACAAAACAGTTTGGTGTTTTGTCTGTGCAAGGCTAATGCCAGCCTGTGTCATTTTTTTTTTTTTACCACGTGTGAAGTTCACCCAATTTAAAGCAGGAACACATCTGGATATCAACACCAAAGCCAAAAAACAAAATAAAAAAACAAAAACAAACAATATCAGCCCAATGAAATAACTGGGGCGTGGACTATATTTCATTTCAGGATTAAAAAAAAAAAAAAAAAAAAAAGAAAAAGAAAGAAAGAAGAGGGAATAGAAAAAGACACACTTCCTCTTGAGTGTTATAAAAACAACAGTTTCACATGGAACGGACATACAGTTTACACAACATTTCTTGGTGGTTCCCAGAGGGTGAGTGTAAACCTGCAGGTAAGACTAAATTACATATACGTTCTAAGTAAAGTAGAATGTTATATTCTTAAATATTGCACACAAAAAAAGACAATTTCAACCTTTAAAGCAGGCATGGGTAATTTAGTGTACATTTGTGGAATTGTTTGTAAGAATTTGCATAGATTTGTGGCAAAATTGAGAGTTCTTTCCACAATTTGCAACTAAATATGACTGCATTCATGTGATATAAACAAATGGTGGTGAATTTAAGATATCTACAACTGCATTATTTGGTCATTTACACAATAATTCATGTTTTTTCTGTCATTTACTTTCTCCTTGATGCTCTAAAAGGCTGTATTTGGCCCCCGGGCCTTGAGTTTGACACATTTGCTTTATAGCAAAGACTGTCATATTGCCTTAACATATTATTAATGCCACTGGGTATCACATCGCTGTAAATGATAAACAAATTGAAAATATCATTTGTTGATTTTGTTACTAGCCTTTTCATGGCACATTGCCGGATACACCTATGGCAGGTCACGACACTAGTCGTTGAACACAAGACTGAAACACAGACTATCAGTCTATCAATAGACGATCAATAAAGTACACTCTTATTCAGTCTTATTGTCAAATTAGAGGCTGAAATGTATTCTTTTTTAACTCACAATCAGGAAGAAGATGGTAATCCTACGCTTTTAACACCCCTTTATAGGCAATACCAGCCTGTCATTGGCTGATCTCTTTAGATCTCAGAAGCTAAGCGGGTCTGGGTCTGGTTAGTATATGGATGGGAGACCACTGAGAATTCCAGGTGTCACAGTGGTATCTGTCATTGGGCAAAACACTTCACCCACTTTGCCGAGTATTAATGTAGTGTGTGAGTGTTGGTGGTGGTCGGAGGAGCCGATGGCGCACTATGGCAGCCTCACTTCCGTCAGTCTGCCCCAGGTCAGCTGTGGCTACAATAGTAGCTTACCACCACTAAGCGTGGAGTGAAAGAATAATGCCTTCATTCTGTAAAGCACTTTGAGTATCCAAAAAGCGCTATATAAAATTGATGTAATATTGTTATTATTATTATTTACTAGTCCCTCCCAAGTTTATCCTACTCCTCCATTGGTTGATATTAACCATTAAATATTACGGTCTAGAGTTTTTTGTCAGTGTTTTATTTCGATTTTCTTCCACATCCAAAAAGCTCTCTCGTAGGTTCAATAAGGCCTATGGATTGACCGTATGGAGAGAATGTGTATGTGGGTCTGCTCAGGCTGTAACACGCACTGTGCCTTCAGTAGGCTGTGATGGGTTCCAAGTTCAACCCAGCAATAATTTAGGTCCAACATGGAGACGTAAAGCTATTAACCATGCAGTATTCTCTAAGGATCGGTTCTTGGAGCCTCTTCGTTTAGGCAAGCTAAGCCAAGGCTTTACATTATATAATTCTTTTGACCATCTGAGCTACTCTGCTGTAATGTAAATGAATCGGTGTCTACAGATGACTAAGGTCCAAAAGAGTTGTTCTCTAACAATTATTTAACGTTTTTCTTTTTTTGAAATAAAAAAACTTAAATTCCCAGACAATTGCATAAATGGTTTTATGGGTTGATTTCCATTATGTTTTTTTTTTTCTTTTCAAACATTTAGATTTCATCTCTCCGTCTTCCTTCCATATCGCTCTCTCTCTCTCTCTCTCTCTCTCTCTCTCTCTCTCTCTCTCTCTCTCTCTCTCTCTCTCTCACTCTCACACAGCAATGTTTTGTGAAGGCAGACTGCACATCATGACCTTCGGTGAAATGGATACATTGGACTCCCTCTCGTCTCAAAAGTCTTTCCAGATTCCTTATGGTCCAGCAACAGAAGAATCTCCTCTAATCTCCAGTTCCAGGAGACCCACTTCTCTTGCTCACCAGTCTTCTTTCCAAAGAAGTTCCTCCGAAGAGTTGTACATTTCTCCTTCACAGTCTCTAAAGGACCATGGCGACCACCAACCAGGCAGACAAATGTCTCCAGAGATAGACATACCACACGGTGACACCGATTTCCTGGTTCCCTCTTTCTGTGAGAGCATCTGTAAAAACTACAGTGACCTCCACATTGGAGGTGACCAGGTCTTGCCTCTGTTTGCTCACAATGCAGAGCTGCAGGTCTGTGCTAATCCCGAGGCCATTGGTCCTTTTCTACAATCCGGTGATGTCCTTCCTGCTGTGGAGTCCCTACAAGGAGCTCCATCTCAGGGCGGGGCATTAGTTCGTCAAAGAGGAGCTTCCAGTCGATGGTGGCTAGGCGGTGGCCGCGACCGAAGCTTTCTGTTTCAAGGGTGTGAACGTCCATTCTCCAATTCACTTCTAAATCACTACTTGGAGACAAAGGTTTTAGATCTTTACCAGCAATATATGATGGAGAACATGGAAAGAGAAGGATCAGCTGGTTCCAATTCTCCTGCTATTGGCATCAGCCCACTGCTGGGCTCTGAGCTGGTTGTAACAAGCCTGGATCAGATCACTCTGCAGCTCAGTAGGGAAGGCAACCTGGAAGCTGGCCTGGCCAAGGACATGGTCCTCAGCTGCTTGTTGCGTGTGGCTGGAGACACTCACTCATGTGAGATCAGCACGCCTGTGCTGCAGATTTCAGATCATTAACCCTGGTGATAAGGGCCTTTGTTTTAGGCCCTAAGAAAATAATACAGGATTTTTCTGGTTTTCCTTAACCAGTGTCGGTTTTGGGTCATTGTAGATTGAGTCTTAGTTTTAGTCTTAAGACAAGATTGCATTTAGGTTTCAGTCAAATTGTTGTAACTTTCATCTTAATTCGACAGAAAGACAATTATTTTTAGTCCAATTGTCCAACTTGAAGAGTAACAAAACTCCTGCTTTCTCCTGACCTGCCACTAGGATGGAAATTAAAAAAAAGGGGCCCTGGAGCAGTTAAGACACGCCCAGTCTATACTATAAAATCTCAAATGAACAATCTATGCTATGTTAACTTGCTACCCAACAAACTTAATATACCCCTATTCACTCTTCTCTCCCCAAACATCACATTATCATGTTTTCAGCCAATAACAAAAATCAATTGTAATAGCCGGGTTTCAACCTATAGAGGACAGTCATTGACATTTTACAAAAAAATATGCCAAATTGAAATACTTTGACTAAAATGTTGAGAGTTGGACCAGGATCAATCAACAGCAACTACTTAATACATAAAAACATTTGTATTCAGCAGAATAGCTACTCCTTAAAGTTACAAAAGTAATTTCATTTGCCAAAAACTAAAACCACATTATATTTAAAAGGGCTTAAAAGTCCAGGATTTTAGTCTGGTTTTGTCTTGTACATTTTATTATGTTTACATAACAAAGATCTATTTCTTGCTCGTGCTGGTTCCGTCTTCATCATTAAAAAAAGGGGTCTTTAAAGAACATCTTGAGTTATAGTTTTGTTGTGTTGATGAAATTAACACTGTCCTTGACTAAAGATGAATAAATGCACAAACTGATGACTCGTACTTGTTTTCCAACTTTTATTTATTCAAATTAATTTGAGTACTACACCTTACACCCCGGTGTACCTTGCCTACCAAATAACAAAACAGTGAGATTCCTTTTAGTTGACTTTTTCCAAGATTTTTAATTATTATGAATTGAAGTGGTCCTAATCATACGGATGGCAGTTTAAATGGCTTTAATATTGTTCTCAGTATGGTACCAGTAAGACTATGGTATGAACCAATAATTGCAGAGCCATGTGCATTCAGCAGGGTTAGTAGAATAACCTTAAGGGCTTGGTTATGGGTGCACATTTAATATTTTTCACATCAAAGCTACATCTTTAAATAGTTGTCCCTATAAAACTGGGAGAAAACCTTATGCAGTATCTTCACTGCCTTTGATTTGCAACATAAAAACATTTATTTAGGTCACGGGAGGAGAAAAACTTTGAGTTACCCCCTCCTATCCAAAAAACAGGCAATAAAAAAAACCATCCCAGGGTCGAAATATTCAACTTTCAAGTACATCGTACAAGTACTGAAATTCAAAGCTGATGATTTAATCACCAGGGGCAGAAACAAATGAGTTGCTAATAAGAATAGTTTTACTCATCCTGTTTTTTCTGAGGGCCGTGGGGGTGTCATAGTGGATGCTAGGGCAGTGATTTCCAAAGCTCACATAGGCCTATTGTTTTATTCAATAGATCAATATCACCTGCATGTTGGAGGTTTGGTTTCTACTGGTGGATAATGGTGTGAAAATCCTACTTGCATGGTTTTTCCATTGACTGCACTTTGATAAATGGTCACAAGGGGGAAACATTTTCACTGAAGTTATTTTATTTTACCCCTCCCATTGACAAGCTTCATGTTTACATGTTATAGAACACAACCCAGTGAGGTCATCAGAACAGGGATGTTACTCGAGTAATCCAAAGCACTTTGTATTAACATTTATGTAGCCTACAATAAGATTTAATGAATACTAGTACTGTGCCCATTGGAAGTATGTATTCATATAGTGGGAGCTTAAGTAGAGTTGTCAATTATGGAAAAATGAGTATGTGTTTGGAGTTGGATGTACAAAGAGGTGTACATACTCTGTACTCTGTAGTGTTATAAAGGGGTAAATTTGCGGGTGCAAAGTAAAATAGCGTGTGCAGTTTCCCTGGTTTTAATTCTATGGGGCATGCGCATGAGAAATGTGTGTTTTTTTTCCTCTTCATTTTTATATTTTTTTTGTTTGGTGTATTTTTCTGTAATGTATGTTTTTCGGAGTCTTTATGTGTTTTTTTTTGTATTTTTCTGTTGTCTTTTTGTGCATTTTTTGTACAATTGTTGTTTTTGTTACCATTGTAGTGTGATTCTGGAGTCATTTTGTGTATTTTTGTATCTTTTTTGGTGTAGTTTTGTGCATTTCTGTTGTCATTTTATGTATTTCTTGTATAAATATTTAATTTTGTGTATTTTGAGTCATTTGCATATTTTTATTGTCGTTTGGTGTATTTTTCTGTATGACATGTTTTTTGGAGTCATTTTGTGTGTTTTTGGAGGCTTTTTTGTATTTTTTTGTGCATTTCTGTTGTCGTTTTTGTACTTTTTGTATAAATATTGTTTAGTTTTTTGTTTTATTTTACTAATTTAGTATATATTTTTTTATTATAAATAGCTTATGTAGCACATGGTGAAAATATCAGAGTTTATAATGCCGTATGGATGATTGTGCATTTTTTGCTGTTCGCTTTCAACACGGGTGTGGCCATTGCCCGCCAATAACCTCAGGGTCCCGTCCGTCCGGTCTAAACAGCGAACGGTCAAACAAACATACACCGGAGAAAAAATTCGCTCCATCTTTGATACGCTGACGGTAGCATGGCACAGTAATGGAGACCCGTGATTTAAACGAAGTTTGGGGTCATGGGAATAATTTTAAATAACCATGAAATATTAACTTAAATAACTTTTAGCAGTACAAATGTTTTTAATATTGACCTTTTTTAAACCCAAACAAACTGGGACACAGTGACGTCATGAACCGGTGAACCGGAAGTACCACACTCAATACAAAGATGGAGCTGCAATCTTAAAATTAAATCTACTCCTAAATAACGAATGCACACACTTGAGGTATGTGGAAGATTCAGGTCGAACAGACACCGTGTCGGGGAGATATTCGCTCCACAAACACACACACACATGCACGCATACACATGTACAACAATCAGAAAGCCACAGGAGCAAACTGTGAAATATCAAGACTTCAGAGACACATGTACCTATAGGAGATACATAGAGAAGCATAATCTTCTTTCTGACCTACAAACCCACATGTAAATATACATCACCCCGATGGAAAGCTGGTCAAGCATACATTTGATATCAGTGATATCAACCATAGTAAAGCTCAGTTAGTGCTCAAATTTGATTAGCGTGAGCGCACTTTACTAGGGAAGCAAAAAGTGTCACTAGTAGCCAGTAGACTACTACTAGAAGACCAAAAAATCTTCACTAGTATTAGGAGTAGGAGGCAGATAAAAGCAAATTCCGGCTTGCTATTGGCTTTCAAAAATATTACAACCAATCAGGGTGCTGGATTTGATTATAATCCCTCCTACTTCATTTGCATTAGGTCTACTCGTACTACTAGTGATTTTTTGTCTTTATTAGTGATACTAGTAGACTAAAAATTATATACTAGACTATTAGTGTGATAATTTCAGTTAGTACTACTAGTATAGTACGAGTAAATAAAAGATGTGTTTTACTAGCAGTGTTGGGAACGTTACTTTAAAAAGTAATTAGTTATAGTTACTCACTACTTGTTCAAAAAAGTAACTGCGTTAGTAACTAAATTACTCTATAATAAAAGTAACTCATTACCAAGGAAAGTAACTATTTGCGTTACTATTAAAAAAAAAAAAAAAGTCGCTCTATGTCAAAGAATTCACATTTTTTAGATGCGTGTGTCATGAGGTGTTTCATTAAATTTGAGTTGCTTACAACAGATGTGGACAAAGTCTTCACTCCTGGATATAATGAACACTTCACAAACACGTTCTTGCCTTTGACCACAATTAATAAAAAGTAGTGTTTGTATCGTCACCTTAAAAATGTCAACTTTTCATCAGACTGCTCCACGCTCGCCATCTCTGCTGCTTCATCAAATCTGCTGTGTGTGTGTGTGTGTGTGTCGCGTGTGCTGGCACCTCGCCTTAGCCAATCATAATCGCTCACCTTGTTTTTAACCCACCTCCTCACAACAGCTGCGTCAGAAGCCGGGGATGCTTTCGGATAACATTTTATTTAATCAATGCATGTAACGCACCGCATTTAACGTTCAGTAACGATAACGGCATTGTAACGGCGTAAAAAGTAATTAGTTAGATTACCCCGTTACTGGAAAACAAACGCCGTTACATAACGCCGTTATTTTAAACGCCTTCATTCCAAACACTGTTTACTAGTAAAGGTTATTGCTGCGCAAATGCATAAATAGACCTTACGAATAAAGCAAAATCATCTAAAAAAATTAGAATATCATGAAAATGTTCAATATTTTTTGTCACTCATTTCAGAAAGTCAAACCCATATATGATATAAGCTCATGACACAGAGTGAAATATGTCAAGCCTTTATTCCTTGAAATTTTGATGATTATTAGATTAATCAGAATATGACATAAGATCAATAAAATAAAATGATATTTTAAACAAAAATGTTTTTTGCATGAATTACTGCATCAATGCGGCGTGGCATGGAGGTGATCAACCTGTGGCACTGCTCAGGTGTAATGGAAGCCCAGGTTGCTTTGATATTGTTGGGTCTAGTGTCTCTCACCATAGATTCTCCATTGGGTTCAGGTCAGACCAGTTTGGTGACTAATCAAGCACAGTGACACCATGGTCATTGAACCAGCTTTTGGTACCTTTGACAGTGTGGGCAGGTACCAAGTCCTGCTGGAAAATGAAATCATCATCTATGTCTTAATAGTTTAGAGACGGTAAGAAAAAAATATTTGTAAAGCACATTTCATACACAAGGTAATTCACTGTTGCTTAACGTGATTAAAAGTGCAAAAGAAAACATTAGACAAAGTTTAAAAATCAAATAACAATAGTTTAGGGCAGTTTAGGCATGTAGTGTTTGATCTAACTCAGGGATGTGCAAACATTGGTGCTATTGTGCTACAAACCTGCATGTTTTAGATGGTTTTATAATGTAAAGTTCTGCAGAATGCCTAGGAATTAACTTTCTGACCTCTTTTTCTGAAGTATCTTCTGTGTCTAAAGTAACAGAAACCACGCATTTCTCTTATTACATTTTCCTGAGGTTTTGACTCTTTTAATTTGTTTTAATATGTGCTGATGTTTAATGTCTATCCTGTGGTGCACACATGTTTTTTTTTTTTTTTTCCCCAAAGATGTGGATATAATTAATGTAAGAAAAATCCAGTTATTTTAGAATGAATGAAGGGGAAAACAAAGGAATGCAAGCTGATGCAAGGGCACAGGCACAAGTGAGGGTTGGACTGTCAGAGTTTCTTTCAGAGGTTCATAAGTATTTTATTTATTATTTCTCACAAAGAGCTTTTAACATGGAGGGCAGTGGAGGCAAGGGCACAGGATTTCATATCAATACCAAGGTCCCTGAAAAACTTTCACTATTGTGTTTTAACGCCTTGTAGCTCTGTTGCTTGCCTTTATTTAGAAAAAGCTTTTAGCAATATAACCTTGAATATTGGCACTGTTGTTGGATGTTTACTGTGCTTTTGCTTCTTGTTTCAAACTGTTTGAACATGCATTAAGACATAAATACATAAAAACATACATTAATTTTGCTGTTTTGAGATAAAACTAACGCAATGTCTCTAATAAATGTAATCATAAGCCTTTAACTATTAAAAAACACCTGATTTAAGTAAGTCCGGTTCTGAGGCCAGTATTTTTATAGACGGCCTCGAGCCAATGACTTTTCCCCCCTTTCAGGTAACATCCACTATAATGACCTAATGTCCAAGTGGCAGCAAACTGGAACCTTTAACGACAGCCCCGCTCTGTGTCTGGCTGATTGACACTGGGACACATCGGTGGTGGAATGGGAGAACACACATTTCCCGGTCAGTTAGACGCTCAAGGTTGCAGAAAGCCCGCAGCAGAGCAAGCGACCTTGGTTAAGCTGGGGCAGACAGAGGAAAACCTTGAGAGACAGCAGCAGGATCTGGCTCTCAAAGAGCTTGGGAAACATAATGGCTGATGATATATTACATGCTCACCGTGCCCCTGTGAATGTGGATGGCAATGAAATAGAAAAAAAAAAAAAAAAAAGAAGGATTTCACCCATATGTTTCTCCTGAATAGGCTGTTTAGTCATTTTTGGTTGAATTAAAATACGGTTTGATTAGTTGGAAGCAGTTTTATGGAAACTTCTGTCTGATATTTAATTTGGGTTATTGAAGTTTTAGCTTAAAAAGTGTCATTGTGTCCTTGTCTCGGTGTATGGAAAAAAAAAAAAAAAAAAAGAAAACTGTTTTCTCTGCATTGTGCTGTCTATAAATCAAAAATCAATACTTTACAAAAGACTCAAGGTAAAATGTGACAGGGCTTATTTTCTGGCGAGTTGCTCTGATTCCAATTCTTCATGAGATTGTTCAGTGCAACATAGGGTACAAACTGACTTTATAAGTGTAACAATGTAGGCAGTGGATATCCGTATGGTTGCTGTATCAATATACCGACATTCTATCCGTACGCAGCACCCCTCAATGGCCAGTTTAGGTCACGTGACTATGACTAAACCTAACCATAAACCTAACTCTAACTCTAAAAATTGCTGCAATATAGGGTTATAACCTAACCCTAAGACGCTACGTACGTACGTGTAAACATGCCAATAGCAACGGGGGTTGTCTGTACCGCAACCGTACGAATAGACACTTTCAACAATGTAGGTGCTTAACCATTTGCCTATTTTCTGACCCAGTGGCGGTTTTTGATAAGGACGACATGGGCAGCCAATCTCAAAGGGGCGACATGAGGAAAAAACAAAACAAAACAAAAACAAAAAACAACTTTTATTCAGTATTTTTTTATATGAGCAGTTAGATGACAGCGACTCCCACCTCATTTCCTGGACAGTGGTCGGGGGCGCAAGTTCACCCGTGGCTGCAGGCCCGCCTCTCACGCTCTGTGCATAGGTCATCATCTTCCATGGGCGGGGTGGGGGGGGGGGGGCACATTTATGTGAGGGGGACACATTTGCGCACATCCTTCCACACTTCTTATTGGCTGCTCAGTCCAAATTGAAACATGGCAGCCAATTAAAACTCAGGAATTTGTTCTGATCCCCTCCTGCTTCATTTGCACTATAGTTTTCTGTAAAAGGACCATTTACATGTTAAGTTATATTTGTAACTCAGATTTGTTTTTATTTAATATTTATTTATCTTTAAAAGGTTCATTATTATTTTTCATAGAGCCAAATTACTGTATCTATATTTACAGGAAGTACATTATTTATTACAAATAAGGGTTGTCAAGATAAATGCATGTGATTATAATTAAGGATAGGGTGAGTTGGGGCCCCCAGGGTCCAAACTCACTTCTGGCCCTAATTTGGCCAGAGGCGTTATTTTAAACCTGAAGTGAACATATGTGTAATGATTTATTCTTTGTCTACTAAGCTATACATCTTTTACAAACTTTAAGTTACATTACTTGTTATTTATTTTGGCCCTGCTTAGAAAGGAGTCAGAACTACCATTGCTCTGACACCTGAAAATCAAGGGAAAACATCCCGTCTTTGTGCAGGAATGAGGATCAAACCCCAGGCAAAGTTGCTTTCATCTCCCAGATTCAAATACCAAAAAAACTACATTAACTTTCCAAGGAAAAGTCTTTAAAATAAAGTGCAGACTCTCCGTTTTGTGTAAGGACTCGCAAAGAACACTAGAGTACAGTGCCTGCCAAGGTAACTGGGAAAAAGATTGCCTTTCATAAACAGGAAGTTCAACAAGTTCAATTGGTGTTTAGCAGTGGCCTTGGCCTTGGAAAAAGTAAATAAATCCCCTGAATGGAAAAGGAAAAAATTACTGGTACAAATAAGTTGTTGAAGAGAAGAAAGAACCAAGTGCATCAGAAATTTCTCTAGTTAAGCAAGGACGATGGATGAACTTGGAAAATGCAAAAAAAAAAAAGAAAAAAAGAAAGGAGAAAGCCTAATTGGAAAAAAAAACCAAAAAAAAACTTGTAGCTTTATAAGAATCAAGGACAACAGTAATTCAGTTAAAAATGGCATGCTTTGAAACTTCTGTCTTGGCTGAAGACCTTGCAATTCCTCACGCAAACAATAATGAAAGATGGTGAGAAATGGTCATCACGGAAAAACAATGGGCTATGAGTTTATGAGTTCAGCTTGAGTTTGACGTATAGTCATCCTAGCAGGTAAATGCAGTAGTTCATCAATTAAGCTGTTTGCTTCCTCTATTTCTTTGTTATTGTTGTTTGTGTTTTTGGCATCATTTTATGTATTTTGTTGTGGTTGTGTATGCTTTTCTCTCATTTTGTGTGGTTTTGGAGTCAATTTATGATGTAGGAGTCATTTTTGACGTTTTCTCTACTTTTCCAGGTGTTTTTCTGTATTTTTGTGGTCGTCCGCTGAGTTTTTTGGCATAAATATTAGGTATTTTTCTATCATTTTGTGCGTTTTTAAAGTCATTTTGTTTGTTTACTTTTGGGGGCCGCACAAAATTAGACTGAGGGCCGCATATGGCCCCTGGGCCGGCAGTTGCCTATGTCTGCTCTAAAGACTGTAACAAATAAAATGACAAAAACAAAAACAAAAAAACAGCAGCAAAAAAAACAATAATTTGGTGAAAAAAAACAAAAAAAAACATTTAATTAACAGCAACAATCACATCATTTTGATATTGTTTCAATTAACATTGGACAAACAACATATTGTATATTACAGGACCAACACATATACATACAGGCCACCTCATATGCAGGTACAGCTCTGAAAATTAGAATACCTCAAATAAAAATTCCATTATTTTTTTGTCAACTGTTTCAGAAGGTGAAACTCATACACTATCTACATTTATTGCAGATAAAATTAATATTTCAATCTTTTATTTATTTGAATTTGGGTGTTTAGGGCTTTCCAATAATGAAAACCCAAAGCTCAGCATGTCTGAAAATTAGAATAATACAGATGACCTTCACCTTTGTGAAACAAAAGCAGCCCATGCAGCAGACAGGAAACAGAGAACATAAATACTCAGTGAACAAGACCTCCATAATACAACCTTATCACTTCAAACCAGTATAACAAAGTCATTATCTATAATTATGTTCATGTTATATTGCAAGAAAAAAAAATAGTGCAGCAATGAATGCATTATCACCATGGAAGTGGTTTGCATGTGGTTAAAACTAGTTATGAGGGATTGCCCAGACAGGGTCATATTCATGGGAGTGGACCCCGACCACAGGAAACACAGCTTGAGCATTAGTCAGGCCTTTTATGTTGCAACTTTATCTTTGAGTGGAAAACAACAGACAACTGTAGCCGTTAGATAAGGGAAATCAAAAAAGGGGGGGAGAGAGAGCATGGGGTGGAAGCATTTGAACAATTGTCTGGAGGTGACTTCCGAGGCTGCACAGGATGAATAATTTCATAGCATTTCAAAAGAAACTACGGAGCCCGGCAAGGGTCAGGGGTAAAAAAAAAAAAAAATCCGGTGAAAATCCGTGCCCACAGATTATTAAACTGTGCGCTCGGTTTTGCAATCCGTGCGCACGGATTATAATCTGCGGCACGGATTGTTAAACCGTGCCCACATATGCAACACGTGCGCCCACACATTGCTCAAGGACTTCAGTTGAGAGTTTGGATTCGTCCATGGCTGCACCTGCCAGGTAAGCTGGATCCATTGTCATAGACTTAATGCAGCCATGTCATAATGAACACGTTTAACATCTTGCAGATTTACCATATTTACACTTTGATAAACCTTTAACATGTGTGCCAATCTCAGCTAACGTTAACTTAGCATCCACGTTAGCCATATTAGTTGTCTGTTTAAGTGACCAATTTCGGCTCCCAGTTAATCGGGTTTTGTAACTGAATAGATTTTCAAAACAATAATTCTGCATACTGTACCATGCATAGGCCTACATAAAAATGCACAAGCTGCATATTGTCATACTCGCAGTGTACATCTACTGCAGTGTGCTGTTTGAAGATAGCCTATGATTATAAGCACAAAAGATTCTGTAACCCACGTCTTCAGATTTAACTCTTTGATGCACAGTGTCCACTATCTCAACGCTGTTTTCCAGTATATGCATGGGTCAGAATGGTATATCTGCAAATTCGCCACTTCACTGGACATTAGTGGGTCATCCAATACACTGCCACTCCAACATTTCTCTTGGTTTAGAGGAAAAGGAGGCAAATAAAGCTTTGTGTTGGCAACGATAGAGCGTCACCCCGTCTAATTGTCCCAACACAAAGTAGCATAAAACTGTAGCCAACTTCAGTGGTGTACAATTTTAAGTATCGATGCATGTAATTATAATTTTTCGTGGTTGGTAGCCTACGCAGCTATGATTATAATAATAAATATGTAGCCTATTA
This sequence comes from Gouania willdenowi, assembly GCF_900634775.1. Lineage (NCBI taxonomy): Eukaryota > Metazoa > Chordata > Actinopteri > Blenniiformes > Gobiesocidae > Gouania > Gouania willdenowi. The sequence continues at coordinate 20,581,991 of NC_041064.1, forward strand.
GCATAGCCTATGTAGTATATAATATGAAATAGCTTATTAACAGCTAGTTTAATGATATACTTGTATTTATTGATGTTTAATATGTTGTTTGATGGTTTCAAGTTGTAGGCTGCTGCCAGCATGCTTTATTTTGACTGATAGTCGCTTCACAGATTCAACTATGTATCGTTGTCATGGTAACTGGTAACTTCCTTTAGGAAGTGTCATGGGAATCAACCTAGGCTATTGAAGCAAATTAAAACTCTGAAGAGTTCAACCTTTGATTCAGTTAAAACCCCCTGGCTATAATGACTCAAAGCACATTTCAGATATCCAAACTTATTATTATTGTTATTGATATTATTGTTGTTATTATTATTATTATTATTATTATTATTATTATTATTGGTGGTGTTGTTTGCTTGACAGATTTTTTTTTTTTTGATCTGTCAGAATGGATCCAAATTTCCAGAAATTCTTGTTAGAGCAGCGACGGTTGGATGAGACCGTGATTGCAAACTTCATAGATGAGAAGGTATGTGACACCCTTAAAGCAAGGTATAACATAGTGAAAATAATAGATACATCCACACATACCAAATTTCAGTAAAGGACTTGTTGCTCAAAATATTACAGCAACTAATACATTTTAGGTTTGTGGATGTATCACCATTGTTTCAGGTGTATTTTGAAATTCCATGCGGTTTTATCTATATTTTTCTGAATTCTACTTACATGAGTACTGTACATTTTCTCCAGTGCTGTAGCATAGTTTACTAAGTAACTATAGAGTTACCTGTGTGCACATGTTAATGTGGCAGAAAGAACACTTCTCAAAAGAATACAATCAAGTCCATGGAGTCAGTTAAGTGCTTACTGAGCCAACTGTATATTGTATTTTTTTGCCCTTTCTTTTTTCCAATTATAACATTCACAAGAAAATTAAGCTTTTCGGATACATGTTGTGATTTTACCCTGTAATTATTTGTCAGGTTTCAGGGGAAAAATTAAACATGATTTTCAATTCCATTTTCCAGATTGACTGCTATGCTGCCAATGAGATGACAGAGGAACAATTAATGAAATATGTGCCAAAAATTGGTGATCGAATAGCAATACGGCAGTACTGCAGAAGAGAAGGGGCTGTTCTGGAGGGGACCCCCACATCTGTTTCAAAGGCGACAGCCAGTCTCATGGCAAAGCTCAATCACAGGTCAAGTGTAAAAAAAAATCACAGAGATCAACGTACAGAAAAACTGTCTGGTAACTCAAATGCTCGAAGAATTGAGCGTGCTTTTCAAATGGGCCTTTTTGAAGAAGTCGGTGGCCGTCGAATTCAGGTTAAAGAAAGAAGAGGAGGAGGTACCAGACATTTGAAGGCACCAAAGAACTTTTTTTTTCCAAATGGAAAAAGCAGGCTTGGAGATATGAATCATTTTCATTTCACTATGTGAGATTTTACAGAGGAAGAGCTGGATCCAATGATCACATTAGGTCAGCAATACAAGAAGCGAAAAGTTCGGATTGTATACGATTGTATTTGTCATGTAAAAAGAATGAAATAGATGTAAATGAAACAAGGAATTATTCCGCCTCAAATATTGAATCAGAAAATGTATGGGCGCTTGAAAGGGAGCCACCACATGCATCTGCTCATGGAACTGCAAGTGCAGTAACAACTCCACAAGGAACTGCTTTGATCAAAGCAACACTAAAAGACATCACTTTCCCAGATCAAACAAATGAAGTTGCTGATACAGCAATCTCTGCCCATGTATCTTTGTATACTGTATCATGCTTGTCAGCAGAGCATGACATGGGTGAAGAGGAAGATGTCATTATTGTAACGCAGCCATCACTCTCAGATGATGAAGAGATTGTGATTGGACGTGATCCTCTTTTTGATGGCATTTATGATCTTGATGACACTCTTCCAATGGACTCAGTTCAGGTGGAAAGTTTACGAACAGTCCAGGAGCCCTGCCAACTACCAAAGACCACCAGACTAAATGCTGCCTTTAGTAAGGGTCTTGTATCTGTTAATGAGTGCCTCCTGGAGATTGAGATGGTTCAACCCAATGGTACTACAGAAAAAGGTGAAGACAATGGTGGAGTTCTACGTGATGCACTCAGTGAGTACTGGGAAACCTTTGTTATGAAGTGCACCTCTGGAAACATAATTAAAATACCAGTCACAAGACATGACATGAAAGATGAGTGGGAAAACATTGCTAAAGTCATGGTCCTTGGCTACAACATGGTGAAGTACTTTCCCATTGTACTACCCAAGCCCTTCCTTGCCTACTGTCTGGGACTTGATATCATGGATGATGACTTATTTTCTACATTTTTAGATAGTGTTCCCTCAGAAGAAAAGGAAGTAGCTGAACACGCTGTTAAAGACTTTAATTCTGTCTCTGCAACCGAGGAATGGTTGGATTTCCTTGAGGCCCATGATGTCAAAATTTTGGTAACACAAGCAAATGTCAGAAAGACATTACTTGAAGTGGCACATAAAGAACTAGTACAGGATCCTGCATATATAGCAGAATGTTGGAGCGATGTCCTGAGAGAGCTGAAACTGCCCCCAGGAGGATTGGATGAAGTGCTGTCCAGTCTCCATCCTACTCCCAGGAAGGTTACAACATGAGACCCTCAACAAAAGAGACAGTCAGATTCTTGATTTCCTGAAGAAGTTTTTAAGGAACTCTTCCGAACTTCGGCTGAGGAAATTTCTCAGGTTTTGTACAGGTAATTATTTATTTATTTATTTATTTTAGAATTTAATTTTTATTGACTATGATATGATCAAATGTGTCAAAAGACAAATATTATTCAAAAAAAAAAAAAATTCCAACAACTGAACACTGAACATCAGTCAATCATGTTTTTAATTCAAAACAAAAATTCTATTTTTAGCAACTGCTTTTTACACTTTTAAAATTGTGAATCCCAAGCTAAAAAAAATAGCGACTAATGTTTTGTTTGCATCTCCAACATAAGACTGGGATTTCTCACAACGCTTGAATCCTTACTGATTCATGTAATATCATGGAACAGGGCCTACTATGAATTAGTGCATTTCTCTTGTAGGCATCATCTCAAATGGAGAAAAAACAGCATTTTTATGCTGTGGGTATCTGAAGCTTTAGATTTAATGTTATGGTATAGATTCATTCTTTTTGCCTTGAGACATTCATTTGCCAGGGTGAATGCTTCCACTTGCAACCTAATCATGAATCCTATCATTAGATTTTATCATTGAGCTTTTATTGATGTATTGACTGCAGCACAAGAAACAACTACTATTTGATATAAGAAAATAAGAATGATTGCTGTACTGAGCAATAACAAACCACAGTGAACTTTGATTCGACTGACTGATACAGCTTCTTGTCTGGTTTTCAACAGGTGCAGATCTCCTGGTTGCCCAAAAGATCCAGGTCCAGTTTATGGAGCCGGAGAGCATGTTTACAAGAAGACCAACATCCCACACATGCGGCTGCTTGTTGGAGGTCCCAAACAACTATGCATCATACCCTGAATTGGCAGAAGAGTTTACCAATGTCCTTGATGCAAACATACAGTACAAAGACTACAGCTCTTTGATGAAGTACATGGCCAAACCTAGTGGCCTTGGCTACATAAGAAAATGCAGAAAAACTAAAGAAAAAAGATGATTAGGATTTCCAATGATATAGATAGAATAGTGTGTATTCATTATGTTTTTTCGCAGTACAAATCCTGAAACCTAAAAAAAAATACTCACTGCCCTCTGAAATATTTTTTTCAGGATTAATCATGCATTTATTATTGTGACAAAAGCCATTTAAAAATTTGGTATAGACCCTTACTATGAGGGAACTCTTGGTCCAGTTAAATGAATTGCATTTTACTGTGTAGGCAAAAAATATGAATGGTATGTAATGTTTTAATGAGAAGAATAGCACTAATTTGTCAGTGTTTTGTTTATTAAATGAATACGTAAAAACTTCCAAATAGCACAAATAATCCATTCTGGTATGCACAATCAAAAACAAGGCTTCTCAGAAGCTCCTGGGTAATTCAAACCCAGCATCATAGCAACTGTCAATACAATATTACAAATACTGAACGTGACATAACAGAATATACTGTATAGGCAGGACAATGTTTTACTATATTTATTAAGAAAGAAGCCTCCGTGCGCGCACACTCACACACTCTCACACACACACACACACACACACACACACACACACACACACACACACACACACACACACACACACACACACACACATGCAAAGGACTTACCTATATTGACAATAGAAATGTGAAGTCTGTGGAAATTTATATAAGTAATTTTTTGATTGATCAGATTCATTGTTGCACAAAGTGATTCAACTCCTTAACAGATGTGGTTGAATGTTCACCTAGAAGGAGTATATCCATCCCAAAAGTCCAAACTGGGGGCAAATCTGAACTAGCTCATTTTATGGATTTCAGGAAGTGAGAATGACTGTTTGTTTCCACCTGAAAAGAAATATATTTGATATTATCTATCAAGGTTTAAAAGTGTGATCAGTTCTCCTCTTAAGAAAAGGTAGAGGTCAATGGCCATGTACACATCAGCAGGAACATCCAGACTGTTTAGTGCCATGATGTGCATGCAGAGGGTGAACACATCATCATCACAAGCAATGTCACTGCGGTGGATGCAGTCATCCTCACACATGGTAAGAGCTTCCTCTGACACTTGGCACAGATAGTCCTCAGTCTCATAAAGTTCAGGAATGTAGTACATTGCATTTGGACGGCCATGAGGAACATGGTCATTTCTTGATAGTCGAATCACATGACTGTTCCATGATTCCTTGGTGGAATCCAACTCATCCTGCAGCGGTAACAATAAAAACAGAAAAAAAAAAAAAACAAATATTGGAATTCATCAATGAACAAGGCATAAAATTGCAATAACGTGATCTATTGTTTGTCCTAACCAGTCTAACTTTCCATTTTTATTGAGTCACATATATATATATATATATATATATATATATATATAGAGAGAGATTATAATAAAAACAAAACAACTGAAAATAAACTCAGTGTATGGACCTAGGATCCATCTTTTGTGAATCAATTCATCAACAAAAACTCAAAGAAACACAATCCCTCACAATCACTAACTCAGTTTCAGCGTTTGTTTTTTGGGTGCGTGTGTGTGTATACGTGTGTGTGTGTAAGGATGCGTGTGTCCTCTTTTATTCTCCTGTCTTGTTTTGCTGCTATTTTAACTTTGTAAAGCACTTTGTGTATGAAAATTACTATAGAAATAAAGATTTGATTGATTGATCAAATCAATAAATGGCATCTGGGTGTATTCATATGTTTAAGAGTGTGTATCATTACACTGAGTACCGACTTAGTAAGGGGGTGTCGGCATCTTCCTCACAAAAAGGAATGCTTCATGTGTAAGTACTTATATACTTATTAGTATAATTTTTTCACTTTGAGATAAATTAACCAAAAAAAGTAGGCTAGACATATCTACAATACACAATTCAGTCCAGTTTTACCCACTTACCTGTATCAAACCAAGGAAACAGAACAGAATGAGGTTTTTGTCCAAAAAGTCTCCAACAAAATCTCCTTCATTTTTCAGTCTATGGAAGTGTTCCAGCCAAAACTCCACACACTCTTTGCGGAGAATACCCCACCAGCTCTCTATCCTCTGATTAGCAGTGCTTCTTCCCCAAATAAAGCTTTTGTCACCAGCATTAGCATCATCATCGTTGCGACGAAGATATCGTTGCATATCTCGTACAGAGCAGTTTTCCGTCCCCATATCTGTCCTCAGGATACGAGCACATCCACCTAACTCCCTCATGGTCTCAAGGAAATAACCTCCAATAACTTTGGGGTCACTGCTGGTAAAGAATGCATTCAGCCATAGCATCCTTCTTGAAAATCCATCAATGGCTCCGTTAATACATATGCCAAAGGGTTTCAGTTTGTCGTATGAATCGACATGCCATACAAAATTTGGCCCCTTTGCAAAGTACGCACGTCTATGCAGTCTTCTACTTCTTCGAGTTTCGGTGCCCTCTGGGTCAAGAGTTGAAAGAATTAGGCGGACATCCTCCTTCCTGATGTGCAAACCATGTTCTTTACATTTATTGTACATCCACCTGTAGCCATGCAAAGCACCTGAACCTTGGAGCTGCTCCTTAATGAACTTAACAGTTTCCTCTAAACTGTCAAAATGGATTCGGGTTCTCAAGCTGAGGATGATTCGATGTTTTCTACTCATAATATTAAGAATATCCTGATAGGCAAGGCCCAAGTTAAAGTAAATTCTTATTAGGTCCAGCTTATCCATAGCAGGATGAAGGATGAAGAAGTCAAGGTCCCATCTTCCCACCTCGCACAAAGAAATTGCCTAGGGTAAGAGAGAGACAAAAAAGGATTACCAGTAATGCCTTAAAAAATATCAACCTACTAGCCAGATACTCTAAATGAACAGTCTGCTTTCAGGAATGCACAGTGATTTTGCACATTTGGGAATCAATCTGAATATTAATAAATTGACTGGTCGTCTCTTCGGTTGGTATACCAATTTAAGCAATAGGTTATATCACAAGTGGACAGTGGTTTTTGTTAGGTGCATATTCACTATCAGTCCAAGTTTGGACACACTTTCCAAATTGGATTCAGTGGGAAAGTGTGTCTAAACTTTTGAGTTCAGACACACTTAGTACTCCATGTTTTAATAGAAATTGTGTTCCATAGATCCCACCTACATGGATGGCATTTCTATTTCTGTTGTTATCAACATTAGCTGATCAACACAATTACTTGGTATTTACAAGCTACAGTACCAGTCAACAGTTTGGTGACACTTTCCTGTCAAGATCTGTGTGTTTTGGTTTGTGTTGTTTTTCTGGCTTCTTTCTTTAACCCTGTGATGCATGAATTGTTTAAAAAAACAGTGTCATATTTATTCACATTCAATATTTTACTTCTCCAGACATGTACAGTGATGCTATTCTTTATTTTTCATATTATTGGACGTTTCATTGTATTTATCTATCTTTGTCCTTTCAAAAGAAAATTATGTTCTCATAGTTATATAATATACAATTCTATAAAAATATAGCTGTATCATTTTCTGTCCTGTCCATCACTGAGGCAAACTTCATAATAACAATGTATTAGATTTTATACTATATTCATATACTTTTCAGTGAGTCGCAGTGTATTGGATGACTCACTGATGTCCAGTGAAGTGGATCATTTGCTGATATGCCATTAAATAGCCTAGATTGAGTCCCATGACACTTCCTAAAGGAATACATCACCAGTTACCATGACAACGATACATAGTTGAATCTGGGAAGCGACTATCAGTCAAAATAAAGCATGCTGGCAGCAGCCTACAACTTGAAACCATCAAACAACATATTAAACATCAATAAATACAAGTGTATCATTAAACTAGCTGTTAATAAGCTATTTCATATACTACATAGGCTATGCTAATAGGCTACATATTTATTATTAGAATCATAGCTGCGTAGGCTACCAACCACGAAAAATTATAATTACGTGCATAGATACTTAAAATTGTACACCACTGAAGTTGGCTACAGTTTTATGCTACTTTGTGTTGGGACAATTAGACGGGGTGACGCTCTATCGTTGCCAACACAAAGCTTTATTTGCCTCCTTTTCCTCTAAACCAAGAGAAATGTTGGAGTGGCAGTGTATTGGATGACCCACTAATGTCCAGTGAAGTGGCGAATTTGCAGATATACCATTCTGACCCATGCATATACTGGAAAACAGCGTTGAGATAGTGGACACTGTGCATCAAAGAGTTAAATCTGAAGACGTGGGTTACAGAATCTTTTGTGCTTATAATCATAGGCTATCTTCAAACAGCACACTGCAGTAGATGTACACTGCGAGTATGACAATATGCAGCTTGTGCATTTTTATGTAGGCCTATGCATGGTACAGTATGCAGAATTATTGTTTTGAAAATCTATTCAGTTACAAAACCCGATTAACTGGGAGCCGAAATTGGTCACTTAAACAGACAACTAATATGGCTAACGTGGATGCTAAGTTAACGTTAGCTGAGATTGGCACACATGTTAAAGGTTTATCAAAGTGTAAATATGGTAAATCTGCAAGATGTTAAACGTGTTCATTATGACATGGCTGCATTAAGTCTATGACAATGGATCCAGCTTACCTGGCAGGTGCAGCCATGGACGAATCCAAACTCTCAACTGAAGTCCTTGAGCAATGTGTGGGCGCACGTGTTGCATATGTGGGCACGGTTTAATAATCCATGCCCACAGTTTATAATCCGTGCGCACGGATTAATAATCTGTGCGCACAGATTAATAATCTGTGCGCACGGTTTAATAATCTGTGGGCACGGATTTTCACTGGATTTTTTTTTTTTACCCCTGTCCCTTGCCGGGCTCCGTAAGAAACTTTGTAATATTAACGGATGAAAGTATTGCAAGGTCTTATTTAAAAAGATAAATAAAAAAATCTTTAATTGTGTTGTTAGAAAGGCAGCAGAGTCACACAATGGGACTCACCGCCAGCCAGTAGAAGCAAACACGGAGAGAAAAAAAAAAACCTTTGCAGTTTGTCAAGGTTCTTGAGTTTTAAATAAATGTCACCTCGCTGACAGATTGAGGCAAAAATAAAAATGAAATTCTGTCAAGTCTCTTGCAGTATCTCACCTTCAACCTGCTTTATTTTGATCCGTCTCTTTTGTTTTCCCTTCACCCCCCCACCAGTCGCCTCCATCTGAGTTTCCAACATTATTATTGGTGTCATAATTTAGCTGCTTATGCAAACATGACCCTGTCCTCGATGTGCTTTAAGGCTAAATATTCACACTGTAGTCACTGTGAGACCAATGAAGAGTGAGATAGGAGGACATAAATTACAGCTTCATTCCAACAGTATTTCATATTTCATTTATCCCTCCCCCCCCACACACACACACACACACACTTATGCATGCCTCACCAGTAACTTTAAGCAAGTCTATACATACAAAATGCAGCATTATTTTAATCGACTGATATAAATTAGGGTATGAATCATGATAAATAGATTGTGGAGGGCATGGTGGGGACTCAGTCTGCATGTGATGTTCAAATGTAATTTTACGAGGTTATAGTGTGACAAAGTGACAGGCAGGGTGATGTAGCCCAGATAAAGGTCCTTACGTTTAACCGTGAGATGACTGAATAAAAGCAACCCCTCAGAGAAGCACCTGGGACCGCCGCGCTGTACGGTAGCACAAACTCACCCATGGCTTTGACCTTGGCAGCATCTCCCAATTCTCTCTCATCTCTCACCACATGTTGACCCACCCCCCACCCACCCCGAACACCAACACAGCCAATCCAACCTTGACTAATTAGCTCATATCCCAACAACATGCAGTATGTCCATCACACAATTAAACAAGGACGTCACAATGGCTGGGTTCTCCCTACACGCTCTGTTGAAGTTGTTTGTTTCATCATTAGCAAAAGATAAAGCTATGCCTTTCTGTGTTGTAGGGTGTATGGCATGCACTGACATACAAAATAGAAGATTTTTAAAGGGTACCTATAATTAAAATGTATATAACAAAAATGTGTTTAACGTATTACCAATAAACCAAATATATGCACCTTTTTATAAAAACACCTTTTAAACACATTTTTAGAACGGTTTTATACTGTCAGGCATCAACTATAGCGAGTCGCCATTTTGCACAGGATATGACGCACGTTTGTTGATTCCTGTTAGCTGTTGCTAGGCAACAGTGTTCAGTTGGTCTACAGTTTCTAAACAATGGTGGCAAATGGTTTCTATAACAACAAGAGTAAAACCCCACAAAAACATTTCCTTTGCACCTCTAAGTGTTACACGAAATGGACTTTTCTGTGCTTTAAACATCCTAAAAGTGCTATATGGGCTTCATACACATGAACGAAGTGTTTTTTTCATTGATTCCCTCAATCCTTAGTTAGAGGGTGATTTGCTCCTTTCTTACTGCAGGGCGAGCCCAAACACCTCGCTCCAATTTGATGACGCGTTCCCACTTTGATGCCAAATTTGATGCGGCACTGAGCTGGAGAAGCCGCACCTCCAGGAAGCTCTCTGCAGAGATTGACATGCCCTGCCCCCACGCTCTGTCTCGTGTTTATAAAGCAGCATGAGCTCGGCTATGGAGTGGGTGGGAAGAAGGCGGGCCGTCCTCTGGCCCTACATCACCGTGCGGGGAGGAGGAAGTCAGTGTCCCGTCTAAAACTCCAGAAAACAGGGGAGTTTGGGAAAATAAATCTCAAATACTATGTTTTTGAGGTTCTTAGTACGAATAGAGATGGGTGAAAATTAGCATGACATGGGACCTTTAATAACGACATTAAGTCAGAGTTATCCAAGCGTTGGCTCCATAATATCGGTACGGGATACACAGTTAAAATGTTTCTGTTCGGACAAAACTCTGTGGTATGCGAGGACCGCTTAAAGCTGAGTTGCTCTGAGAGGGATCTGCAGGCTAAGCTAATGGGCACAAAGCAAAAGTTACGTCTGAAATCAGATGCGGTCGCAACAAAATTTCTTCACAGAAAGTCTCAATGCAGCTTGTAAACAGTTCAGAGCGCTACTACCACGTTCCTACTTACATGGACGGGGGTCAAGGCACTAAGTGCACCCCCACCAGATTGTTCCCTCTTACCCATTACCCTAACCCTTCGTTACCCTAACCCCGAACCCTTCCTAACCCTAATCCAAAAATGCCAACATAGCTCCAAAGGTGTCATAATTTAGCGAACAATACTTAATGACAGCCTAGGGTGACCATATTTTGATTTGGCAAACACCAGGACACTCGGCCTGGTCTATATCTTTACTCTTCTTAGTCATCCTCATTTTCCTCTTCATCTTGTTTTTCTTCCTCATCCTCCATGTTTGCACATCTATATTTTGCTGTAGAGTTGATCTTTCCCAGCAGTTTTTTCAAACTTACACTGCTCTCACCTCGCGCAGCTTTCTTATGTTTTTTTGGTGTCCATGTGAGCTTTGAGATCACTGGCACCTCTATTGGACACCGAAACATACAGTATGTGCCAGGCTTGCACACGGTGCACGCAGCCTCCCACTTGTCCCGACCGGGACGGTAAGTGGGCAATTTATTCTGTAATGCATCTGCAAATGCACATTTGCACTTCGGCATGTTGCAGGCAGTAGCGGAAGGCTGTCAGCTCGCTAGTTGTGAGTGGAAAGTAAGCTGCCCACGCGGCGGCCTCTCAGGGAATATGTCACATGCAGAATCGCAGGTGCAGAGTGCGCCCAAACTCCGGTCAACTTAGTGGCCAAAAGAAAACCAAAAAAAAAAAAAATCAGGACATTCTCATCACTTTATAAAAAACAGGATGGATGGCCAGGACAGGATGTGAAAACAGGACATAATCAGGGAAAACAGGACGTTTGGTCACCCTATGACAGCTTTCGAGACACCTTATTAATGCTAATAACAGCATTTCACAATAATGACAGTGTAATGTCAGCCTTATGTATTAAACTTCAAATAAAGTGTGACCGAAAAACAACAAATCGCTTGATTTCAGTGCAAAGTTTTTGTTTATGAATACTTAGTTTCGATTTAAAAACAAAAATAAAATCATTTAATACATAATGATTAGGAAAACTTAATTTATTATCCATATGTATGTATTGTTTGTATTCAAACACACACATGTATGTGCGGTGCAGTGTCAAGGTTTGTGTTGGAGGACACAGATGCAGAGGAGTAGGCAGAGGCATATGATAACTGTCCTTTTAATAAAACCCCAAAAACAAAATTAAATTACCAAAATCAAAGCAGGCAAGGTTAAAACTGGGAGCAGGGTTAAACACTGCAGCACAACAATGGGGCGACATAGACAATAAACCAGCAATCATTCTGAGTCCAAACACTTAACGCGTAATAGTGAGGGAGGCTCGATAGGGAACGGGCAAATCATGAGGCAGCTCATCACCAACAACCCAAACACACTGACATCACTGGGAGGTGGACAAGAGTTAACAAAACATGAAACAAGAACTAGAAAATCAAACAACACAGAATTAAATAAACCAAGACCCACAGAAACAAACTAAAAAAGGACCACAGGAGCAAAACTTACACAAAACTAAACTAGACGCCGACAGTCCCAGCCCTAAGCAATTTGGAGCTCGAGGTAAAAATTTAGGTGACACCCCTTTGCATCACATTAAATTCTATTACTATTTTAGATAACTGCACACAAGATCCTGAATATCTTTTTATATTTATGTTTAATGTTTTATATTATAGTTGCATAGGCTTTGCAATGCAGATTAGTTAAATAATGTGGTCTTGTTTCTCACAGAAACACATAGTACCAACTACTTCTATAGAAGAATACAATAAAATAAGAAAAAAAATATATTTTTTCCCTCCATGTATGGCACCACCTGGTTGAAAGCCAGAAATGCCATTAGCATTTGCCTATTCACTGTAAAGAATGAAAAGCTGACTTTACTTACTAAAAAACTATTTTATGTTGACTTAGATCAATAATAGATTTGATTAACTTATAAATCATTCAAATGTATCTATGTAAACATAACTTATGAATGAATCAAATCTTATTAATCTAAGTAAACATAAATTACTTCTTTTAAGGAAACTTTTAAGGCATTTTATTTTAAAAGTAAAGTCAACCTTTTATTCTTTACAACCGGTATACTGCCTATACCTCTTCTGTGTATGCTGTGCCTAAAATTAAAACCTTTCTCAGATTTGGAAACATTTTAAATATTTAGCATGACTATTTATTTCAATAAAAAAGTAACTCAGTTACTTTGCTAATTACTTAAATAAAAGAATAATGCATTATTGTGAAAAGTAACATTTGAGTTACTTACAAAACTAAATTAAAAAAAACAACCCTTCAGTGCCACAAACCTTATTACTATAAACAAAATGTTAGTGAGCTGCAGATACACAGTGGAAAGAATGTGAATACTTTCTAACCAAAGTACTGCTGTGCTACCTGGCTTATGTTCATGCGAAATGCCAAAACGCCAAAAGTTAAAAAGCGCAGCATGAACCAAAGTGTCATTTGGTAGTTTGTAGCCGAGTGGTCTGGTTCTACTCAAGACTCCCACATTTGGCTGGAAAGTGGTCTGAGGCTGCAGATTACGGGGCATCGTGCCCCAGCTGAGTGTGGCTCATCACTCCTTGTTTCCACCTTGAACTGGGATCCCAGTGAGAGACTGCAGAGCTGAGAAACGTTATATAAGTGGGTTACCATCTTGTAGTGTTGAATGTTTAAATGCATTCACAAGAGTTTTGCTAAAACTGCATTAATAGTTATTACACTTACGCAAACTGAAGAAACAATCCAATACAAAACTCACAATAATCATCAAAATTGTAAAGCTAAACCAGTCAACCTATTTTCTTATTAGCTCTGATCTGAGTGTTTTGAACTAATATTGATGATTCTTTGCTACTGCTAATTTTTTAGCCTATGTATCCTTATTTATTTACATTATATCATATATTATCAGTTATCCAGTGCAGAAAAACATTCAATGTTGGTATATAAAACCACATACTGTGAGATATTCAAATTAATCCCAATTCCTTTGTTTCTAAACTAAAATATTCTTCTTAAAGCTGATATCCGGAGTAATCGAGAAACGTGTCGATGTCCCGCCCTAAACAGCCTCACTTCCTCCTACTGCCTCTGCCAATTTACCAGAAGCCACGCCTCTACTTTTCTGCACGCCCATTGCGGAACATAATAAGGTTTTATTGATATAGGTCTATGGGTCAGGTAAGAGCCGAAATCATATTTACCTGTTTGCTGTTGTGATGCGCGACCTTGTTTCCGTGCAAAGTTCCGCGTTCACTTTGATTGACAGTATCCGCTACAGGAAGTCGAGGCCTATTTGCTGGGCAATCACGGCGCTCGTTTCCATTTGTATAGGGGTCTAGGACGAAGTCGGGACTTATATACATTGACGTATATGAATGACCAACGGCAGTAGACCATAGTAAAAGACTAGTTAGGTAATTTTTTGCATTTCAAAAGAATGATATATAAACATAGATTTCTCAGAAACTCCAGATATCAGCTTTAAAGGAATTCCTAGCTGTTATTTTGAGCATAACTTAATTGTCTTCCTATGATCCGACTCTGCACAGAACAGAACATATTGAGCAATGCATTTTAGTTGTCTTATATTTTTCAATAAGAAATTTATCAGAAATTTGATTTGAAAAATAAACTTCTCTCCACCAAGGAATTTATAGTGTTTGTGTCCTTCTAAAATGTGTCATACTGTACATATGAGGACTTCGTTTAATAGAGCTGAGCTTTAGACTTCTCTTCTGTCTCAAGAAATCACAACATGAAGTGAGTAGCTGAGTTTCCATTACCCTTGAAAATGCACAAAATCTAAATAGCGCTATAAAAACTGGCAATGGAAACACCCAAATTTTGAGAAAAAAAAAAAAACCACTCAAATATTGCAAAAAAGTTTTTACGCTTTCATGAGGAGGAATTTCAGATGTTTTCATATTGAAAAGTGTCGCAAAAGTGCAATAGAAACACCTTTTCAAATACACGTCACAGGATGTGACATACCTGGTCACATGACCACTTCTCTCATGATGCGCTACCTGTAGACAGGAGAGGAGACCCAGACATTTATTAGCGTTATACTTAAAAAAATATTAGGCATGAAACAACAAAGTGTTAAAAGGAGGTCTTCCTGCAGAGAAGTTTCACAGGATGAGAGTAGTTGCGAGGCTCCTGACCAAAAAAGCCTTCAATGAAAACACTTTCAAAGCGCTTTGTCAACATTTAGAAATATCGCTTTTATTTTGCAAAAATCTGTAATGGAAGCACATCTAGAGTTTTATTTCAGGTCGTGATTAATAAAATAATGTTTCCAAATGATTACAGTGAATACACATGTAAGAATGTGGGCATAGGGAGTCTTATGTGAGTAAAAAAAACCCACAACATTCCACAGAGCAACAGTTTACTTTTGTTTAGTCGACACATTGTGTTCCAGCTAATGGTCAAACCATTTGTGCTTGTCCCAAATGCTGCAGTATCTGCGGCTTTGTTTGTTGTAATCAGGCTGACCTTGTATTTGTGCATCAACCTTGAACACTGTAGCTAGAGGAGAGAAAAACAGGCCGAGCCGTCCTATCACACGCCTGTGTTACATGCTTGTGTGATTGGGCTGTTCTACATTGAGTGAGAGGATCACAGCTTAGGTAAACAATGACCAAAACAGTTTTTTCCCTAGAGGGAGGGTGTGTGTGTGAGTGTGTGCGTAATGCTTAGCTGTGTTTTTATAAATAAGAGTTAAACCAACTGAGTTGCGAAGCCTGCACACAGAGTGACTTTGAAGGGTTTCAACAATGACAACTGAGTCCACTGCTTTCCTTTCATTCAGCCAAACTTAATTTTTCCCCACTCATTTTAGCCATATAGCACAAATTTATCCCAGAGCTTGTTGGATTCTTGGTCCTTTTGTTGAGTTATTGATGATAAATTTAACAAGAATACTTTGCATCTTAATAATTAGGTGTCGAGGTTCTGTCTCAATGGACACCTTCTACTTATTGGGTTTAGAATCCAAAAGAAGTATGTTTCTTCTCTTAGTTTTCTACATTTCTTGTGTAAAACTCTTGAATAATTTATTAATGGCTGCTATTGTTTTGCAGGTAGAATTTTATTCTTCATTAAGGTGTAAATGACACTATATAGGAAAATTTGTATTTTTTGTATTATTGTTCAACTTAAAGTTGTTCTCTTTCATAACATTCATTACGATATCTCACTATGGGATTTACGCCTTCAAGTCATATCTCAGAAGCCCTCTCTCATTACCCCAATCCTGATTGGCTGGTGAAATGAAGTCATCCGCAACAGGTAGTCCCACCTACTATAAGTAGAGTAAGTAGAGAATACAGCACCATTCAAAAAACTATTCTCACTCAGAGATATCTCACGTAGCAGCCACGTGCCTGTGCTTGCGAACTTTTTCTTCCTGCCTGCACACCAGCACAGAGGAGAAGATGGCACCACTGCGCTGTCTTCACGGTGAAGAGCCTCCATAGGCGGCTGGCACGCCAAGTCAGCTTGTCGTAACAGAAACCCTACATTCCCCCTCTCGGCACCAAGGCTGTCGCGGCAGAGATGGAGACAATGCCCTGAGCGGAGCCTGCAGTGGGACTCGTTTCCAGCTGGGGTTCCCAGTCCGACTGCGCCTTTGTTCCTCCGCCTGGAGAGGACATTTTGGAATTTGATTGTGGGGACGATGATGACGTTACCTCTGAATTTCTCATTTAAGAGGACGAAGAGGAGGACGACATCTTTGTCACCTTGGCTCGGGCTGCAAAGCTCATTGCCTCTGTTGCCTTAATGAAGGGAGCTGAGGGGACCACACCAGCTTCTCCTCTCCCCAGCTTGGACATGCTGGATGTCTGCAGACTTTCTGCTGCTTGTCTGGCCATCCTCTGTCTTGCCGTCATGCTCCTCCCATCTTCCCAGAGCTGCTGGACAAGGTGACGCGTTCCTGGAAGAACTGGCCGTTCAGCAGCAGGAGCTCGATACCGGGCACTTTATCCCTAGAATGTGAGGCTTTGGAGAGCCTGGGCTTGCCCCGCATGCCCCTTGTAGAATCGCTGGTCACAGCACACCTGCTTCCTCGGCCATCTGTCGTGTCCCCCCGGAAACTGAGTCCAACTGCTTACAGTCAGCCCTGACGTAGCGCTCCCACAAAGCTGCGGTGTTCTCAGCCAGATCACTCAACGTGTTGTTGCTGCTCACGGCCTACCAGGCGGAGCTGTGCGATGACCTTGGGTTGACTCTGGACCCGACCAGCTGGCAGGAGATGTCGGTGGTCACCGACTTGCGCTTTTGGATCCAGCGCTGTGCAGTCCAGGCCACAGGTCCTCCAGGAACGGGCCCGCTGGCTCAACCTGTC
Source organism: Gouania willdenowi (assembly GCF_900634775.1). Classification (NCBI taxonomy): domain Eukaryota; kingdom Metazoa; phylum Chordata; class Actinopteri; order Blenniiformes; family Gobiesocidae; genus Gouania; species Gouania willdenowi. The sequence goes on from NC_041064.1 coordinate 20,599,019, forward strand.
GAACCTGTTGGAGAACGAGAGGGGGGACATCCTTGACATGCCCGTCATCCCTGAGGGGATCTTCAACTCCCAGCTGGCCTCTATGCAGAGGCGTTGCGAAGCCAAGAAAAACAATGATGAGGCTCTCCACCTCTGCCTTCCCAGGAAGCCCCCCATCCTGCCTCCACCTGCTCGCTGCAAGGCATTCCCAGTTCCTCAGGGCGTGCAGTTCAAGACCACAGGTCGTAGTTGAAGAAGGGCCAGTATTTGACTTGCTCCTAGGTCCTGACCTACTTGAAATGATGGCACCAGAAGCTGGACCAAGCACCATCAATTGTGCTCACTAACCTGTGATTGCACAGCTAATGGCACCAGAAGCTAAAATTTCACTAGTTGATGGAACCTCATCACTTGTGTATTCAAGCTCTGTAGCTGCCCTGGCTGCATCTGAGCAGGATGGCAGGACGCAGCTTACATCTATAATTAATCAGAAACACATAGAGACGAGCGACAACATCTCCAAGGAGGATGCCTCAGAGAAGAAGAAACGCCACTTATTGAGAAACAAGGAGGCTTCCCATGTGTATCGACAGAAGAAGAAACCTGCGAATGCACGGATGATGGTACCACAGGTAGTAGTTGAAGAAGGGCCAGTATTTGACTTACATCTAGGTCTTGACCTACTTGAAATGATGGCACCAGAAGCTGGACCAAGCACCATCAATGGTGCTCATCAACCTGTGATTGCACAGCTAATGGCACCACAGAAAGTAGTTGAATAAGGGCCAGTATTTGAATAGCTCCACATTCTTGATCAACCTGAAATGCTGGCACCAGAAGCTGGACCAAGCACCATCAATAATGATCATCAACCTATGAATGCAGAAACGTATGAAAAGAAACTCTGCTTACTGAGAAACAAGGAGGATGTCCATTTGTATTGACAGAAGAAGAAACTATCTGTATAAAGCTTGACAGATCATGTTGCCATGCTGGAAAAAATAAACAGCATACTGAAGCAAGACTATTAAACAACTGTATTCTATACTTTCATTTTCTGAAATATAAATCTAGTTCATATAAAGTGCAGAATAAAAATATCTGAGCTGGTGCATCTTGTCACTTTGTCACTAATCCTGGCGACAACAAACATTGTCAAAAGCTAATTCTAGCACACGGCAGAATCTTTTCCTTTTGTGTTCTGCTTTTCTCCAAAAATTAACAATGAAACGTCCTAAAAATGGACACAAATTTTTGATAAAAGTTTGAAATGTATTGTTCTATACTGCCACTAACTGTCTTTATTCACAGGAAATCAGGGACATTCTTAGAATAAGATCATATAATTGTTTTTACAGTTAAAGTGTTCCTAAAGAATATCTCTCATTAACTTTGCAAAAAGTATATCATGTTTGGTGGCAGAATATTTCTTGTTCCAAAAGGTTTCTCATTCATTCATCCCTTATCACACATACATGATAGCCACAACCCCAATGGAAGCGCAAAATTTAAATCATTAAATTTCGGTGGTGCTGGTTACCCCGGCCCCACTGCAGTGTATGTTATTCTCGTTTGTCAACTTTTATTTTCTTTGTAACCTCAAAGTGTGCTTTCATTTGACCTTTTAAACATGCTTGCGCGCCCCAGAGAAGAAAAACCTCCTGTTCCAACTGCAAAAGCTGAAACACTGAACCAACACAAGAACATAGGTCTGCATGATCTGAGCTGAGTCTGAAGGCCAATAGAGCAAAGCACGCTGCGCTGAAAAAGTCCACGCAAGGTCAGTTCTCGACCCGTGGTGAAGAATACAAGTCAGAACCAGGGGAAACCTGCTGACTAAACAAGCTGTGAAACGTGCTGAACAACCCACAGGGCCATCGGTCCTATCACAAGCCAGAACCAAGCTTTGCTCCTCAGATTTTTCTTCAACAACCCGTCTGCCACAAGAGACGAACCACCGACCACGGACCCATCAGAACCGAGGTACTCTGGATCTCAAATTCTAATCGGGCCTAAAGTAATCGCAGCCACATGGTTCCACACTGATCTTCTCATAGCTCTCTCACGCACACGCACACACACACACACTGAAATAAAGTTTTTATACATTTATCCATAGCTTAGTGAGCGTAGCGCTCTTTTAGCTTTATTGTGTTAGTAGGGTTTAACTTCTTTTGATTAATAAATGTTTATACTTTGAGAAGTTGTCTGTGGTTAATGAAAATATTACAATCATAAGGTTTTTTATATGAGGAGTAGATAGTATTGACAAGAGTTCACCACTCTGGATGACAAGGTATTAATAACTAATTAAGTGATCTGAAACACTTTAACTCACTAACAAAGATGATAGCAGCTACAATGTAAACACACACACACGGCTGATGCGAGTGCACGGAGTAGATGGATGTAGACACATACGGCTGATGCGCGTGCACGGAGGAGATGGATGTAGACACACACACTGCTGATGCGCGTGCATGGAGGAGATGGATGTAGACACATACACACACGAGTGATGCGCGTTCACGGAGTAGATGATGTGGACACACACGGCTGATGCCCGTGCACGGAGTAGATGGATGTAGACACACATACACACAGTATTTATAATCAAAAATATACTATATGAGTAAAATAAAACAAAAACCTAAAGGAATGCACAAAACTACACTAAAAAAAGATTATGCACAAATGACGTAAAACAAACAACTAAACAATATTTATACAGGAAGTACACAAAACAACAACAGAAATGCACAAAAATATACAAAAGGCTCCAAAAACATACAAAATGACTCCAAAAAACATACATTACAGAAAAATACACCAAACAACAAAAATATGAAAATGACTCAATATACACAAAACTAAATGTTTATACAAAAAATACACTAAAATGACAACAGAAATACACAAAACTACATCAAAAAAAAAGAAAAAAATACACAAAATGACTCCAGAATAACAATACAATGGCATCAACAAACAATAATTAAAACAAAAAATATAAAAATTAGTATAAAAAAACCCCAACACATTCATCATACGCATGTCTCATAGAACTAAACCAGGGAAATTGCACACATTATTTTACTTTGCACCTGCAAATATGCCCCTTAATAATGCTACAGAGTATGTTATTATTATGCCCGTAATTGACAACTCCCCTTAAGTGCCCACTATATGAATGCATACTTCCGACGGGCACTGTACTAGTCTATACTATAATTCAAGGGAGGTCTGTGTGGATGTGTGTGAGTGTGTGTGGAGCAAATATCTCCCTGACGCGGTGCCAATTTGACCTGAAACTCGCTCGACGGGTTCAAAATACCCTGAGTGTGTGTATCTGTTATGTTGGAGTAATTTGGTCATTTCAAAATGTTTATTTTAATTTTATTTCACTTCTGGACGGCCCCGAAATGAAACCTATTCAATTTTTGACCTCAGGGTGTGAGGGGGCGCTAGCGCACCATCCATATTCATTTCACTACACAGCTCCTCACGCGAGCAAGAGTCACGTGTGCAGCCAGAGCCAATCGCTGCAGACACGAACTGCAAACACACGAGTGAGAGAGAGGAAGATAGTTTAGACCGGAGTAATTTGGTGTAGCAAAACGGTCAAAACGTTAATTTTATAATCACGGCACGGTATTGAGCATGCTACTTCCGGTTCCGGGTTCATTTGATTACATCACAAACATTCTGATTCTTCAGACAGAGGAATGTAACGTTTTTGTGAGCAGATGGGTCAACTATGATTATTGTTTGTTCTGCGCAACGGTGAGCGTTAATTTATATATTATTCTATGTGCTAACAAAGATGATTGCAGCTACAATGTAAACACACACACACGGCTGATGCGCGTGCACGGAGTAGATGGATGTAGGCACACACACACGGCTGAGGCGCGTGCACGGAGTAGATGGATGTAGACACACACACACGGCTGAGGCGCATGCACGGAGTAGATGGATATAGACACACGGGTGATGTGCCTGCACGGAGTAGATGGATGTAGACACATACACACACGGGTGATGCGCGTGCACGGAGTAGATGGATATAGACACACAGGTGATGCGCCTGCACGGAGTAGATGGATGTAGACACACACGACTGATGCGCGTGCACGGAGTAGATGGATGCAGACACACACGGCTGATGCGCGTACACGGAGTAGATGGATGTAGACACACACATACACACAGTATTTATAATCAAAAATATACTAAATGAGTAAAATAAAACAAAAACCTAAAGAAATGCACAAAACTACGCTAAAAAAGATTATGCACAAATGACGTAAAACAAAAAAACTATACAATATTTATACAGGAAGTACACAAAACAACAACAGGAATGCACAAAAAATATACAAAAGGCTCCAAAAACACACAATGACTCCAAAAACATATATTACAGAAAAATACACCAAACAACAAAAATATGAAAATGACTCAATATACACAAAACTAAATATTTATACAAAAAATACACTAAAATGACAACAGAAATACACAAAACTACATCAAAAAAAAAATACACAAAATGACTCCAGAATAACACTACAATGGCATCAACAAACAATAATTAAAACAAAAATATAAAAATTAGTAAATTGAAAGAGGGTATGAAGGTGGGCACATTGCATACTTATAGCGAGGTAGGAGAAGCAGGGGATCAGATGGAGGACAGTGAGGCCCCTAGCCCCAGTACTTTATGGTCCACCGACACTTTTATGAGGAAGTTGGGGTTGGATAAAAGGGGGTGGGAGGCATCAGAACAGCAAGCAATCCATGATATGTTGGCAAGACATCTTTTTGTTTTTAGCTTGGGGGATTCAGATCTAGTGAGGACCCCTCTGGCCCAGCACAGAATAGACACTGGAGATGCAAACCCAATTAAATAACACCCACGGCGGGTACCTCTTCATTTGCAGGAGGAGTGCGCTGAACAGATTAAGAACATGCAAATGAACGGCATTATTCAGCCTTCATGTAGCCCGTGGGCAGCCCCAGTGGTCCTTGTGAGGAAACGGGATGGGGGGCTCCGTTTTTGTGTCAATTATCGTAAACTTAATGATGTTACAAGGAAGGATGCCTACCCCTTCCCTCGGATTGATGGTGCTATAGATAGCTCACACAAGGCTTGCTAGTTCTCGACCCTTGACCTGACCAGCGGTTACTGGCAGGTCGAGGTAGATCCCAAAGATAGACCAAAGACGGCATTCATCACCCGCCAGGGCCTGTATGAATTCAATGTTCTGAGTTTTGGTCTTTGAAATGCACCGAGCACCTTTCAGAGGCTCATGGACATCATTTTGGCTGACGCCGTAGACCACATGTTTGGTCTACCTTGATGACATCATTGTGTTTGGTCGCACATTTTCAGAGCATTTGTGGATCCGGCGCTTCTTAGATTGTGGCAAGCCAATCTTAAAGTAAAGCCTTCCAAATGCAACCTGTTTTCAACTCAGGTGCACTATCTTGGCCATATAATCTCAGTGGAAGGGGTTAGTGCAGACCCAACCAAAGTTCAGGCAGTGAAGGAGTGGCCAGTGCCCAGGAACCACACAGAGGTGAGGAGTTTTGTAGGGCTGGCATCCTATTACAGGCGGTTTATTAAGAGGTTTGCAGAAATAGCCCGGCCCCTTCACCAGCTGACCGAGAAAGATAGGCGATTCAAGTGGTCGGATGCTTGTCAGGTGGCCTTTGAAAAGTTAAAAAATGAACTTACATCAGCTCCAATACTGGCATATCCTGACCCAGCGAAACCCTTCATTTTAGACACTGATGCCAGTGATGCAGGTATCGGGGCTGTTCTATCACAAGAAAGCAATGGGGTTGAACATGTGGTAGCATATGCTAGTCGAGCTTTAACAAAGCAGGAGCGGAAGCATGCTACAACAAAAAAAGACGTTTACAAAGTACTTCAAGCACTACCTGCTAGGAAAGGAATTTGTGCTGCGCACTGATCACAACTCTCTGAGGTGGTTAAAAAATGTTCAGGGGTTGGAGGGGCAGCTGGCCAGGTGAATGGAGCAGCTGGCAAACTTCCAGTATAAAATCATTCATAGGCCAAGTAAAACGCACTCTCATGGAGATGCATTGTCCCGGCCAGGGTGTTCCATCGAGAGGCAGCCACTCTTAAAATCAAGCGTATGCGTGGTCGAGGAGAAGAGGCCTGTCGTACAGCCAGATAAAGGTGACTATGATGAAATGGCCAGTGCATAGGCTGAGGATGCTGTATTGAAGCAACTGATTCTCCTTAAAAATCTCGTGCAGGATCTCCCTCAGGACCCAATCTTACAAAGATACAGTTATGTGTGGTAGCAATTGCAGATGTAGGATTCCCTCCTGGTTAGAGTTCCTCCGGCAAATTTGGATGCATCGAATGTCCAAATTGTCCTTCCTCGAGCTCTGGTCGCTGAAGTTTTGACGAAGTTGCACAACACTCCTACTGGTGGACATTTAGGTATACAAAAGCTTCAGGGTAAGGTTTAGGATCGTTTTTTTGGCTGGGATGGTTTGAGGATGTGAAACAATGGTGTCGGCAGTGTGCTGATTGTGCCTCACAGAAGAGCCAAGGTCCGACCCCGTGTGCCCCTCTTCAGTCAGTGCAAGTATCGCAACCTTATGAGAGGGTGGCCTTGGACATTCTCGGTCCTTTGCCGGAAAAGGGGAATAAGAACAAGCATATTCTGGTTATTGGTGACTATTTCTCAAAATGGACAGAAGCATTCCCGCTCCCTAACCAGGAAGCTCAGACAATTGCTAAGGTGTTGGTGGAGGAAAGGGTTTGCCGGTTTGGGACCCCACGTAGTATTCATTCAGATCAGGGACGGTCTTTTGAGTCGGCTTTGTTCAGGGATCTATGCCAACTTTTGAATGTTAATAAAACAAGGACGTCCCCCTATCGGCCCCAATCAGATGGCCTTATTGAACGTTTCAACTGTACGCTGTTGTCCATGCTTGCATTGTTTGTGCAGGACAACCAGTTAAATTGGGACTCATTATTACAGTATGTGATTATGGCATATCGCAGCAGTGTACATGCAAGTGCTGGTTTTAATCCATACAAGCTTTTGTTTGGACGAGAAATGGTCCTCCCAGTGGACATCATGCTGGATGTGAAGGGGGGGCAGCTGTATTCTTCCGCCAACACATATGTCAGCCAGTTGGGGGAGACATTGTCCACTATAGTGGAAGCTCTGAGCGGGCAGCACACCAAAGCCTCTAGTAGGCAGAAGTCTCAGTTTGACTACAGAGTTAATTTTCAGTACTACAATGAAGGAGAGTTTGTTTGGCTCCTTAACAAAAATAGGAGGAAGGGAATTTGTCCTAAGCTCCAGAGGTGCTTTAAAGGCCCCTTTAAGATAATTGAGAGAATTACAGAGGTGTTGTACCGAGTGGTACCGGCAGGAAGGGGGAAGGACTTGGTGATACATTTCAACTGCCTTAAACCCTATTTGTCTCCTTATCGAGAGCCTCCAGTCCCGGATCAGTGTGGGGTGGGCCCTCAGAGGGGACAAAGTGAGGGAGAAGCCACTGTGGACAGGCCGTGGCAGTCTTCACCAGAAAGAGAGCACATCACGTCTCCGCCGCTGGCAGCACACTCTGATGGAGCAGAAGCACAACATCTGCATATAGGAGCAAAGAGGAAACAGTCATCTCGACAGGAGGACGGCCAATCAGAAAATGTCTTTACACGAAAGAACCCTGGGATATCTTTCAACCCGGGCCAGTTTGTAAGTAGAGAGGGGAGCGGCCGACCGGATTCAGCTGAAGGACGACGGCCAACACGAGACAGAAAAGCACCAGTATGGGCGGCAGACTATGATTTCTGTACTGACTCGAGGATGAGTCCTTTTTGCTAGGGGAGGGAGGAGTGTAATGAACTCTGTTGGGGGAGACTCCCTACCTTCTGATTCCTGGGGGTGGAGATCCCATGAACAGCTGAGCTGATTGGGATTGCCCTGACCTGTGTGAAGAGTGGACTCTGTGTTAAAAAGGGACGCTGAAGCACACCAAACAAAGCCGGATGAGCGGCAGTAAAGTGGCAGTGAAGCCCAAGGCGAAGGCTACAACAAGCTTTCCGTTACGAGCATGGCTGAAGGCTGCTATATTATCATTATATTACTTTATCATTATTTGATGTTGTTTATTATTGTTTTCATCGTATTATTGTTACTAGATTGTTATTGTATTACTTTGTTATTGCTGTTATTATTATTATTATTATTATTATTATTATAACCATTAATCTTATACCTATTACTACTTTTGCTATTAATATTATATCCATATCATCATCTTTATTATTATCAGGGCTCTACACAAACTTATCCAGTGGTGGCACTGGTGTGACCAACTTTCTCTGTTAGTCTAGGGAGCATACACCATAGCCATAGATGCTGATGAATAGTTGACTAAACTGGTGTACCGTAGTTTTGTATGAAGTAAAGATTGACAGTGACTTGAGATATATTTGCAAAATGTTTTAGTGTCAATATTAACATATTATTATTATAACCATTTTTATTATTACTACATTCACTATGAGTATCATATCCCCATCTAATTGTACTACTACTATATTACTGCGTTATTGCTATTATTAATATATTATTTTTTTAATATTTTTTTAATTTCATAGTTACTCGATTCTCATATTATTTTGACAACTCTACTTAAGCTCCTCCCACTATATGAATGCATACTTCCGACGGGCACTGTACTAGTTGTATGAATGAGTATTGGCAAGGATGTTGCAATATAATATTCTACCCAGTTATATCAAAATTAAACGTAGAGATGAAAAATCAAGTTGCTGTATATGTTCATCAGAAGATATTGATCATTCAGAGGACAAATTCAAAACTACTTGCTTCAAAACATCCTATTTATTATTTATTATTAGTGTTTTTGCTCATATTCACTGAAAAAAGAAAATGCCGTGTTACACACTGCCATCATAAAATAAAGTGCATCAAATAACCATTGCAACACATTGAAAGCATTGTAACTACCACTGAAATATTGCAAAAATACACACAAATATTGAGTAAAAATCTATATATATATATTTTTTTTTAAAAAAAAATATTTAAAATTGACACCCATACCCAGTATGAATGTGGTTTGAGTGAGTGTTGGTCAGAGGCACCGATGGTTCACTATGGCAGCCTCACTTCTGTCAGTCTGCCCCAGGGCAGCTGTGGCCACATTAGTAGCTCACCACCACTGTGTGTGGAGTGAAAGAATGATGCACATCAATGTAAAGCGCTTTGAGTGTCTATGAAAAGCACTGAATAAAATCCAATGCGCTATAGGGATGTAACGATTCACTCAACTCCCGATACGATTCGATTCCTTTTTTTTTTCCTTTTATTTTTCATTGTCAAAAGAATTCCTTGATAAACTATTCAAAACAATGCAATTTAACTAAAAATAAATCTTGAATTAAATAAATAAAGGAATAATACAAATGAAAATGAAGCCTATTAATTTAAATTCTGGTTCTATAATAAACAATGCAAAACTGCATAATAGTTCTTTTTCTTTCAAAAGTGCAACTGAAAATGTATTTTGTGCCTTAACAATTGTACTTTAAAAAAAACCAAAAAAACATCATTGCACTGATTTACGTCATATTTGTTTGGACCAGCAGAGGGCGATGGTAACACAGTGGTCGGTTGGCATGCAGATATCTTGCAGTGAAGAAGAGATGCTATGCTAGCAGACAGAATAATAGAAAAACGTGACTTTTACAGATATTCAAGTTATATTTCAGATATTCTTTCGGTGTTAAAGGGGTAATGAATCATTTATTAACATATTTAAGAGTAGAAGGCAGCCAGAAAGAAAGTATTAGCAGACTCCGCACGCCGCCAACACTTACGGATAGCGCCCTCTGCTGGTTAAAAAAAGTTCTGCGATTCAATTGTCAGAAAATCGATATCAACCGTGATACCTATGAATCGATTTTTAACTGCCTTACGATTAATCGTTACATCCCTAATGCGCTATGATTATTAATATTATTATCCACTGGTATTCATCAAGTTGCCCGTAGTATTGTAGTGGTTGCTAATTAATTCAACCAGAACTCCAAACTCTGAGTATGCTTTACGACGACTGTGTCCTCTTAAACTAATGTATCCTCTTTACCTGTCTGTCACTAAGGTGAAAGTTGTGCCGACTAGCAAGCAAATCCTTACGATCTTTATATTTTAAGTCGATTTAAAAGTAAAAATCAATAAACGGATGAATATCCAGCACTGTGGATGACGCCATTGTGATGAACTCGATGATGACCCGGAACCAGTCTCTGTAACTCCCAGTGCGAGATAATTAAGTCGCACTGCGAGATAATGCTTTTTTTATCCATGTCACCTCCAGGGTACGTTTCAGTTCTATGCTCATGTGAAAATGTTGTTTGTATTTACCAGAGAAGTTATACGCCCAGAAACGTAATTATTAATTCATAGTTTAAATAGTCTTTGCAGAAATATTATTTACAGTTAAAAAGCAGTCATCTTTGTTCAACAAATTCCATTGCTCTTGTACAAAAATGTAATGACCAGACAACAATCAAATGCATCACATCATAGCCGACCAATCAGATTAAATGTAATGATCTGCGCCGAAACAGGTTTTTTTTTTTTTTTATCAGGTTGGAGTTTCTACTTATTGTTGTTACTCACATGGTATATTTGATATGGCACTGTATTAGAGTTCATAAATGTATCTATACTTAGAGCTTGATAATTTTTATTTTTATTTTTAATTAAATGTATTTGTTTTATTTTATTTAAAAAAAATAATTGTATGTTTTACAAACCTTTATTTTTATACAGATGCCTTTGTGGAAAATAAAATAAGTTGCAATTGTGCAAAATGTAATCTTTTCCTTTTTAAGTTTATACATGGATGTTTACTGTATGCAAGGGAACCGTGGTTTATGACCAAAAATAAACTTGGGGGATGTGTGAAAGTAACTAGTTACTTTTACTTTCAGTACTATTTAATTAAGCCATTTTTTACTTGTACTTGAGTTTTTTATGTATGACTTACATGCAGAGGTGACAACGACCAAGTACAAATACTTTGTTACTGTGTCAAAATGAATGGTTGCATCAGTTACATCACTCCACTCTCTGACAGCCTCTCACCACTAGGACAACTGGGGTCCTTGCCAAGATATGGGAGGATATTGCAGATATACTTGGATTTCAAGTCACAAGCCACGCAAAATTTTATCCTAAACTTGTCAAAGTTTTGTTGCAATGTACTGCAGGAAACAGCAGCGAGTCTTTGACGGGAAAAGCTGTTCATCAATAGTGATGTGTCGACCAGGGTTGTAGGATGTGATGCAGTTGGTGACAAACGATCCCCACACATCGGAAATTGCAGCAAACTTATCGGTCACCACTCGCTCTCTGCGCGTGAACATGTCATCAAAGCGTAGGTGCCGCATGATGTCTTGGAAGCGGTTTCGGGACATAGTTTCAATGATGCGTGGGTTTCCCAGGTTTGCTGACCAGCTGTCATGCATGATGGAACCTTGGTCAACCCCCGTAAGATGATGACAGCAATAAATGCCATTAGTTCAGGCAGGGCCATGAACCAATCCACTTGCTCTGTTTTCCGTGCATGCTGAATAGTCCATTTTTGAATGCTACGAATCATGTAAAGACTGATAAAACAGAGAAAGCTTTGGAGGCGACTTCCTGTACTTCTTCTTGCCTTATCCGTTGGCTCTCCATGTGCATTGTAAGGTTCTATTGGGGTGAAAATGGAGACGTGTCCCCACCTGTTCTTCACGCCACACTGTGCCATCTTTCGCCGTCTCTGTCTACTCACTCCCCAACCGAGCTCTCTTTTGTGGTAGAGGAGCAGTCTCCTCATCTGCAGTGTGAACAAATTTAAAACATGAGCAATGGGAAAGTCAAATGATATCAGATGGCAGTGAATGTAGAAAAATGTAGAAAATACAAAGAAAGCAGAGTGGATGTTTCGGTCACTCCACTCTGCCTTTTTTGTATTTTCCACTTTCTTGATTGAAATGAAATAGGAAATAATATGAAACGAAAAGAGGATGTTTATGAAATCTAACCTGAAGACAGCTTAGAGTTCGAATCTGGCTGAAGGTTTATGTCTTCTCCATCTGAGTCACAAGGGTTTGCTTCATTCAGGATAATTTCCAATGCCTGTTGAGTAGTCAGTCTTCTCTGCATCTTTGTTCCTTCTGGAGTGCACTGAATTGGTAGACTATGTGCAGTGAGGTATTAATCCACCTCAGCACATGTCCCACAGTCAGCCACTTGAGCAACAAACAAGTGAAATCTGCATTACAGTTGATGATACTGATATCCAATGTGAGAAGCAGTATTATATTTAGAGCTCCTCTGCTTCCTACTCTTGTATTTTCTCTATTCACTTTCATTGTTGATAGTTTTTTTTATTTTATTTACTTTTTTTAACAATTCTAAAGTGTTTTTGAAATGTGCTTATGAATAAAATGTATTGTTATTTTTGATAGTAAAGCTAGATTATCAAGTGTGAAAAGCACAGCGAGTTCTCACTTTGAAAAGGTACATTTACAAGGTACACCATTGTCTAACCAGGTCCATGATTATTTTTATTAGGATATTGTTTTACAAATTTGAAGGAGGTGCACAACATGGACAGGCCAATAAGTGAAACAGCACTGTTTAGCTGATTGATTTTTTAGCTTGTGTGCATCATTAGCTTTAGCAGCTAACTCATCACTTCTACTTTGGAGACCAAATGCTGAAGTACTGAACCAGAGCGAGAGTGTGAAAAATTCCTCTCCCCCTCCCCTGCTAGGTCCTCCAGCAATGGTCACATTGCTTCATTTACAAATGAAAGGGGGCTGATTGTTGGTGTCAGTTTGAGCTGAGGGTCTTTTGACCCATTGCTGGGACTTAGAGGGGGTCTGGAAAATCCTGGGACTTCTAGTGTTAACAAGTCTCTCACTCTGTAAGTGGAAAAAATGCTGAAAACTATCTGTATTTGAAGAAGCAAAAGTCTAAAATGGTTTAAGATAGAAAAGTTAATGATAATGGCTGAAAGAGAATGAGTAACTCAACATTTTACATGTTGAATGGTTAAAATCGGTTGAAGAATGATTGAACATTTGAACTTCAAAGGTAAAGCAAAAGATGAATAATAGTATCTATTTTTTTTAATAATAAATAATAAAAAAAAGCCAAAACATAGAAAACTGCACAAAATGTTTTGACACTTGTCCAATTGTTGGTTTACATACTCACTAATTAGAAGTAAGAATGCTGCAGTAGCAATGTGGCTCCTGATTGGCTGCTGAGCACAGAAACTGACCTTGAATCTGATTGGCTGCCAAATAGAACCTCTGGCTACTGAAAACATGAAAGGACATGATATGACCCATCAGCCTTTGGAACCAGCATATCTGCCTTTCATATTAGTAGAACAGGCGTACACAAGCAGCTTGTTATAGAAATACCCAACACGCAGTCTGAAGGAGCTCATCACAACAGAGAATTATGAATTATACAATGGCTGACCCTCAATACGCTTCACAAAGTAATTATTGCATTCGGTATCAACAAGCATTGAACAATGAGACACAGGACAATTTTGACTGGGAGGGGCCTGCTCAAAGATCAAGCACCATCAATGGTGCTCACCAACCTGTGAATGCACAGCTAATGGTACCACAGGACATAGTTGCAAAAGGACCACTATTTGCCTTCTTCGTAGGTCCTAACCTACTTGAAATGCTGGCACCAGAAGCTGAACCAAGCACCATCAATGGTGCTCACCAACCTGTGAATGCACAGCTAATGGTACCACAGGACGTAGTTGAAGAAGGACCAGTATATGACCTACTTGAAATGCTGGCACCAGAAGCTGGACCAAGCACCATCAATGATGATCATCAACCTGTGAATGCAGAAACATATAAAAAGAAACTCCGCTTACTGAGAAACAAGAAGGCTGCCCATTTGTATCGACAGAAGAAGAAACTATCTGTAAAAAACTTGACAGATCATGTTGCCATGCTGGAAAAATTAAACAGCATACTGAAGCAAGACCTTCAAAGCCTAAAAGACATATACCTTAGAACTCCAGTTTGTAAAATAATGAGAATCAACCACGTTCTCCCCTCCCCTCTCTGAATAAAACTTGTCGCTTCTTCATGAACGGGCACAGCTGTGGATTGTTAATGACTTTTTTGCTCAATAGGAAATAATGACTAATGTTGGGACTGGTGTTTTAGAGACTGACACGAATGCATCCCAGGTCACAACAAAGATCAATGGCAGATCGACCACATTCAGAATACCTCACAAACAGAAGATATTGATCATTCAGAGGACAAATTCAAAACTACTTGCTTCAAAACATCCTATTTATTATTTATTATTAGTGTTTTTGCTCATATTCACTGAAAAATAGAAAATGCAGTGTTACACACTGCCATCATAAAATAAAGTGCATCAAATAACCATTGCAACACACTGAAAGCATTGTAACTACCACTGAAATATTGCAAAAATACACACAAATATTGAGTAAAAATCTCTCTCTCTCTCTCTCTCTATATATATATATATATATATACAGTATATATATATTTAAAAAAAATATTTAAAATTGACACCCATACCCAGTATGAATGTGGTTTGAGTGAGTGTTGGTCAGAGGCACCGTTGGTTCACTATGGCAGCCTCACTTCTGTCAGTCTGCCCCAGGGCAGCTGTGGCCACATTAGTAGCTTACCACCACTGTGTGTGGAGTGAAAGAATGATGCACATCAATGTAAAGCACTTTGAGTGTCTATGAAAAGCACTGAATAAAATCCAATGCGCTATGATTATTAATATTATTATCCACTGGTATTCATCAAGTTGCCCGTAGTATTGTAGTGGTTGCTAATTAATTCAACCAGAACTCCAAACTCTGAGTATGCTTTACGACGACTGTGTCCTCTTAAACTAATGTATCCTCTTCACCTGTCCGTCACTAAGGTGAAAGTTGTGCTGACTAGCAAGCAAATCCTTACAATCTTTATATTTTAAGTCGATTTCAAAGTAAAAATCAATAAACGGATGAATATCCAGCACTGTGGATGACGCCATTGTGATGAACTCGATGATAATCCGGAACCAGTCTCTGTAACTCCCAGTGCGAGATAATTAAGTCGCCCTGCGAGATAATGCTTTTTTTATCCATGTCACCTCCAGGGTACGTTTCAGTTCTATGCTCATGTGAAAATGTTGTTTGTATTTACCAGAGAAGTTATACGCCCAGAAACGTAATTATTAATTCATAGTTTAAATAGTCTTTGCAGAAATATTATTTACAGTTAAAAAGCAGTCATCTTTGTTCACTAAATTCCATTGCTCTTGTACAAAAATGTAATGACCAGACAACAATCAAATGCATCACATCATAGCCGACCAATCAGATTAAATGTAATGATCTGCGCCGAAACAGGTTTTTTTTTTTTTTATCAGGTTGGAGTTTCTACTTATTGTTGTTACTCACATGGCATATTTGATATGTCACTGTATTATCAATCAATCAATCAATCAATCTTTATTTGTATAGCGCCAAATCATAACCAATGGTATCTCAAGGCACTTTACAGTAGAGCAGTCTTAAGGACGGACTCTTCATTTTATGGATACACACATATGCATATATACGTATACACATACATATGTATCCCACACCCAACATGAATTCATCATGGCGGCAAGGAAAACCTTCTGTTAAGCAGCAGGAACCTTGTGTGGATCCCATTCCTATGATGAACAGCCATCCACGTTATGCTGTGTTGGGTGTGTGCAGAGAAAAGGGTGGAGACAGAGCCGCTGAGTCTCTGTAACTCCACACTGAGGATCCCACGGACCTGCAAGACAAAAGCCAGAAGGAGTACAGGAGCAAACACACAAGGGAAGAAGCAGACATAGAGGGAGTGTTTGAAAGAGGAATGGGACCCTCTCCGGTCCCTCTCTAACCTAAATGACCTCTCTCTTAACGCCCTCTCCAACCTCTCTCCAACCGAGCATGCCAGACCCCCCCCCCCCCCGGCAGTCTATGCCTATTGCATCTTAATTATGAGCTATGAGCTGGTTCCTAACTAAAAGCTTTATCAAAGAGGAATGTTTTGAGCCTAACCTTAAAGGTAGAGAGGGTGTCTGCCCCCCGAACCGTGGTTGGTAGATGGTTCCAGAGAAGTGGGGCCTGATAACTGAAAGCTCTTCCTCCTATACTACTTTTAGAGATGAATGGAACAACGAGTAGTCCAGCATTTTGAGAGCGTAGTGTTCTGGGGGGATTGTATGGCACTACAAGCTCCTTGAGATAGACTGGTGCCTGTCCATTTAGGGCTTTATAAGTGAGAAGAAGAATCATGAATTCTATTCTATATTTTATGGGAAGCCAATGCAGAGAGGCTAATACAGGAGTAATGTGATCTCTTCTCCTAGTTTTAGTCAGTACACGTGCTGCAGCATTTTGAACCAGCTGAAGTGTCTTAAGCGACTTGCTCGGGCAGCCTGCTAAAAGAGAATTACAATAATCCAGTCTAGAGGTAACAAAAGCATGGACTAGTTTTTCGGCGTCGCCCTGAGACAGGATAGATCTGATTTTAGCAATGTTACGGAGATGAAAGAAGGCAGTTCTTGAAGTTTGTTTTATGTGAGAGTTGAAGGATAAGTCCTGATCAAATAGAACCCCAAGGTTTCTAACAGTTGTGCTTTGTGCCAGAGTAATGCCATCTAGGGCAGTTAGGCTAGCATAGGTTTCTCTAAGGTGTCGCGGGCCCAGTACAATGACCTCAGTCTTGTCTGAGTTGAGAAGAAGAAAATTTTGGTCCATCCAGGCCCTAATGTCCTTTAGACAGGCCTCAAGTTTAGATAGCTGATTTGTCTCACCTGGCTTCATTGATAAATACAGTTGGGTATCATCAGCATAGCAGTGGAAGTTAACAGAGTATTTTCTCATAACATTACCAAGGGGGATCATATAGATACAGAAGAGGATTGGACCTAGCACAGAGCCCTGAGGAACCCCGTAGCTTACTTTAGTGTACACAGAAGACTTATTATTCACGTGTACAAACTGGTACCTATCAGATAGGTAGGACTTAAACCAGTTTAGGGCAGTCCCTGTGATTCCAAGTAATTTCTCTAATCTCTCTAGTAGAATATAGTGATCTATAGTGTCAAAAGCTGCACTAAGATCTAATAAAACCAGCACTGAGAGTCGTCCTTCATCTGAAGCCCAGAGTAGATCATTAGTTACTTTAACTAAAGCAGTCTCTGTGCTGTGTTGAGCTCTAAAACCTGACTGGAAGTCCTCGAACAGGCTGTTGTTTTGAAGAAATTTACAGAGCTGAGCTGCCACAACTTTCTCAAGAATCTTTGAAATAAAAGGAAGATTAGATATAGGCCTGTAGTTTGCTAAAGTGCTGGAATCAAGAGTAGGTTTTTTGAGAAGGGGTTTGATTACAGCTACTTTAAAGGACTGTGGCACGTAGCCTATTGATAGGGATATATTTATTGTCTCCAACAAAGATGGGCAGACTAGGGGAATAACTTCTTTAAACAGCTTAGTTGGGATCGGATCTGAAAGGCAGGTCGATGGTTTGGAGGATGAAATAATAGAGTTAAGTTCCTGAAGTCCTATATGTGTGAAACAGTTTAGGTTAGGCCTATTTACATTTAATGGTACAGCAGGCCCAGGTGAAGGCAGGGAGTGGCTAATTTTATCTCTAATCTTGTGAATTTTATCGTTAAAAAATGTCATAAAGTCCTCACAGCTGAGGGCTAGAGGAATCATGGGCTCAATAGAGCTCTGACTTTGTGTTAGCCTGGCTACAGTGCTGAAAAGGTACCTCGGATTATTTTTATTTTCTTCAATTAGTGAGGAGTAGTATGTAGATCGACTATGTCGTAAGGCTGTCATGTATTTACTATGGCTTTCTTGCCAAAGTATTCGTGACTCCTCTGTTTTATTGGAGCGCCACATTCTCTCTAATTTACGGGTTGTTTGTTTGAGTGTGTGAGTTTCAGAGCTAAACCACGGAGCTTTCCTCTGACGTTTAATAGTTTTTTCCCTCAATGGGGCAATTGAGTCCAAGGTGGATTTTAGTAGACTAGCAGAGCTATCGACAAGCAGATCCAGTTGAGAGGGGTTATAATTAATATCATAGTTATTTATTGGATGGTGCACTGAGTTTAAGGCAGCAGGAATGGCCTCTTTAAATTTAGCCACAGCACTGTTGGATAGATTTCTACTTGTAACTATTTTATTGCACAGTGCGAGATCCTCTAGGATAATGTTAAAAGATATTAAAAAGTGATCTGATAGCAGAGGATTTTCAGGGTAGACTTTTAGTTCATTAATATCAAGGCCATATGTTAGAACAAGATCAAGAGTATTAGAGTTCATAAATGTATCTATACTTAGAGCTTGATAATTTTTATTTTTATTTTTAATTAAATGTATTTGTTTTATTTTATTTAAAAAAAATAATTGTATGTTTTACAAACCTTTATTTTTATACAGATGCCTTTGTGGAAAATAAAATAAGTTGCAATTGTGCAAAATGTAATCTTTTCCTTTTTAAGTTTATACATGGATGTTTACTGTATGCAAGGGAACCGTGGCAAGATTTATGACCAAAAATAAACTTGGGGGATTTGTGAAAGTAACTAGTTACTTTTACTTTTAGTACTATTTAATTGAGCCATTTTTTACTTGTACTTGAGTATTTTATGTATGACTTACATGCAGAGGTGACAACGACCAAGTACAAATACTTTGTTACTGTGTCAAAATGAATGGTTGCATCAGTTACATCACTACACTCTCTGACAGCCTCTCACCACTAGGACAACTGGGGTCCTTGCCAAGATATGGGAGGATATTGCAGATGTACTTGGATTTCAAGTCGCAAGCCACGCAAAATTTTATCCTAAACTTGTCAAAGTTTTGTTGCAATGTACTGCAGGAAACAGCAGCGAGTCTTTGACGGGAAAAGCTGTTCATCAATAGTGATGTGTCAACCAGGGTTGTAGGATGTGATGCAGTTGGTGACAAACGATCCCCACACATCGGAAATTGCAGCAAACTTATCGGTCACCACTCGCTCTCTGCGCGTGAACATGTAATCAAAGCGTAGGTGCCGCATGATGTCTTGGAAGCGGTTTCGGGACATAGTTTCAATGATGCGTGGGTTTCCCAGGTTTGCTGACCAGCTGTCATGCATGATGGAACCTTGGTCAACCCCCGTAAGATGATGACAGCAATAAATGCCATTAGTTCAGGCAGGGCCATGAACCAATCCACTTGCTCTGTTTTCCGTGCATGCTGAATAGTCCATTTTTGAATGCTACGAATCATGTAAAGACTGATAAAACAGAGAAAGCTTTGGAGGCGACTTCCTGTACTTCTTCTTGCCTTATCCGTTGGCTCTCCATGTGCGTTGTAAGGTTCTATTGGGGTGAAATGGAGACGTGTCCCCACCTGTTCTTCACGCCACACTGTGCCATCTTTCGCCGTCTCTGTCTACTCACTCCCCAACTGAGCTCTCTTTTGTGGTAGAGGAGCAGTCTCATCATCTGCAGTGTGAACAAATTCAAAACATGAGCAATGGGAAAGTCAAATGATATCAGATGGCAGTGAATGTAGAAAAATGTAGAAAATACAAAGAAAGCAGAGTGGATGTTTCGGTCACTCCACTCTGCCTTTTTTGTATTTTCCACTTTCTTGATTGAAATGAAATAGGAAATAATATGAAACGAAAAGAGGATGTTTATGAAATCTAACCTGAAGACAGCTCAGAGTTTGAATCCGGCTGAAGGTTTATGTCTTCTCCATCCGAGTCACAAGGGTTTGCTTCATTCAGGATAATTTCCAATGCCTGTTGAGTAGTCAGTCTTCTCTGCATCTTTGTTCCTTCTGGAGTTCACTGAATTGGTAGTCTATGTGCAGTGAGGTATTAATCCACCTCAGCACATGTCCCACAGTCAGCCACTTGAGCAACAAACAAGTGAAATCTGCATTACAGTTGATGATACTGATATCCAATGTGAGAAGCAGTATTATATTTAGAGCTCCTCTGCTTCCTACTCTTGTATTTTCTCTATTCACTTTCATTGTTGATAGTTTTTTTTATTTTATTTACTTTTTTTAACAATTCTAAAGTGTTTTTGAAATGTGCTTATGAATAAAATGTATTGTTATTTTTGATAGTAAAGCTAGATTATCAAGCGTGAAAAGCACAGCGAGTTCTCACTTTGAAAAGGTACATTTACAAGGTACACCATTGTCTAACCAGGTCCATGATTATTTTTATTAGGATATTGTTTTACAAATTTGAAGGAGGTGCACAACATGGACAGGCCAATAAGTGAAACAGCACTGTTTAGCTGATTGATTTTTTAGCTTGTGTGCATCATTAGCTTTAGCAGCTAACTCGTCACTTCTACTTTGGAGACCAAATGCTGAAGTACTGAACCAGAGCGAGAGTGTGAAAAATTCCTCTCCCCCTCCCCTGCTAGGTCCTCCAGCAATGGTCACATTGCTTCATTTACAAATGAAAGGGGGCTGATTGTTGGTGTCAGTTTGAGCTGAGGGTCTTTTGACCCATTGCTGGGACTTATAGGAGGTCTGGAAAATCCTGGGACTTCTAGTGTTAACAAGTCTCTCACTCTGTAAGTGGAAAAAATGCTGAAAACTATCTGTATTTGAAGAAGCAAAAGTCTAAAATGGTTTAAGATAGAAAAGTTAATGATAATGGCTGAAAGAGAATGAGTAACTCAACATTTTACATGTTGAATGGTTAAAATCGGTTGAAGAATGATTGAACATTTGAACTTCAAAGGTAAAGCAAAAGATGAATAATAGTATCTATTTTTTTTAATAATAAATAATAAAAAAAAGCCAAAACATAGAAAACTGCACAAAATGTTTTGACACTTGTCCAATTGTTGGTTTACATACTCACTAATTAGAAGTAAGAATGCTGCAGTAGCAATGTGGCTCCTGATTGGCTGCTGAGCACAGAAACTGACCTTGAATCTGATTGGCTGCCAAATAGAACCTCTGGCTACTGAAAACATGAAAGGACATGATATGACCCATCAGCCTTTGGAACCAGCATATCTGCCTTTCATATTAGTAGAACAGGAGTACACAAGCAGCTTGTTATAGAAATACCCAACACGCAGTCTGAAGGAGCTCATCACAACAGAGAATTATGAATTATACAATGGCTGACCCTCAATACGCTTCACAAAGTAATTATTGCATTCGGTATCAACAAGCATTGAACAATGAGACACAGGACAATTTTGACTCGGAGGGGCCTGCTCAAAGATCAAGCACCATCAATGGTGCTCACCAACCTGTGAATGCACAGCTCATGGTACCACAGGACATAGTTGCAATAGGACCACTATTTGCCTTCTTCGTAGGTCCTAACCTACTTGAAATGCTGGCACCAGAAGCTGAACCAAGCACCATCAATGGTGCTCACCAACCTGTGAATGCACAGCTAATGGTACCACAGGACGTAGTTGAAGAAGGACCAGTATATGACCTACTTGAAATGCTGGCACCAGAAGCTGGACCAAGCACCATCAATGATGATCATCAACCTGTGAATGCAGAAACATATAAAAAGAAACTCCGCTTACTGAGAAACAAGAAGGCTGCCCATTTGTATCGACAGAAGAAGAAACTATCTGTAAAAAACTTGACAGATCATGTTGCCATGCTGGAAAAATTAAACAGCATACTGAAGCAAGACCTTCAAAGCCTAAAAGACATATACCTTAGAACTCCAGTTTGTAAAATGAGAATCAACCACGCTCTCCCCTCCCCTCTCTGAATAAAACTTATCGCCTCTTCATGAACGGGCACAGCTGTGGATTGTTAATGACTTTTTTGCTCAATAGGAAATAATGACTAATGTTGGGACTGGTGTTTTAGAGACTGACACGAATGCATCCCAGGTCACAACAAAGATCAATGGCAGATCGACCACATTCAGAATACCTCACAAACATCCTCACAGATAAAGCCATCTGTGAGGATACATCTCTAACTTCAGCTCTTTCAGATAAACAAGCACGGGACTTATCTCACAGTCCACCCACAACCCTCTCTCAGGACCCAGCTGATGACCCTGTCCTGTTGGCCCTGGGTAACCATTCAGTCGCTTCTATTCAGCATGAACTCCTGCATCCAAGTCTTGGAAACAGCTTCAGTTCCCTCCAGCAAGGCCTACTCTTTTACATGCAAAGCCAAAATAAAGTGACAAAGACAAAATGTGATTCTTCAGTTTTATTCAATTCTACTCAAGAACGGCACTAGGAAAATCGAGACCACCAATGACAATTTCATATGTTTCTGCTGGCAAGTGTTAATTTAATTCAAATCAATTTTATTTGTATAAAGCAATTACCAACAAAGTCATCTCACTGCACTTATCAAAATATAAAATTCATAACAAGAAAGAAAAAACCTAACAAGATCTACATGAACAAGTATTTAGCCATCTAACAAAATCAACATCGTAAAACACCATTAAAGAAACATAAACAATTATTTTATATAGCCTCCATACTCTCCCAACAAGATATATCTCATGACACGGCAGCACATCCGTTGTTTGTATTGGAAACACAGAAACACGGAGAAAATGACAACAACAAAAACTTGGAACAGCCTCAGTGAGGAGCATCCACAAAGCCAATCCTTCCTTTTGTATCATTTATTGTGGAAAGTATGAAATATTTTTTGACCTTACCGTTGCTGAAGGTCTGGTAACTTAGGTGTTGGTCTCCAATCTTTTAAAAGCTGTCGTTTTTCCTAAAATAAAAGTTTCTCTATCATCTCTGGTGCTGTCATCCCGTCTGTAGTGTGATCCCACCCACTTGCGAGAGAACGTAGCAGCAGCGGTCACCTGGCATCAATTCACTAATGTACTGTGAACTTACGTATAGCATTTAGCGTAGCGTGGTTACGTCCAAATGCAGCGTAGAGAGCCCCAAGATGGTTGTCATCTTGGGGACCTGACTGCGCATGCGCAAACACGTAAAAACATGCAATAGGAACAGAGGCAGAGGAGCAACGTGCCTTTGGGAGGGGGCGTAGCCTCCCTCTGTCTTACAGCGGAGTGAGACTGTACAGCTGTTCTAGGAAATAGCGCTGTTCAGTAATTTGGGCTATGAAACACACAACTTATAGGTACTGTAGGTTATTGGAGATGGAAAAATAAATCATTTATAATTATATTATAATTAAAACAAATAATCAAAATATCAGTTCACCCTTGGGTAGGTACTGCCTACCTTGCCTTCCCTGACGGCACGTCACTGGGCAACACCCAAAGGACTTTTGCTTAATATGTTTCTTGAGGTTTTGTTGTCTTCAGATCATGTCTACTTTGTGAGTCCAGCTTTCTTTTAGCTTTTTGAAATATTGGAAAGAAGAAGATAGTCTGCTGACTCACAAAATACCAGAGGGGTATTCCATAAAGGAGGGTTAACAAACTCTGAGTCTATCTATAAACTCTGGGTCAACATACCCCGTGATGGGAAACTCTGGTATCTGATTCTATTACAGCTGGTATGAAGTGGGTCAATCAACCCTGAGTATGTAAACCTTGGGTTACTTACTTGCACACGCGCGATAAAAAACCATCATCAATGGATCGAAGATGACTTGAGCTGCCATGACAACCACCCGGAAAATAGTGGCAGCAGCATAGGATGGCTACATAGAGAGCCCTCCTGTTACACTGGATATAAAGACAGTGACTGCCGCTTGATATCACATCATTTATATTGATTCTTAATGTAATATTGTTGCCAGAGTCATCTCGACGTCCTAAAAAATGTCATAAATAAATCCCTGAAGCGGGATGCGAACCTGCGACCCATCACTTCCAAGAGCAGCATCACAATTCACTGCGCCATCATACCTTCATAGATGCATGATCTACAAATTTAACTGTATAACAATATAAATCAACAATCGAGCCTTAAAAGTGGATTCATTTAAATTTTCATCTCCTCCTTTACATTATCCACAGGTTCGTATTCAGGGAACTTTACTGCAGACGTCAGTAGATATTTTAATGCAGATAAACCTTTCAGTGTCTTTCACTTAATGATCTACAGTACATCTACAATGTTAGAAAGAAAACTACTATTTGCACAAAAAAAAGAAAAAAAAAAACGTAAAGCAACACAACATTAGTGATGATGTGAGCACGTCTGTGGTGTGTGATGTTACTAATAAGTGTTAAGGTTCATTAAAGTGTTAAGAAACGGTGTTCAGGTGGGCGGAGCCAGGTAGAAACCCAGGGTTTCTTTGATAAAACCTGCCAGCGACCTGGTTTAGGTCACGGACAATGTTGCCATGGTAACATACTCAGAGAAGAACATACCTCGCGTTTAGGAATGGGATACTCAGAGTTCCCTCATTTGTGCCTGAAGTTTGAACATAACCCACTTTATGGAATACCCCTCAGATGCCCATTTAAGCCAACATAAAAAACACAAACGGTTGTGTTTACATGTTTTTTTGGGACTGTTATATATCGAGGTAGATAAAGTTCTGTACTCAACTTTACAGATACTCAAAAATACCACTTAAGTACAATACTTAAATTGACTTTGTTAACTGTCCACCACTGGTTATGTATCTTTGGTATATATTTAGGTGAATCTTGTAGTGGTGAATACATTAGTTGCTCTTTAGTATCTTTGTGTTTGTCTTAAGCATAGGTAAAAAGGAATCGTTGCATAAGGGGTAAAACTGAAAAAAAACAAGTAATACAAACCAGATGATCACACTGTGTGTTCTTTATGAATCTGAAACTAATGTATGAAGGTAGATATGTTGCAAAATGTGAGAGCTTGTAGAATGTGATGTGAAGTTGTAAAATGTGATGTTGACAACTGCCGTTACAGATGCACAAACTACTTTTCTCGTGTGAATCTGCACTGCTTGAGTTTTGAAACACATTTTGCAAGACGTCTGTAGCAAAACTGATTTGTGCTCGTAGAAATGGCCCCTCCT
Organism: Gouania willdenowi; assembly: GCF_900634775.1. NCBI lineage: Eukaryota > Metazoa > Chordata > Actinopteri > Blenniiformes > Gobiesocidae > Gouania > Gouania willdenowi. The sequence goes on from NC_041064.1 coordinate 20,624,117, forward strand.
CTGCCCGCTCCCCCGTGATTTGAGATTGACCAATCAGAAGCAAGAATGTGGAGACAGAGCGCTGTGTCTTTTTGGCACGGCAGCCGGTGATAGGACCAAAACAAAGTCGTTTTTCTTCACTGTAAAGGCAGGATACCGAAATTCGCCTCCACAAATTGTTTGAAAAAGGTTGTTAGAGTCATTTATGAACAAAAAGAGTGATGGAGAGTGCTTCTCCTTTAAATTTAGGTACACGCTATGTGGAGATGAGAATCGAGAGCTGACAGCTGACGCTGTGGCCAAGTGGTTAATGTATTTTACAAAATCTACAATCTGTATAATGTGTTGAAGCAATAAAACAATGAACATGTATGTGAACTATCTCGTGAAAATAAAGATTTCTACAAGCACAAATCAGTTTTGTTTTATGTTTAAATATCAGTCTATATTTTTTTTCCCCCATCATTTGTGACATTAAATTTATTTCACGTGTGTGGATTTTTTTTTTTACTTGTCTGCACATGCTGTCAAAGGTCAACACTACAGAATGTGCAATCATGAGACAGCAATGCATGTTTTGTTATTGCAATAAAATGAATCGATTTATTTTATTGCTTAATTGTGACCATCACCAGCCCTCCCTAAGGAAGGGTAAGAAAACTTTTATTAGAGGGAGGATATAAAAAGGGAGAGCAGTGTTACACCGAGGTGGAGGTGGAGGGGGATGGGAAAGGGAGCAGGGAGGAAAGAATCAAGGTAGGAAATAGAAAAGGTAGGGAAGAATAGATTGTTTTACAGTGAGGGTGAGATGTGAAGTTGTAGAACATATTGTGCTTATTATGTTGTGTAATCAAGCCAGTATGGTGACAAGTGTGAAGATTAGCTATAATGGTGGTGGCTGTGGACAGGGGGAAAGAGTGAGTGGTAATACCTAAAGCAGGTAGTGTGGATTTTTTATACACAACCTCACATCACATTCTATAAGCTCTCACATTTTGCAACATATCTACCTTCATATAATGCTGGCTAAAAAAACATGAAGAGAGAAGAGAGGTCTGCTTGAAGACAGCAAGATGTTGCAGATACAGTGACCAGGCACAAGGAAATAAGGAAGTCCACAAAAACGTTATTAAAAAAAAAAAAAAGTTATAGATTAGTTAAATTACGTATAAAGATAGTTGGCTTTTGCACATATGGCGCAAAGTTAAGAGATGTAAGCAGATAACTAGTTGCAGCCATCCCTCATTGGAACCGTTTAGGGAGAGTAATCAATAGATTGTTCCATTACTCTTTTTTGCACATGCTGTTGAAGGTCAACACTACATAAAGTGCAATATTCTTACAAATAAAATGCAACAGACGTCTCGCAAAATGTGTTGCAAAAATCAAGCAGCGCAGATTCGAACGAGAAAAGTAGTTTGTGCATCTGTAGTGGCAGATTCGAGAAGTTGTAACCTCATAGTTGTGGTTGTAAACGATAATTGACGCAAGTAAATAAAACGTGCAAATCAATGTTGGATTACAAGTTTGCAGCTGTCATTTTATTTGTGTAAATATCAGTCTACACCATCCATCCATGCATTTTCAGGCCCACTTGTTCCTGTTTTTTCAGGGTCGCGGGGGTCTGCCGGTGCCAATCTCCAGCTCTCATTAGACGCTGGGCGGGGGTACACCCTGGACAGGGCGCCAGATCAGTCTACACATTTGTGAATACTTTTTCTGTGACTTAACATTTAGATCACGCATGTGTGAATATTATCTTTGGGTTTGAATTTTAACTCTACACGTTCACATTTTTTCCCGTCATTTGTGACTTGAAATTTATTTCACATCACATTCTACAAGATCTCCCATTTTGCAATGTGTCTACCTTCATTATAACATGATTGAATTGTACTTCTTCTGATTTAAAAGATAAAAAAAAAAACTGACTGGCTTGAAATAATACCCTGCACATTTTAGCTCAACACTTCTGAAGCCAACTTGTCTTCTTTCATCGTCTCTGACACACAAACTCACACAGCATCTATATGCACATTCACTTTGCTGTAAGTTGGTGGCATGAGTCCTCCAAAAGTGCAGTATTCAATTTATAACTATTATTGAGACAAGGACACAGTTCTTTATGTGAGCGGCTACAGAGAGAAAATGGAGGCAGTCACCATAGCAACCGCCAGTAGAGTGCCCAACAAATCAACAAACAATGCGGTACAAGACTTTATTTAATCCATTTAATGCAGAACCTTGAATCATACAAACTTGTCCTCTCAAGTTTCTGAGACCTTTCTTGAGTGTCTGTGGGTGTCTAAGCCCCAAGTGTGTGTGTGTGTGTGTGCGCGCGTGTGTGTGTGCGTGTGTGTGTATGTGTGCGTGTTCATGCACGCATGTGTGTTGTGTGTTTCCATACTTGTGTTTCAAGGCCACTTTGGTTGAAAGGACCAATGAGCTGCTTGCTTGGGTCACAGTGACCTTGAGAATAACGTTTGTGTGATCAGCCTTCAGGAAATGCTTACTGCTGCAAAAGAACTGCAAACAATACAATTTTGTATATTTACTTCAGCAAAGTGTACTTTCGGAGGAGTTCAGAAGAAGTAGCAAATTGGGTTTTATATATATATATATATATATATATATATATATATATATATATATATATATACATTTTTATTTGTTAAATAAAACTAATCTCTGTTTCTGTGGGATCTTAAAGGAGGTATACAAAAGGGTTAAGGTACTTAAAAAAAAAATACAAAACATCAGGTTTCACTTAGGGCCATCCATGTGACTTGTGCTGCCAGTTGGTTTTTTGTTGTGAAGCAGAATTCAATATGAGAGATACAGTGAGCCAGTTTAGTTTTAACCTCCTGATGCTGTCTTGCTAATAAAACCGTTGAAGACCATGTATATCATATGAAGACCTACGGGCAGGGTTGAGGTCAATTATAATTACACCACAATTGCAATTATGGCATAATTGCAATTGTAGTTTGACATTGGGTTTCTGTCATAATCATAATGAAATTGTAATTGAGTTCAGATAATTGACTTTGTAATTGTAATTGTCATGAAAATTCTATAAAAGTTGTCTATTACAATTTCACACAAAACTGGGAAACCATGTTACAGTTCTATGTACAGTTCTACACATATGTAGTTAACAATTATTCAAATATGTTTAATATTAAGCTTTCCCACATTTTACCATTTCAAATATATTGAAATCGAGGGGTATACTGACATAAAAAGGCTCAGATGCCCACACCAAAAATATTAAAACCTATATTTTCATTGATTAGGAAGCCTAACAAGGTAACCAATAGATATGAAAAAAATTAGATGATATTGTTTTTAGAATCAGAATCAGAATCAGAATCAACTTTATTGACCAAGTAATGTATTGAATACACACGAGGAATTTGTCTTGGTGAACTGTGTTTACAGCTGATTCAGAACTCGCTATCATAAGAGAAGCTAACGGAAAGCTAACACAAGAGGAAATTTAACTTTTATTAGGTTAATTATTTCAGGCTCAGTAATTGTGATTAATTGTAACTGAATTTTAGTAATTGAGAACGTAATTATAATTGACATTCAGGGGATAAAAAAAAAATATTTGTATTTTTAATTGTAATTGGAAAAAAATGCTTGTAACTGAAAATGTAATGAAATTGTAATTTAACATGGGTAATTGAAAACATATTTGTAACTGAAAAATGTAATTGACCCCAACCCTGCCAACGGGCCTAAAGTGGCTAAATAGGCCATCAATTCTACGCCGTGGAAGATCCTGGAAAATACCAGTGCCTGGACACATTGCACCATATCTATTTATTTTTTAAATCAACACTTCTGGTTCCCGTCATCTCTTTGGATGGTTTTATAACTAAAGAAATACATTTTACTTGAAAGGTTTTTAACACTCGTCTTTTCAGGATAACTCCTGCATGTCACTCTTACTTTCTCATACCCTTCTTCTGAGAAAATATATTTTCCGTCTCTGACCTTCCTCTAAATGTTACCACTCAACACTAAACTGTGGCACTGTTGATGCTCTGTCTGACTCTGACTGTCTGGGTGTCACAACAGTTTAGTTTAAGTAGTGCAGATCAGAAGCAGGTGTTTTTACTTTTAACTTTCAGAGTAGATCTGCTAAGAGGTCACAAAGAGGAAGTAGGAATGACAGCCGGATCACCAGTCTCAGACTCATGAGCCCAATGCTGGAATAACAGAATAACCGTACACAAACACATCCTGTCACAGAGTATTGTGTATTATTATTTTTGGTCAGTGTTTGAGAGGGCGTCCCCACACTGAGCCACGTTAAACTGGGCTCAGGACCAACAACTGGCACTCGGCCAGAGAAAAAGTTTGTAACGCATCACCAAAAAGATTTAACTCGAATTTGGAAAATCAGAAGTATCAACACTTTGTTAATAACCCAATATCAGACCATTTCACATTTGTTCCATCCAAAATAATAATTCAAATGAATACAAAAATGTTTTCTTTCTTTGATTGTGATGATACACACTACTGTATCACCTCAGTGTTTTTAAACCAAAATTGCATTTGTGTGTTGTTTCACTCAGTAAGTTTAAATAGTTTTTTTTTTTCACAACAAATACTGAATTACCTTGCTATAAGTTATAGATACAGGGGTGGACTGGCCATCTGGCATACCAGGCATCTTCCTGGTGGACTATCAACCTGAAGTGGGCTGGTCCGGTCTGCTCTTTTTTTTTTTTTTAGACGAGCGAGTGAAGGCAGATATAGTAACAAATGGCCCAAAAAGTGGCAAAAACGTGGCAAGTATAGAATGTAGAGTGACTAAAATGGGCGAAAAGCAGTAGAGAGTGGCCAAAAAATTGGCAAACAATAGTGAAAATGGGCAAAATGGAGGGAAAAATTAAACAAGTGGTATTTATTGGGCAGTCACTACAACATAAGGAACAGGACTCCACCTTGTTTGAAACTTGTGTTTTCTTTTCAGTCCCAAGTTCTAGAGCAAAATGTTATCACCAACTTCAAGGGACTGGAAATGTATTCTTTGATCCTATGCCTTTTTGTTTTTCTGATGACATTTGTTAGCTGATTCAGAGGCCAGTTCAAAAGCTTTCTGAAGAACTCTTTTCAACTTCAACACATACTTTGAACGGTTTTCCACCTTTCCATCTGCTGAAGTGCCAAAACACAGGTCGACCGGGAGTCTGGCTTCCCTTCCAAACATCAGGAAGTATGTTGAGTATCCCGTTGCATCATTCTTAGTGCTATTGAAAGCATGGACAAGATACCTGACATGTTGACTCCATTGACGTTTCTTTTTATGGCTCAGGGTTCCCCAAGCATGGAGAGCAAGGTTTAGTTGAATATCTCCGGCTGATAATCCCCTCGAGGATGATGGAGTTGTTCTTAATCTCTTGACTCCCATCATCAGCAAAAGGTCTCTGATCAACTTGGTCTCAAACTCTCTGCCCTGATCAGAATGAATTCTGGCAGGCAATCCAAATTGTACAAAGGACTTGTCAACCAAGAGTTTTGGAACTGTCTGAGCCTTTTGATTCTTTGAATGGGAAGCTTTTCATAGCGGGTGAAGTGATCCGTCACCACTAACACGTTGTTGATGCCTTTTGTGTCTGGTTCCATGGAAAGGAAGTCAATGCATACTAGCTCCATTGATCTAAAGGAGCAGCGATGCCCTTTTCACTGGTATTTTGCACACCATGCATTCTCCACAGTTCTTTACATTATGCTCAGCATCTCTAGCCATTTTGGACCAAAAAAAAATTTCTCAGCAGATCAGTAGTTCTTTTTAAACCAAGGTGTCCTAATTCCTCGTGCAATGACTTAAGCACGACTCCTCTGAAAATTAGCTGAGTTAGCGGTTCTCCGGAGGGTTTTTTACTAATACAATGAAGTAACCCATCCTTCATGATCAACTTGTCCCTATTTCTTTTCAATTGAGAAAGCTCTAAATTGTTGTTAATGTCTTCAGGCCACTGTTGATGTTGAAATGCTTGCATAGCTTGTCCAATCACATCATCTTTATTTTATGCAGAAACCAGTTCTAAGTTCGACATGTGCTCCAAGGACTTCAGCTCTATTTAGGTTGGAAAGGTGTAGATGTCAGGAACACTATCAGGAGAAGCTCCCATCTGTTCCACATATCTTAGGAGGTTTTCTGAAGATCGTGGGATACAAACATGCTGACAGATGGACTTCACACCATTCTGGGGTATGGTCTCTTATTCGGTAATGTTTTTTTGTCTCTGGAAAATTCCTTGACAGGAGGTCAGTATCTATGTTGTTTCTGCCTGGTCTATACTGCACATCATAGTCATAATTGGACAAAGAAGCGAGCCATCTGTGTCCAACAGCACTTAAATTTGCTGTGGTGAGTACATAGGTCAGAGGGTTATTAGTGCTTACTGTGGATCGAGCCCGAGTAATCTAGGGCCCTATATGACTTCTATGTGTCAGGTGATATGTTTTTTTGCAAGTTTTGCCAACACACTGTTGACTGGACACACGTAAAAACACGTGTGATGGCCACCTGTTGTCCAAAATGCACATGAAGAACACCGCGCTGCTACTACTGCCAGCCAGACCAAAACGCAAATGCAAGCCGGCATCTGGGCTTTATTCACGTCAGAGGATTCCAGGAGAAATTTTATAGAGGATTTTGTAGCTATGTGTGCAGAGGCTGACATCCCATTGGAAAAGTTAACTAAGCTGCGCTCGTTTCTCGTAAAGCACTGCAGACAAGGAGGGACGCTCCCTGAAAATGTGAGCTCCCTCCATCAGCTTCACCTGCTCAGAGTGTTTGAGTAGCACATCTCATCAGTCCTACTGAAGATCGGTGGGAGAAAGTTTGCTGTTCTTGTGGACGAGACAACCAATGCCAGGGATTGTAGCGTCTTAAACATCGTCATTGGTAAGTTAATGTCAATAATAAAAACGATAGTTTCTAATATTGTGAAATATTCTGCTCATTAGTGCTGAAATAACTGATGCATCTTTGTGTCAATGTATTTTTGTCTCATCATTATGGTCTGCAATAATGTCATCAGGATAAAATTAGGATAATTTCAATTAAGTTGATCAAAACCTAATCAATAAACCTGCTCAGAATTACTAAACCATATCCTGAGGGTAAATAATCTCTGTAATGTATACAGGCCCATGTATGTATATATCACATTTTTCATTATGCTGTTCTTTGTTTTTTTTTTCATTTTATTTATCTGCTGCTGGAACTGTGGAAATGTATGTTTGTGGGACAAATAAAGCTTATCTTATCTTAATTGGGTGATATTGATGCTGCTCTCATATATCTTTATATGACATAAATGATTATAAAGGAGCAGTCAGAATAATTTGTTTCAGTACAACATTTAATTGTTGTGTTTGTGTACTGTTTGAAAGCATACAGGGAGGTCCTCAGAGGAGTGATGCTCAACAGTGTGCATGTCACCTGCCTCTGTCATGTCATCAATCTGGTGGGTGAGACCTGGCAAAATTACAGATACTTCTCAGATGTTGCCGCACTTGTAACATGGATGAAATCAGTCTTCTTCAGAAAACCTGCTAGAAAGAGAGAATGGGTGGGCTTCCTGACCAACAAGAATTTTTTACAAACCAAAACTCCTCCTGAAGCAGTGTGCACCAGGTGGAATAGCTGGTTTGACACTACCAAGTATCATGCAGAGCATGTTCACCTGTACAGAAAGTTCCTGTTGGCAGAGGAGCCAACTGCCATGGCAGTCACAAATGTCCTAAGCCTGGTGGAAACAAACGAGAAGGTACAGGCCCTGACTTTCAAGCAAACCTTTATCCAAACTGATGACAGTCCTGAGCATCCTTGAAGGAACCCACATTCCCACTGCAGTGTCTGCATTCAATGTCATTGAGGATCTGGGCTCTTACCTGATCAGTGGTACAACAGGTAGATAAACTACTGAGACAAATGGGGATGCGAGAGAAGAGGGAAGTACCGGACAATCTTCATGATGCTTTCCATTTGGATTTCACACAGTTTTCAAAGCACTGGGACGTGCATCCAGCTAGAGATGTCTACAGGCGGCTCAGAGTGTTTGATCCCAGACAGGCTCCAGCAATGCACAAGCAGATTGACGCCTACTCAGCTTTGGCACCCATGGCAAACCCATCAGCTGAGTTCAGCGAACAGTGGATCGCCTATCAGCGCTGTATGTCCAGGGAGCCCCTGCCCACTAATCATACAGAGCTTGCTAACTACTGGAGAGGGCTAAGTGCAAGATTTCCAAAGGTTGCTGAAGTTACCATACCCTACATCTACTTCCCAGTCAGCTCTGTTGACTGTGAGAAGAGCTTCAGCAAATACAAAACTCTTTTCACGGACAAGCGAGAAGCACTCACTCAGCTAAACAATCATGTACTTCAATGGTAATGTACCATTGAAGTACAATACCATTGAAGTACAATACCATTGAAGTATAGTGGCAAGGTTTGCCACCTTGCAATTGGAGAGAGGTACCACAGAAGGACTAGCTATTTTTTATTTTATTTTTTTAAAGTTACTTAGTTAGCTAGCTAGTTTTGTTCCAAATAACAGTTTGTGTTAAGAATCAAAACATTTATTGAACACTTTGTGTTTTGTTTTAAAATGAACTTGTTCACTTTATGGTGGTAAAATAAGTGTAAAAGTTACAAAACGGTAAAAAACTGAATTTGGAAAAAAATTAAACGGAGTTTGGAAAAAAATAAAAATGATTTTATTGGGCCCTAGTAATCATGGAACTTGTCAACCACAACCCACCACATTGACAGGAATTTCAACTGATGAATGGGGTATCACTTCTCTAACTGACTCAGTTATTGGCTAGCAAATGCAACTTGTCTTAAACCTTGGTCATATTCCTGATAGAGGACAGCTCCTAGTCTTTTCAAGCTGGCATCCACATGCAGGATACAGTATATCCTTTTTTTAGGGTTGGCAAAGACAGTAGATGATCTTATGGAACGCATCTGTGCAGGACTGGTCACATCGTTCTCCAAAGAGCTCGGACTCTGAAGTAGTTTTTATTTGAAATGCTTCTTGCTCTTCTGAGTGGGAGCATAACCTTTGGTTAACTCGGTCAGTGGTCGAACTATGGAAGCATAGTTAGCTATGAATCTGCGATAATACCCACAAGAACACAAGAAGGATTTCAGGGACTTCAAGTCAATGGGTTGAGGCCAAATTGTCACAGTCTCTATTTTCGCTGGGTCTGGTGATAGACCATCTGCAGAAACAATGTGTCCCAAATATCTCACTTTTGGCTGGCAGAACTGACACTTGTCGAGAAATATCTTCAGTCCAGCCTCTTCCAGTCGGTCCAGGACTTTAAGAAGGCTATCTTCATGTTCTTCTAAAGATTTTCAAAAGATAATTAGATCGTCAAGGTAAACGACGACCTGGAGAAGGTTCATGTCGCAAACTGTCTTCAGCCGCCATCCTTCTGTAGAAAGGATGGGGGCTGGGTCTTTCTTTCTCTGAGATGTAACTGTATTAGCATGAGGTCTGAAGAAACCGCCCCTCTCAGTAACTGCTCCATATGTGCTCTATCCATGCAACTGGCAGGTAGACCTACTCTCTGAACAACTTTAGAGAGAGCGCGTTCAAGTTTTCTGAGGAAATCTGAGAGCTTTTCTCCTGGCTGCTGCAGCATCAGTCTGAAAGCAAAGTAGTAAGTACAGATCATCTCCTGATTCTGCAGACCCAAAAGCTCTGTGAATGGCTTCCAAGTGTATAGCAGGATTAGCATAATGATTGGCAGCTCTTACAGCTTTGACTATCTCAAGGGCTGGCCCCTTAGGACTTTCCATTCTCTCGGTCAGAACACTCACTTAACTCGACCAAAAGCAATGTCTGCTCAAGCCTATGGTCAAACTGCTCTTCCTCCACGAGTGTAGGCTGTGTTCCTGAGAAAAGACAAGGAGGGCGATAATCATTTTCAGGGAAGATTTGCTTGTTTTTTGCATGAAATCACCGACTGCTTGAAGAATGGGTTCTGTAGAGCTTACAGGGTTGAGTGGGAAACAGAGTTCTAATGTCATCAAAAGTCTAGCCCTCCGTTTTCAACAGGGTTTTCAACTTGCTATCAAAATCTTCTACAGTAGTAAGGGAGTTCTCAGCAATGACTACAGGCCAGGCTTCTCCATTGGGAGACATTACCTCTGGAGGAATACTGGCTGCTGATAAGGCTTCCCTACTTTCACATAAGACCATTACACTGTTCAGTTTTAAATCAGAACTGTCCTCTGACACGAACTCTACCAGAACTCTTACAGGTATTAGGTATTACCATCAGTCCATGAGCTTTATTTAAACCTTCACCTCTACACCATCTGTTAAGCTCAGAAACTAGTTCTGCTTTAGCTGCCATTTTAAGAGAGAGAAAAAAAAAAAACAACTTAATTTTTAATTTTTTTTATTTTACTAATAACCCAAAACAAATTCCAGTGGTGCCTACATTTTATTACCCTGCCTACCAACTAACTATGTAGAAAGGGTCCCTGAGTTCTTTATCCCTATTGGTTTTGATACAATTACTCAGATTAATTAAAAACTATTTTAATTTTGGGTTACAAAAAGAAAACTTCCACTCTGATTAAACCTTTTAAAGACCTTTTAAAGAAACTGACTTGGAGTGGCACTTATTAGCTTTTTTTAAATAAAATAAAATCAACTCCAATGTTACCTTTTGTTGTAAATAAAAATTCCACTGTAAACAGTGTACACTCTTAAACTGTTCAATACCCTTTTTCTTTTTTTTTTTTTTTAATACCGAATGACAAAAAACACACTCAATACTCTTATAATTTCATTTAAAACCACATTCAAAATAAACCCATTAAACTATCTAAGCCGGAAAACTAACTAAAGAAAACCCTCGTTGCAGACCTGATTCGACGCTTGTGTGCGGTAGGATCCAAAACTTAGTGATTACTTCACTCAAACTGAGCAAAATAAAATACTAAATAAGTACTTGGTTCTAGTTATAAAATCACAGCACGTCACCCATCCAAAGGCCAGGTTAGCCGCAGGTGAAGAGCAGGCTAGCCACAGATTAGCCGCAGGCGAGCCGAATCACGGAGTCCAGGACTGATCCAACATTGCCAGAGGAACTCTGAGCATCTGCACGTGGCTCAGAGCGCTATCTGGTTGTTGTCTCCGGTTTTCAGGTCGAAAAAAGGATTAAACACGTGTCCAGACTAAGCTACAAAGACTAGCTGAGTTAGCTTGTTGCAGCGTGACGTCCTTCTCGTGTCTGTCACTTTCTCGCCTCCTCACTGGGTTAATGAGCAGGTATTTGAGTCTTAAAGCACCTCAAAACATCGAGCATACATACTGTATCAGTACTCACAGAGAATCTGAAGACTATCTTGCCAATAATCCTTCTAATAAGTAAAACACAAACTCTGTGCATTACTTGCCAAAAGAAACGGATCAACTCCTGCCTTGTCTACTACTCTCTCACTCTTCCCATGCTCTCCCGTTTTTTGCGCACCTTTCCTCCATCAAACCGCACATTTTTTCAACATCAGTGTCCAGGGTGGCCTTTCAAAATAAGATAAATCTACGAAATAAGTGACTTAAAGGGTTGCACAAATGAACATTTATTAAATGAAATCCAAAGTTGTATTTTAAACATTCTAATGAACTTTACAATTTTAAACAACACAAATACACATTTTTAACCACTCGTTTTAACCTTTTGAATTATCACCTGGCTACACCAGTTTTTTTTTTTTTTAACTTCGGGGTCAGGACCCCATGTGGGGTCAGCCTGTAATTAAAATGGGAATTAAATGTCCAGTAATTGTTAAAAAAAAAAAAAAAAAGTAGGTAAAAACGGTTTAAAATTCTATTTTTAATTATTATTATTATTATTATTATTATTATTATTATTATTATTATTATTATTATTATTATTATTATTTTTATTATTGTTTTTCAAATACACATCACACACAATAGTATAAAATAACTGTATCCTATACTTTAACTTTCTCAAATATAAATCTAGTTCAAATATAATAAAGTATAAAAATATCGAAGGTGGCACACTTTAATAAACATGATCAAAAACTAATTCTAAAAGAAAGAAAAAAAGTCTCTGGGGTCGGACATTTGTAATATCAAAATTGGATCACGGCCCAAGAAAGGTTGGGAACTTCTGGGTTAATGTAAAGAAAAAAAGAAAGTTTATAAAAGCATTCTAGTATAGTTTCCGGGCAAACAAAAAAAAAGGGTACATATCAAAACTTACAGGAGGGGCCCAACAAGATGGTTTGTACCCAAGGCCCAAAATGTGGTGCTACGCCCCCGGGTGGGCTGGTCCGTACAGAAAATGAAATTGAAAATAAAAATTTGCATCCGAGCCTTTAATAATTTTAGATAAACTAAATAAATACAACTTTTCAGTTAGATGCAGTAAGTACTCAATCTGTCCAAACAATCCAGAGGTATGGATCATTAAGGAATAAACATCACTAGATATAAGGCAATAAATGTCATAGCCTCATCTAAGTCCAAGTTCACCCTGTATGAGAAGGTTCAACTAGAAGCGACCATATAATGACCCTATAACCCTATATAAGATGAACAATGGTTTGACAAGAGACTCAAATCTTGTTATTGTGTGTTAAGAACATGACTTTCTGTGTTCATTGTAACAGTTCTCTGATTATCTAATGAAGACACATTGGTAGGTTGAGCGATGCAGCCTCACATCCGATATCAGAGGTAGACTACACACATTTGACACAATTTTTACAATATTTGGTCAGGACAGAGTGATTCCTAGCATTGGGATTGATTGTGAATGATGAGATTAAAAAAAACTCATATAATGTGACAGCTGATGTTGTGTCTGCAACAGTCCGCTACTCCCTCAGCAAAACATCTTCTGAGTGTAGCACAAAGCATGATCCCTATAGCATGTCTGACATCTTGTTTTCTCAACTTTTTAATGTACAGTTTTTGTAGAAATTACATTTCTTTTTCCACTGCTTACACTACTATTTTTTTCCTCATGTAATTATTCATTGCCTTTGGTTTTGCTCTGCCTTCTAATAGCCACAGAGGTTTGCATACAGTCTGCAGAATTAATTAGGATTGATTGGGGACATTAATACATACACCAAGGATGTCATTTTTTTTTTTTACTTCATATACTGTATATTTAATGATTTTTTAATATTTGAAGAAAAACAACACGTCATAACCAGACAATGAATCAAAATACAAAAAAAAATGTAAATAAACACATACACAAAGAGAAAAACAGTAATGAAACTAATAGTTTACATCCAAAGAAAGTAAATACATAAAACAGACACATATCTCAGATGCAGATCCATCTCTTGTTTAAATAGGTTATTCAAAAGAAAAAAGAAGAATCCTTGAGTTTTCAGTCATTCAATAGACACAGCTCAATAAAAGTTATTCCTCATCTTTAATATCCTCAAAATCATACTTCTTGACAAAATCAGCAAACAGCGTTTATTTTTAGTTTGTCTGTTATCAAGATCACGCCAAAAGTACTTAATCCATTTTGACCAAATTTTGTACTTAAGATAGACCTTAAGATTTCATGTTAACTAAAAAAAAACAAACAGTAACTAAAGACTAATATGTACAGACTAAATAAGATAATATAATAAGATAATAGTGCAGTGATGGTTGTAACTTCCACAGCTTTACACACATATGACATAAAGGGGATTCAACTTCAGCTTCTCAGGCAAATTGTGATGCATTTTGTTCATGCTAATTTCAAAACACAACGGCCACGTTAACATGGGAGCTTTAATTTGTCTTTAATTCAGAATAATCGTTAAATCCTCTTTAAACCAACCTTGTAGACACTTACTGCCGAATGCAAATGTAATTCAGATTTTAAACTCTATCATGTAAACATTAAATTCCGTTTTACGTTAATTACGGTTAGACCAGATCTGAGACTATTTATTTAATATGAGCCTTAGAAGAAATGAATATAATGAAAAAAGTGGATGGACAGAACCATAAACATGCGGACATTCACATGGACTTATTACACACACAGATGTCAGCAAACGGAACAAGGCTTCATCAGACGGGTCATACTAAAACCCGGAGACGGAGTAAATGCATCCCACACATATTTTAAAAGTGTTACAACCATCCAATACATAATACCAATAACAATAACAATGTTCTGATTTAAAAAAATGTTGAAAGCAAAAGCAGAAGATCTTATCATTCAGATTTTTCAATTTTCTTTACCTATGCACAAAGACAATAAAAATATTCTTATTTTGATTCTGAAAACTTTTATTTGGCCAACCAAGCTAACCAAGGCTACCAATATTTATTTGTCAATACTGTCTTTCCGATTAGGAATACTGGGCCATATTAAGAATTTCCATCCATCCATTTTCAGACCCCCTTGTTCCTTTTTTTCAGGTTGCGAGGAACATTAAGAATATAATGTTCTTTTTTTATAATACATGTGTTTTGAAGCTCTATGGTGTGGTTTTTGTTTTTGCTTCTGTTCTCTAGTTGTTGCAACTGTTACAACTCTCCCCAGCATGTTCACCCACCCCGGTAGTGGGGTGGGTCGTACAAAGCAACACAAGGTCAATGTTTTTATTTTAGGGTATTGAGTCCTAGCATTGTGTCCTTGCATTAATGTGGGCATTGTGTATAAATGTTTGAAAACTGTAGCTCAAAATTTCAGTGAGCTACAGGTGCTAAAGCAAAATGTGTTACAACCATACCTGGTCTACCCCGGCAAAAGATTGGAAAGATGGAGCAGAAAGCTACTCAAGTTAAACTTGTACAATAATAATGAATAAACATAGAAAGAGAAGGGAACCAAGAGCAAGACAAAGGGCAACAACACTGCAGCTGTCTTTTTAACTCTGTGCTTTTGCAACAAGACATAATGTAATCTCTCCTTGAGACCGAAGGATTTTTATAACCTGTGCTGCCTGGGCCTTGAGCAGAAGAGAAGACTGGCTGAGTGTAGGCTGTTTATCCTGCGTTGTCCTTGATATAAACATGTGAAAAATCTCTCTGGTTTTTTTCTCTCTCTCTAACGGCTAAATCAATACAAAGATGTTCGGCCTCTGAACAATGTCGTAGCAATACAGCAAAAGTTTTTCATCCTGCGTCTATTCACGAACGCGGCTTTCAAACCATCAGAGTAAGCGACACTGGGGTCCTGCCTACTGCTATTCAGTAGATGTAGCCATGCACTCAGTGTCATCCTTTATGCACTCCAAAGAAAAACCTCTAAATGGAGATCCACGTTTGATAATGAAAGGTTATTTGTTACATGAACACACCAGAAGTGCTCAGACCTTTGCTCAGCATCATGCGAAATAAACAGGAACTGCTCCCAATGATTATATGTCATTCACACACAGTTATCCTCATTCAGATAACTTCCTAACTTTTAGTGTAGTTACCCATTTTAGACTGCACTGAAATTGGCTCTGATTTCCCTGGAGACCTCCAGCACCATGCCCTCCTGCCTCTGCAGTAGCAGCCAACCCTAACCTGTGCTTCCTCTTAGGAGCAATTAAGATAAACCTCTAATTCATCTGCTTTATCCCAACCTGTCCTTCTCCGACTCTCATTCACTGACCTCAACTCCACCCCCTCCTCCCCACTGCCACCCCCCCATCCTCCTTCAGTGACAGAAGCAAGGTGAGCACTGAGTCATGACATCATAATTCAACGGCTCCAGTTTTCACGGTTAAATCAATATCAGTGTGTCCGAGTCAAGGTTGGAAGTCGGCCTTCACAGCTCAGCTCTTCCTACTTCTTTCCAGTGGAAAATCGTATAAATTGTCCCTAAAATAATTAAGTCTATAGATCCAACTGTGGACAGTATTTTTTTTCTACCAGCTCCTGCCTGATAAACAGCTCTGCCACAAAGTCAAGGTGTCTTGAGAACAAAACGGCTCTTTGATTACTTCGATGTCTTGCTTTTTCCTTTCCTATCCTCTAAACATCAACGAAGAAAAAAAGGCTGTACTTTTTTCATTCTTTTATTATGGAACATATGCATTGTTCTTTATTAAAATGTGATGCTGCTTTGTGCATTTAAGAAGACAATACAGAGGTGCTTTAATTTTGTTGAAATTATTTTTTTCCTGTGAAGATTGTTAATGTAATATCCATGCATGTGGCTGCACTTAATGTTTCTCAGCAGAACATGACGCAAAGCATTAAACGGTCTTTGTCAACCATCAGGCTTCCAGGTTAGAACAAAATAACAATAACCAGCATTTTCTTTTGTTTGATTACTGGGATGATTCACTTTAATTGTGTTCCAGAAAGTGTTGCAGAAGTAAAACAAAATGTAATATAATCATTATTGCATGGTTGTGCAAATAAATTATAGGGATCATTTATATTTATACTTATTTTGTTGACCCCTACACTCTGGCTTCTAGATTAGGAAAGAGTACCGAGACTGTAGCTGTGTTCAACACGTGTCTGATGTGTGCTGAGTTTGGACTGCAATACCTCTATTTGTAGGAACAACCAGTAAAAGTCAGGACCTTATGGAGTTAATGCAGCTTCTTTCATTCCTGTGGTGACAGGTAACACAGGTCAAATTGTTAAATGAAAGAAAAAGCAAAAAGCTTAATAGAGATAATAATTTGATTACTATAATGTGTCATCCAACAAGTCCACCAGTAGTGTCTCCTGTAAAGTCTCTAAAATTAGCTCTTCCTGATTAGATCATTTGTTAACAAATCACTGTTGATTCATTATATTATTTTGACACATCACTTGGACTTTTTACTTCTTAATGAAACGTGGTTAAATGATGGTATCACTATCTCAATAAAAGTGCACCACAAGACTATTTCAATAAATGTCATATTTGCAGGAAAGGTGGTGGAGTTGCTCTCATCTTTAAATTAATATTTCAGTGCAAAGAAACAACGTTTGGTGATTTTATCTCCTATGAATATATGTAATTCTTACTAAAGAGTGATTCAAGAGTTCTGTTTTTAGTTGTTTATAGACCCCCAAAATATTCTAAAGAATTCATGGATGAGTTTGCTGAACTGCTGTCAGTTGTATGCATGGAATGCAACTTTTTAATAATAACAGGTGTCTTTAATATTCATGTAGACAATAACATGGACAAAACTGCCAAAAACTCTGTGCTTTAATGGACACTTTTGGTCTTATACAACATGTGACTAGTCCGACACACACTCAAGGTCACACTTTGAATCTGATTATCTCTAAAGGTGTTGATATCTCTGCTGTTGATGTTCTATCTGATCATTTCTGTGTCTTTTTTGATTTGGAGACTGTAACATCTGTTCCCCCTACTTCTGTGTGAGGTACATACGTAAATGATAAATGACACATGCACAGTTTATGAAAACCATAGCGATGACACCAACCTTGAGTGCTGAGACAGTTGATAATCTCTTGGATTAGTTTAATACAAAAGTCTGTCATGTCATAGATGTGGTGGCTCCAATCAAAACTAAGAGAAAACCAAACACATAGAAAACACCTTGGAAGAGGACTGAGATAATTAACTGCTCATTCCAATCAGGCACTGTACCAAAAACCCTGAAAGTAGTTGCTGTGAAACCTTTGTTAAAAAAGAGAACACTGGATGCCTCTATACTGGCTAACTATAGACCAATCAGCAACCTTCCATTCATGGCCAAGATCATTGAGAAGGTGGTCTTCAACCAACTGAGTCAATTCTTAATTTTCAACAAAATATTTGATACATTTCAGTCAGGCTTTCGTTCTCATCACAGCACAGAAACTGCTCTCATCAAAGTGATAAATGACATAAGGTTGAACACTGATTCAGGAAAAGTATCTGTTCTCATTCTATTGGATCTAAGTGCTGCATTTGACACCGTGGACCATACAATTTTGTTGGAAAAGTAATGCAATGGTTTAAGTCATACTTGGAGGAGCGAAGTTATTTTCTAAGCATTGGAAACTTTGAATCAGACAGATTACCAATGTCCTGTGGGGTTCCTCGGGGCTCTGTTCCTGGACCCCTACTTTTTAGCCTTTATATACTTCTTTTTAAGACAATTTTACAGAAATGTAAGGTTGATTATCAGAGCTATGCAGATTACACACAACTATATCTATCACTGAACCCAGATGACTATGGTCCCATTGAGGTGTTATGTGACTGCTGGATGAGTGAAAACTTGAAGCTACGCAGCCGTCAGTCAAGGATCCTGCTGCCCTCCATCTACTTGGCGAACATCCAGTCATTGCCAAACAAGACGGATGACCCGCATTCAGACCCAGAGCGAGCCCCGGGACTGCTCCGCACAGGGAAATGGAAAGGAGGAGCTGTGTGTTTTCTTGTAAACAAATTCTGGTGCACGGATTGTGTCATCGTAAACAAAATTTGCAACGCTAACCTGGAATGTATTATTGTGAAATGCCTCCCCTATTATTTCCCCCGGGAGTTATCCGTGATGTTTCTGTGTGGTGTTTACATACTGTACATACACGGGTGGACACTTCTGTTGCCTTGAGTGAATTAAGCAACATTTTACACACATTGAGAACTCCCATGCTGTGGTTATAGTCGCTGGTAATTTTAATAAATTTCATTTTAAAATTGCTTTTCCCAACTACTATCAGCATGTTAAACATCCAGTTAGGAGAACACACATCCTGCATCATTGTTATAGTAATTTGAAGTCTGCTTATCGATCTAGACTCAGATCAGCTTTTGGAAAATCAGATTCCTATGTACTAGTTCTTCCTACAGAGAAGTAAACAATCAAAACCTACATTATGTGCCGGCGAAATTAATTTACAAAGATGTCTTGATGCTACAGATTGATCTGTGTTCCATTCTGAAAATTTGGATGAGTATTGTGATACAGTCACTGGGTACATTGAATTCTGTATTGACTGCTGTGTTCCAAAGAAGGTAATAAAACGGCACATTAGTCAAAAGCCGTGGTATTATGTGGACGCGAATAGGAAAATACAACCGCGGGCTGAGGCTTTTAAATCTGGTAATGCTGCAGTTTATAAGCTGTCCAGATATTCATTGGAACGGTCCATAAAAGCCGCTAAAAGAGAAAGAGGGACATTTCATGGAGGGAGACCCACGACGTATGTGGCAGGGACCAAACTCCCTCAACACTTGGAAACCTAAAAGAGGATCCATTACACATTTTGACCCATCTTTCCCAAATGAACTCAATGAGTTTTATTGTCACTTTGAAATTGTAAATGCTGAATATGTTGTTGTTCCTGCTTGTAATGAACAGAGTGGCTTCACCATCCTTGAGAAGGACGTCCAGAGGGTCCTCTCCAGGACTAAAGTTAGGAAAGCTCCAGGGACGAACCATATTCCTCCCTGTGATCCTAAACTGTGCTCCGAGCAACTTGCCCCTGTTCCGACAGATCTTTTTAACATGTCACTCAGGAAGTGCAGTGTTCCACTTAGCTTAACAAGATCAATCATAATTCCAGTGCCCAAGAAGACACCTGTGATGTCTCTGAAAGACTATCGGCCAGTGGCCCTCACATCTGTCTTGATGAAGACATTTGAGCGGTTGGTGCTGGATTATATCAGAGAACAAATCCCAAACAGAAAAAACGGAACTTGCTTTGAACTCTGTCTACAAGCATCTTGATAATGGAAAATCATATGCTAAAATGCTATTCATAGACTACAGTTCAGCTTTTAACTCAATGGTCCCAACAAAGCTTATTCACAAACTCAAATACCTTGGACTGTAAATTGATTTTTTATTTTCTGACTTGCCGACCACAAAGGGTCAAAATCAATGGTTGTATTTCTGATGAGCTGTATGCTAGCACTGGTGGACCGCAGGGATGTATTTTGAGCCCCCTGTTGTTCATGTTGTATACTCACGACCTTGTAGCATCTCATGAAAGTAATGTGATAATTAATCATGCAGATGATACAAGCGTCATTGGGCTTATTAGCTCAAAAGATGAATCACATTATTGTGAGGAGGTAGAAAATGCTGTTCAGTGGAGTAAGAAAAACAAGTTGCTTTTGAACACTTCAAAAACATGTGAACTTGTTATTGACTTCTGTCACAAAAGGAATCAGTTGCCAATAGACCCATTTCATGTGACGTATGCATACTAAATTAGGTGCATGCACACGCAGGCTCAGTGCAAAACTTGGTAGAATTCTATATCTTCTGTATATATTAATATAATTGGTATATGCGTCAGGACCAACGCCTTCAATGTGACGCAGAGGGTGGCCAACTGTAGTTCTGCGTTGAGGGAATGCATCACTATGTGATTGGCCGCCATGCCGCTAGGGGGTTTTATGTGTGTGTGGTTACAGAGGAGCATTAAAAAGCTCTTGTTTATCTTGCGGTCACAGAAAACAACATTTTATGTTTTTAAGCATCTTAAAATGTAATTTATTTCTGGATTATTACTTACCTTCTGTACCAAACCATGTGTGTGTTGGACACAAACATGAAAACAACGGTTTCAAAATGGGCACTTAATTGTTCAACATACAGGTAAACATATGCAACACATAAAGTATAAAGGTGTATTGAACACAGTCACGCCGGGGGTAAGGGGGCCCCGACCCCACCCTAGAGCGGAGAGAGAGCAGCGAGGTAACCTGGTCCATGGCTGTGGGAAGCAGCGAGTTGAAAACATGGCGGCGCTTTAAACATAACGTCATGTCTGCTCCTCTTGCAGCCTCCACAGCATGTTGGTCATTGTTTACTGTGACACACACAGACACACTGTAGGCTCAGAGACGAGGCAGAGTAGCGATAATAACAGTAAACACATCTTTTGTCTGTGATCGACTCCATTTGGCAGTGCTTCACGTGCTGCAGCCATGAAAGGAAATAATAAAATTCTGGCACTTTAAGTCCCTCTCGGTTCTCTTTTTGACTCAATCCACTGCAAAAACAACTCTCGTATCGCTCAGCAAAAAGTTGAAACATTGTGATGTTGACTGGAAAACTGTACCACTGACATCACTGCGGCGCCGTCTGGGATAAAGAAGTCAAATTGAATTACGTATGTTACACTTTTTGCGGAGGGTGAGACAAGAAAACGAAAATACAATGACCTCTTTGCTTTCTTTAGTTGTGTCACAATGAAAAATGGAATTTTGATTATTTTTAATTTTCAAATGTTCCATTTAAAATTGAATATTATTACCTATTTGCTGGGCCATCTTTTGAAAATTAAAACTTAGATGTAATTTATTTTATCATTTTAATTAAGTTACAAAATGAGCAACCTTGAAGAAGAAAATGAAAACACAGTTTGGATGATTTATTATTCATTTTATTTATGAGTTAAAAAAATGCAGCTATATTCTCAAAATGAAAAAAGCATTTCTGTTAATCCATTTTAAATGTGATTATGGTACAGATACGCATCCATATCCCACAGGCCAAATGCGGCCTGGCGTCCATTTTTCATTGGTTCGTGAAGGAAATTTAGAAAATATAACAATATGACTCCAAACATAAAACGTGTATAGATGCTGCATTTCCTGGCTCTAACACTAGACAGAGATGCAATGACCTTGGCAGGTTATCCAACAAACAAAATGGCAAATAAAAGGCAAAAGGCTAAACCTGTAATGTCCTGATTAGATCAGGCACAATCTTTACCAAACGTCATGGATCAGGTGATTAGAAAAATTGAGCCAATCACTATCTGAGATATCAGCTGGTAAAGTGGTCTGAGACATGCAGAAAGGTAAGAAAAACAGAGGGAGCAGCTTTATGAATGGGAAGATGTTTGCTGTGTGGAACTTTGTTAGTCTTTTCCTTTCTTCATTTTTCACCATGTCTGTATACATCGAGGAAAAATGAGTTAGGGTGGACACTAAAAAGAAGTGCGACAGTGATGCTATTGTGCAGTGGGGGGAAATCTACTGCCATTGTAGAGACATAAAACGATAAAATAGTAAGAGGAAAACATCCCATTGCTCAGACACAATATGAAATAAAAGCAACCAGAGGGAGTAGATGTGTGTCTACAAGTGTGACAGAGCTATTTGTTTTAATCAAACATTTCTAAGTAATGTCACAATGAAAGCCCAAGACACGCATGTGCATCCATAACACGTGTTGCCACAATTACCTTTAATAACTAATTACTAATTACTGATAACTGCCCAAAAAAGTAACTTAGTTAGACTGATTACTTGATTCTAAAAGTAACTAAGTTAGATTAGAAGTTATTTTAGTTACATGCAACAGCTGCTGAAAACTCCCCCCATTGCCTCAACATAAAAATGACAACCGGGTTTACTAATACTAACTTTATTGAAGTGCATTTTTAACAGTAACATCAGCAATGTATCTCCTGAAAAACCATCCATCCATTTTCAGACCCGACAGACTTCACTTAAAGCTGCAGTATGTACATTTTTTTTTTCTCTGCACCTTCTTTTGGCTCTGTATTCAAGTTTGAGAAAACAAGAAGCATGCAGGTCCTTTTTAGCCAATCAGAGATAATATTTACAAAGCGCTCCATGAGCTGTTTATGGCGTTACTATTGGCTGCTCGACAAAAGATGATGCGAGTTAACTACCCGTCGGTAGTGAAAGTGCAATGGCAGGCGTTTCGGCAGGAAAAGCCCCCATCACGGTGTTATACACAACAGCTAACACAGCAATGCAACCCAAAACAACAACGGTTTGAATTCAGCCACATCCCTCTGTTATGGTTCAAAAATCAGGTAGTGCAGCTTTAAAGCAGACATCCACGACTACACTAACTCAACATATTTTCTTCAAAATCCACTTTCCAAACAATTTAAGCACAAATTATCCACTAACACACACTCAGAACATGAAAATGAGTTGTTTTACTGAATAATCAACTGTAATATTTTCTCAGTATATCTTGCAGACCAGAGGAAATGCTCCAACGAGCCGAATTTGGCCCCGTGCCTTGAGTTTGACTTGTGTGTCATGCGTTAAAATGGTAAAATGTTAACCCCCCGTGTGATTAATATTTCCCACACATGACACAAAGATAAGATCCCCAAAGTTCTCATCAGCTGTGAGCGGTTCTGGCTGAGTTTGTGCACAGTGCACAGGTGAGATGAGAGAATGAGTGAAGGGGGCAGACAGAGGAGGAGCTGTGTCACTGTGTTGATCCACAGCAGCCAATATAAACGTGCTTCCTGTGACCGGGGCCGTGAGAGGCGGTGAGAACCAGCGCTGACCTCCCGCGCTTCAAAGAGACGCACGCGGCGCTGCGCTCCGGCTCATGTGGTCATGGCCACGTTGGAAGGCTGCCGCTGTCGCGGGGCCAGCAGCCGAAGCAACAACAGCATTCTCTACAACATTTTAAAAAGCGACAGCCTTGTGAGCACCGAGGAACAACAACAGCAGCAGCAGCAGCAGCAGACCCCTGGAGCTGCGCCCCGGAGGACCCCATCCGCCGCCCCGTGCTCCTGCGGCTCCACGCGGCGCACTGGACTGCTGCGCTCCCCGCAGGTCACCTGCAAAGCAGCGTCCGCGGTCCTGGTGAAGACGCTGCGCTTCGTGAAAAACGTGCCGTGTTTCCGTGAGCTGCCGGAGGACGACCAGCTGATGCTCATACGGAGCGGCTGGGCACCACTTCTGGTACTGGGACTGGCGCAGGACCGGGTGGACTTTGAGACCACTGAGACGGTGGAGCCCAGCATGCTGCAGAGGATCCTAACGGGTGTACCGGACAGGCAGAGCGAAGTTCAGAGCAGGGCTGCTGCCGGGGTGTCCGTGGTGGACATCGAGGCTATTAAAGCCTTTCTGAAGAAGTGCTGGAGTGTGGACATCAGTACCAAGGAGTACGCGTACCTGAAGGGCGCAGTGCTCTTTAATCCAGGTGCGTCAAAGTTGTTAAAACTGTTCCTTCACATTTTACATGCTTATATTTAACTTTTGTT
This sequence comes from Gouania willdenowi, assembly GCF_900634775.1. Classification (NCBI taxonomy): domain Eukaryota; kingdom Metazoa; phylum Chordata; class Actinopteri; order Blenniiformes; family Gobiesocidae; genus Gouania; species Gouania willdenowi. The sequence goes on from NC_041064.1 coordinate 20,648,046, forward strand.
CTATCATTGCTCACATACGTTACTTTTCAGGAACGCGGTGAAGGATTGAGGACTTTGTTGCACTTTGCGCCAAAAAAAAATTATTTTTCATCATTGGTCTCGTAATATTAATGGAAAAAATTCCATATTTATAAATCGAAATTCTCCAAAATCCCTTTCACATTTTCATCTTTTCCTAATTGTGTTTAGTTATATGAATACTTTAAAGTTTTTTTTTTGTTTGTTTGTTTTTGTTTTTTAAACAAAAAAGAAGAAAAAACTTCTGGATAAAGATTTGTTTCTTGTACCTCCAAGTGACACACTGTGATGATTCCTGTATTTGTTCAGTTTTTACAAGTGATATTTTCCCAGACTTTGTTCTCTGTTTCCTTTATGTTGTTTTACTGATTTGTAAGCTTGCGATTTGTCAATAAAATTTAACAAAAAAAAAAAAAAAAAAAAAACATTTTACATGCATAGAATGTATAGTCTTGCACATATTGCATTATACTAAACTTTGGCAGAGTGCACACTCCCATGCATTAAGATGCAAAACAAAGTAGCCTATAATACGTCTATAAGCATAATGCATTTTTCTTCCCCAATCTTTCTCACATAAACACTGTCAATAGGAGAGTTTACGCCACTAGCTCTGCCTAGTAAACACAGAGGAACCTGTCACTGAACCAGGGATAATAAATGGGAACTAACTGGTGAACGAAGACAATGACAATAAATATATATAAAAAACATTTTATATCATGTTAAAAATATTAAATTTGTTATTATTAACCACAGTATTTATTGTTAAAACTAGTAAGAAAAAAAAAAATATGAAGACAGACAAATTAAAGAGGTGAGTCTCGAGTTTACTTTACAGTTTGTGCAACCCTGAGGCTGTTTCACAAACAAGCTGTTAATTTAATTTGAATTGAAGATTCTTTCTCATCTTTGATACATACAGTATATTTTAATCCTTTCATCTAACCCCTGTTTCCATTTCATTTGTTTTAAAATGAGTTTTAATCTCTATGACTTGTTTTTATCTGCAAACTTCCCATCTTTAAATGCTGTGCACTGACGTCAGTCACGTCACTTTATCCTGTTTCTGACCTGTGTTGATTGTGTGATGGAAAGAAGTTTAAAAAAAAAAAAGGATCCCTATCAGAATAAAAGTAAACCTTGAAATTTGAAATGTACTTAGTAATGACATGATGCTAGACTGTAAGATTTTATTCAAATTGTGAGAACCTCAAAAAAAAAGCCCAGCAGCTCAGGGACCATGATGATTTGCAGGAGAAAAGCTTCTCCAATAAATAAGAACAGTAAAAATGTATAAAATACTCTTAAAATGACCCTCAGATGTAGGTTTGCAGCAGTTTTTCAGACTTTTTTCTGCCTATTTCTCATCATCTCTGCTCTCCTTTTAGATCTGGAGGGTCTGCGATGTGTGCACTACATCCAGTCTCTGCGTCGTGAGGCTCACCAGGCTCTGAACGAGCACGTCAGGCTCATCCACTGCAACGACACGACGCGCTTCGCCAAGTTGCTCATTGCCCTGTCCATGTTGAGGGCCATCAACCCGCCGATGGTGGCCCAGCTCTTCTTCAGACCCGTCATAGGCTCAGTCAACATCGAGGAGGTGCTGATGGAGATGTTCTATGGGAAGTAGGTCACAGGTGTGGAAATGGTTGGATTTTAGGGACAAGGATGACCGACATGAACTCAACTTTGAATACGTGTGGAGAATGTTCAATGACTGTCAAATGAACAACTCAAGCAGAAGTGTGTATCTATTTGTGCGAGTGTGTGAGTGAGAGCGATGTTGTAAAAAGGAAATACGTAGAGCAGCTGCTGGGATTCATAACTTATTGGTTTTTATATTAAAATATTTTTCTATGGTAATAAAAAAATTACTACTGTTTCTGAGCTTTTGTGTCGTTATCTGGCTGTGTCATCACGGACACTGGAGTCTGTTCGGGAGATTAATCGTCTCTGAGCAACGACAACAGAAAAACTTTTGACATGTGCCACCTTGAATAATGTGAGTCATTTTGTATGATGTCAGCGGTTGTTCACTGAAGATTTTGATGTTTCATCAGCAGTGTCGGACTAGATTAGGAGAAGCCTTGGACAGTGGTTTGATGACAAACGCTGCTATAAGGTAAGTTGGAGAGTTTAAACAACACAGGGATTCTTAATTTACAAGGTTTAGATAAGGAGAACATGCAAGCTTTACATGCATTGAACCAATATAAACCTCAGTTCCACTTTGGCATTAATATTTATTATCAGGGCTGTACATACGTTTTTGCTCTGGTGCTTAGGGGAGCAAATAAGTTGGTGCTTAACTTTTTTTTTTCTTTTTTCTAAATGAAAGTTTTCAGCAACTGCTTCAGATTAGGAACAGAACAGAAAGATGTTTAGATAAAGTGACATTTTATTTTACTTTAAAATGAGAATGATTAAAAGCAGCACAATAACATGTCTGTTCTTCAATGCCGCAGCCTTACACAATATGAAGCTTTCATATTAAATGACTGAAAACTAAATGTATTGATAGCTTTTAAAGCACTTAATGATTACTACATCTCTATATAGTTTGTTATCCTATAGAATGTCATCAACAGCTAGATTTCAGCTGCAAAGTGACCAAACATTTTACTGCGCTAAAACCTAAATTATATTAAGTAAATATTTATTATTTATATTTTATTAGCAGACTTAGCATTAAGCAGACTGCTACAGTTAAAGCTGCAGTATGTAGAATTGTGATACTTGTATGGAACCACCATTCTCCCCCCTCTCTGTTTTGAATTCACCAGCACAACTGTGAAGTTCTGAGTGACTTTTTCTCAATAGTGACAAATGTAGGGACTTTATCTTGTGTTATTGGAGAGTTCTGTGATGTTTTAGAGACTGTGTCATGAAAGCACATATATGAAGCACCTAGTTACTATCACAGTTGGCTACAGCAATCCCAGCTGCAGGTCAGAGCAGACCAACACCACTATGTCCATACTGCAAATAATGTATGTTCTCTCCACGTTGGATATTTCTCTCTTAGGTTTACATGCGATTTATCTTGTTGTTATCACTCTCCCTTTGAAACCAGTATGTGGGGTGGACGTCCGCTTTGAGTCCATGTGGAAGTCTATGGAGTTTGTTCCACTCGAGTTTGTTTGGTCCTATAGACCTTTGCCTCACCGCGTCACCCTTCGTTTTTCCGGTTGCTTTACCGTGTAACCATTGTGCCTATCGTCGCGATGGGGAGTTCTGCTGCTGGAAGGTCCTCCATTGTATCTTTACTACAAGATACGACATTAATGCACATCGACTATAGTCGGGCAGCCATTAATGACGCCCCAAAACACTCACGGCGCACTCTGTTTGTAAAAAGATCTCTAATTGGCTGAAAAGTAGCGTCACGCTCCTGGATTTCTAAAGTTCGAAATACAGAGCCAAGCGCATGAGTAGAAGTCCAGTGTCCTCTCAGAACAAAGGTAATTATGGATTTTTGACCAAATGACGCCAACAAAACTTATACACTGCAGCTTTAATAGTAGCAACACAAAAGCTATGTTGCCAGGTTGGGTTTAGAATGCCCAAGTGAGGTGGTGGAGTTTTGACAGTTTATGCATATAATGAACAGGGGGATGGGTTTTTATAAGTTTCACATTCTCTGAAGTGAAATCCTTGGATCAACACTGGCCTGCATTCACAAAGACCAACACACATCAATTTGTTTGATGGTTTCCATGCTTTGTGCAAGAAAAGTAGGATCCTCTGAGCAGGAAGGTGTCAGTTATGAACCTATTATATAGAAAGTCAAATTCACTCTAAATGTGCCAGGTGGTAAGAGTTACAGCGTCTCTTAAAACACTTCATGCATGTTACAGTCGGCACTGACCAAAGCTGAAAGGGAAGGCACAGGTAGGACTTTGCCTTGAGCTTTTCTGTGAGCTGTATAACAACTATAAGGTCAATGTGCCCTATTGGAACCACTGATGGATGAGGTCCTGGTGCTCTCTGGTGGTCTTACAGGAAATTTCACCAGTATTTATAATAATCAAGGATGCACATAAGGGGTGTGTATGTGCCCCTTTTTCCTGCATTAACACTCAAATTGGTCATTATTCTAAATCAGTGGCTCTTAACTTCTTCTGAAGTCTGCAAGCTTCATCAGTGCATTAACTGAACCCTTTATAATATGAAAAATAACATGATTTCTTTAAAACATTGATATATATTTTATTTGTACACACAATTTCTTTACATTGTTCAAAGTGCTTTTAGTTTTCATTCTAATAAATGAATATATTCAATGAAAATGTAACAATGGTGTCATAATTTACATTTTAATAAACTAGTTTAGCATGGGATTTTATTTGGTGAAACGCATTTTCCCTGTGTGTGTCCCTGGCAAACCCCTGAGACTGAAATAATGAACCCCCGGGGTTCGATAAACCCATGTTATAAACCAATTTTCTCAATGCTGACATGAATGTTGATAATGTGGCCTTCAGATCTGATACAATCACATTTTTGCGCCCCCTCAGTGTCATAACATTTGCCCACCTCTGCCTTAAGCATTGATTTGAGAGGCAGCTTTGCTATTCTCTTCTCTGCCATTCAATATTTTCACACTCACTGTTCCAGCACCCATAGCGTCCTGACTGGCTGTTTGCTCCATGTTGGTGTTTGTGTTCACACTCATGATAAAAGTGTGACAGAGAGTTGGCGTTTTGCATCATTCAAGAAGAGAATGTGGGTGAGCAGAGGTCCGTTAACTCTTTATGTGAACTTATACGCTTCAAATCAACAATAGGGCATCAAGAAGCTGTTTGGATGGCTTTGATTTTTTGACATTAATCGTCAGGTCGAGATACACATTCATCCATCCATGCATTTTCTGACCGGTTTGTTCCTTTATTCAGGGTTGCGGGGGTCTGCTGGTGCCTATCTCCAGTTTTTATTAGGGCGTTCAGCAGAGGTACACACAGGACGGGGTGCCAGTTCATCGCAGGGCAACGCACTGACAGACAGACAACCACTCCCACTCTTACTTATAATCGGTGTCAATGATTTAAGTAATGTTTGTAATAATGTACTGCTTCTTATATTTGCTGACAACACATGTATTTTATCATCTCATTCAAATTTTGATAGTTTAATAAGAGAAGCAAATGAAGAATGATCAAATATCTCTGAGTGGTTTAAAATAAAACTCTCTAAATATACAAAAAACTAACTTTTTGATATTCAGCACAAAGAAAATGAAAGATTTAATGAAAAAGATGCAGAAGTATTAATTGATGACATCATTGTAGACCAAAAAATAACCTGGAAATCTCACACTCAACATGTTTGTCAAAAAATAATGAAATCTATAGGTATTTTGAGTAGAATTCGCTCCTTAATTGATCCTAAATGTATGATTACACTATATTATTGTTTAATTTATCCACATATAACTTACTGTAATATGATTTGGGGTGCTACATGCCAAACATATCTGAATAAGAGTTTATTGATACAAAAAAAAAATTTCTAAGAATTATGAATTTTTCAAATAGACTGTCCTCATCTGCTCCTCTCTTCAGGAAATACAATGTTTTGACAATATATAATGTTAATATTTATTGCATTTGTCTCTTCGTGTATAAATATGTGCATATATGTGCCCATACATTTGGACTTACTGTATCATTATTAATAGAGATCAACATTTCTTACAAACCTTTAAAGTGATCACTGATCCAGATAACTGCCAATGTTTGGCAAAGAAGATATTTGGCACTTGGCGGAGGTTTGTATTGTATTGTTATTGATTCACTACTCACAAACTACAACAACTTATATCTTATTGGTCATAGGAGCACCTCCCAGAATAAGGTGCATGTAAATGGGATAGAAAACTTACAAGCCTTATTAATCCATCCATCCATCCATCCATCTGGTAAAGCGTGGCCATGTAGTGAAAATGTTCAACCCTGTAGGCGTTAAAGTGAGAAAGAAACAGTGAGAGTGGTTTCACCGTCTCTGCCTGGAGAGAAACTGCAGAGGATCTTGTGTCTCACTGTGAGAAGCATCAGACCATGAAATGACCTCTTGTTTCTGGGTGCACATCAAAAAAACTGGAGGCAGTAGCTTTGTTGAAGTGTTGCAATGGAAGCTAAGAGTCAAAGAGGTGTCATGCTTGCAATGGTCAAAAAGCGAGAGTTGTGATGGGCAAGCAGTTGAAGGTTGTTCCCATTCAGCCTTCTAAGCCTTTGTGAGGCCCGGCGGCCCTGACTCTGATCAGGCTAAGTTTGTAGCAAAAACCAATAAATGGATGGACAGACAAATCCTCAGGCTTCAGTAAACACCAGTAACGAATAACAGTGTTGTACTTGTTCCACTTTGAAAGAACTGACTGAATAGCTCTGGGATGTCTCAAAAGTTTGAAAGCTTTGGTGTTAGAAGTTATCAGAACTGAAAGTAACAAAAAAGGAAAATTCACTCACTCTTTGCCATGGCTCATACTTCTACTTCAGGGTTGCTCAACCCTGGTCGTCAAGGGCACCTATCCAGCATGTTTTAGATGTTTCCCTCTTCCAACACACCTGATTCAAATGATGAACTCATCATCAAGCTCTGCTGAAGCCTGATAATGATCCTGGTCATTTCAATCAGGTGTGTTGGAAGAGGGAAACATCTAAAACATGCTGGATTGGAGCTCTTGAGGACCAGGGTTGGGCACCCCTATTTCACCCCATTCTTTAGAGGTGTTAACCTGGGACTGATGACTCTCATCCACCACCTGGTGGTAATATCAGGTATTCCACCATGGAAACAAAGGGTTTCAGCTACTAACCCCTCCCACTTTGCAGAAATACCTCTGCAGACTTATCCTATGGATCATATTCCTGCCTTTCCCTCTCAAAGGGGCTTTTTATTTCTTCCCTCCAGTTAAGTTCCTAGTTGCTTTGTGTGATGAAGAGTCAATTAATCCTGTGTCTGCTAGTTAAACTCCAGCTGTTGGGTGGGCGACTGCCAACAGGCTTATCACTGTCTTATCTGGCTGTCAACAACTTGTAAGTGAAGTGACTACAGTGGCGTTACAATATTAGAGGAATTTTAATGATACTGGTTTGAATTGTTTTGATGTTTGCATCGACATAAAACATTTTTTGATATACATCCTCATTTGTTCACATGCAGATGCTGCTTCTATAGCAGGGGTGTCAAACTCATTTTAGGTCAGGGACCAAATATGGTCCAGTTTGAGTTTAAGTGGGCCACTGATTTTACAGGTGGAAAAGGAGCAAACTCAACATTAATGTGCCCTAGTTTGTACTTCCACATATATAAATTATATATAAACGAGAAATTAAGTCAGTATGAAACAGTGTTAATTTCGTAGACTAAGACTATGACGAAAAATGTTCGTCAACGAACCTTTTTCACGGACGATAACTAAATAAAAACTAAATAAAAGTCAGATATGAAGACGAAGACTGAGACGAAGGATAACTGACACTGTAGTCCACGAATAAAAACGAGACGAAACTCGAAGGCGTGACGAATGGAGAAGAGATCCAATCAGAACTGCTCTTTTTGCGGGACAAGTTGGGAAGAAATCCAATCAGAGCGAATCTTTTGAGGATACGTTGATCTCATTGGTTGATCTGTGCGGAGGGAGGCAGCCATTTTTAAAATACCGCGGCAAATGCACGCCAGCAACAACAGGTAAACTAACCCGAAACAAACGCAGCAGCTAAGAGGAGAAATACGTAACACAACGGTTTAGCCTACCATGTCCGAGGGAAACTGCATGTCTCGTGCGCAATAGACATGTCAGGACTAGGGCGAAAACGAAGAATTGACATTTGGTCGCACTTCACATATGACAACAAGGACAACAAGACCGCCTGTACAGCGTGTGGAGCAAAAATTTCCGGGAAAAACACCACCAACTTGAAGCGACATTTACAGACGACTCATCAAGAAATACATGCGAAGGTAAGCTACGGTTATTTTATCATATCAACACCTGTGTGTCTGCTAAACTTGGAGTACGATAGAAGCTAAAGGAATCCACATTTGAACTGTATTGATAAAACTGAGTCTGAGGCGATTATCTCGCTGAATTAATAGGATTATAAATATTCAATATTCTCAAATTGAATGAAATATCTAGGCCTACTATAAGTAGATTGTGTGTGTGGGTGTCATTGTAGCCCAACCAGTTATTTAACTTGGATTTTGTTCAAAATAAGCCCCTGAATTCAACACATTTTAGATCTCATGCATCAATGATGCACATAGTCCACAGAAGATCAAACTGGAGATTGATGCAATATTGAAGGAGGAGAGTTCTGTTAAGACATTAAGAATAAAATACATGTTGTATTACAACCGTTATCTGTGTCTGTATTGCATATTTTGTATTGCAAACCCTTATACCTAACCATTCCATGAAAAAAGAAACATTTAGTCGACTAAGTCCACTGTAGATGTCGTCGACTAATATCTGCTAATGTTTAGTCTACTAAAACTAGACTAAGACTAAAAGATTTCAGAAGACTAAAACTAGACTAAGACTAAATGGTGTGTTATTCAAAAGACTAAGACTAAGACTAAATCAGAATTTTCTGCCAAAATTAACACTGGTATGAAAGTCCACGCATAATCAACACCTAATATTTGTGGAATTATTTGAAGACCCTTTGCCAGATTTTGGAAAAATTGAGAGTTCTTTCAACAATTTGAGATGAAAAATGACTACCGTCATGTGATATAGGAAGTGGAAAACTGAACTCTGCAAATATTGTGGATTTCAATTTTTTTGTATTTACAGGGGCTGCGATATCTACAACTGATATAGTTGGTCATTTACTAAATGTTTCATGTTTTTTCTATCATTTGTGCTTTTTTGCGCAGGCCAAATTTGATGCTCTAAAGCATTGTTTCCCAACCAGGGGTACGCGTACCCATAGGAGTACATGAGCACATTGCAGGGGATACGTGGAAAAATTAAGAATTTATTTCCAAGATAATGAAAAATATTCTTAGTCATTTCACAAGTCTTTCAATAAAATGGTACGTGTGTGCAATGACTTGTTTTTAAAGTTTAAATGCCTGTTTAAAAGGAACATATTCAAAGAAGCTCTTTTTGTGGAAAATGTCAAAAGTTCTATATAACACAGGCAAGATGATTGTTTGTTTTGTATTTATTTATTTATATTACTTGTCATTTTATTTATTCTTATTTTTTTTATTATTTTTCTTTAAAAAACAATATAATCATAATACATTAGTATTAATAATACAAATGTTTGCTATGATATTATTTCTTATATTTATCATTTTTATTGCCTTGAAGTCAACATCATTTTATGTTTAATTTGAGTTAAATATGAAGATAATACCTGAACATTATTGTTCAATTAAAGAAGATGAAATAAAATGACTTGCATTAAATATTCAGCTGTGTTATGTTCTACTTTTTGAGAATCATGAACACGTATGAGTGAGGGGGTACTCATGGTATGACAAAAAGGCTCAAGGGGTACACAAGACAAGAAAGGTTGGTCCCCGGGCCTTGAGTTTGAATGAGTTTGACATGTGTTATATAGTATGTTTTCAGGTCAAATCAACTCGCACACTTCCTAAGCTGTGTTTGCATATTCAAACAGCTTTTATGTATTTGCATATTTCGATTTTTTTCAGGTGTTTCAATGGATAGCTTTAAACTGGTATGAAAGATGTAAAACCTACACTGACAACGTTACCTGTTTTATCTCTCTCCTACTGACTGTATTCCTGTCTCATCGCTCTGTCCCAGTTTCTTTTTCTCTCTTGGGTTTGCCAAACATCAGTTTACAAGATATTTTTATTTGGTGCATACTTGTTTTTTTTCCTTCTTCTTCTTCTTCTAAACAAAGTGCAGGCATTGCTGGTCCCCAGGAGATGGCACTGTCTGACAGGGCTCACCCAACACTGCAATTTTGCAGATGAAAAGCAAATGTCAAGCATCAAATATGCTTCCTGTCTGTGAGTTTCTCATATCAGCACCTTTGTTCAGGGATTTGGGATTTTTCTCCCCCTTATGTGACAGGAGATATTGACAGTGACAAGAAAAAGATAGATGCAGCTCATCTGAACACCTACTTGTTTCCAAACAGGCAGAGCAGGAGCCTCGTATATCATCAACATTTAGACCGTTTTAGTCTCGTTTAAACAAATGCAATTCACAAGATCTTATTTGAAATCTAAACCCTGGCCTACACACACACACACACACACACACACACAGACACATACTGGCGAAGAGACATGTGAAGCCTGCAGGACGGCTGCCCTCTAGGATTCCATTTTAAGCCTCAGCTTGTTAAACTCATGTATAACAGCTTGTTTCATTTAATACTGTAAATGATGATACCAAATCTGGATTTGAAACTGTTATTTATTTAACACTGTGAATGGAGTTTCTGGATGAAAAGATATCCTCGCGTTCCAGTTCACTTCTGACTATGACTCATTTTCATGTATTAATTTTAACACTAATGCAAGAACATTTTTCTTCTTCCAAAGATATTTTAGCTTTAGCCTTGGATTTAATTTCCTCCTGTTTTGTCGTGTTCGATTTTTTTTTTTTTTTTTTTAATCATAATTTTGACTTCACACTTCAAAAAAATGACATTACTGGTTCATCTTCATTAAGCAATCCTTTGAGTGCTACCAGATACTTTACCAGAGTGCACAACACTATCTGAATGGCATGCAGCTATTTTTAATTACACAAATTCCACCTGTGCTCTCGCGGCTATAACAAGCTGTCTGCTGTGCGCTCATCTCATCTCCTCTGCTCACCACACTGACATTTTGCTGTAACTGAGAGTGTTTGTCAAGGCTGCGTTATGTAATGTTTTCTTCTTGCATGGAGGCAGGAAGTGTTGGAGGAGAGGAGCAGAAAATAGTTTTATCTGGACTCACACTCTCTTCTGTTCTCTTTTTGGAGCATGACTCGTCTGTTGCGAGGAGCACTTTGTCAATTTATGTAACAGAATATGTTGTGCACTCAGGTATGCTGCTTCAAAGTTGACACACCCAGAGCCATGATGGACAAAGTCAAACACCACTCCCCTAGAGTGCCAAAATATTATTAATGTTATCTATCAGCTACATATTTACTACATCTTTAGGTCAGATCTGCCTGAACAGTACTCTAGAGTAGTGGTTCTTAAACTTTAGAGCCTGTGACCCCCATAACAAAGGAGCCAGAGACCATGGACCCCCACTGTACCTCAAGGTGGAAGCAGGGCCATATATGAGGGGAAAAAAAGGGGAGAGCTTTTTGGGACCCATCCATAAAGTCAGCAAAATGAATCTGTGAAAACCACATTTATTTATTCATTTATCTGAATAATATACACCGTTGACCAGGAAGTTCAATATTATATGCGCCATAGTATATATCCATCCATCTTTATACCCGCTTATTCCCGTTTATCAGGGTCGCGGGGTTCTGCCGGTGCCAATCTACGGCTCTCATAGGGCGCTGGGCGGGGGTACACCCTGGACAGGGCGCCAGTCCATCACAGGGCCCATAGTATTAGGTCATCTTAAAGGTGTAAATCCTTGTTTGAATCAGAAATAAAATTGGTTAAAAGTGACCAAAAATGGTGGATAAAATCTGTGATTTTAAAAGCCACAGAAAGTTGCAAATAGAGTGACCAAAAACAGAAGGAAAAAGTGGTAAAAAGGGTGTCAATATTGGAACGATTAGTTTGAACTGGCCAATAACGAGCATGACAAATTGTGAATGTGCTTAAATTTGCAAAAATAAGCATGAAATATGGTGCAAAGAAGTTAAAAGTGCCAATAATGGGTCAACATATGTAACATTAGGTGGGGAAAGTGGTGGACAGGGTTTATAAGTGCAGAAAATTTCTTCAAAGTAGAAAAAATATGCAGAAAACTATGGTGATTTTGGCTTTAGGTTTGATTAATCTACATAGTCTCTTGGATCTGTTGTAAACAGATTAATTATCAACTGATATAGATGTTTAAAGTAAAGTCCTCTCAGGTTTAGTCAATGACAAAAACAGGCTGGAGGTCACCTATTAAAGGAGGATCAGAACAAAATTGATTTTATTCTGGCAGCTTTCAGTTATTTTAATGAACATCTGTGAATTGTTGATACGTCTGTTCTGTGGAAGCTCTTAATCATGTAAATGGCATTTGTATTTGTATGTACTTTTATTATCATGTTGTGGACTGTATATGTAAACTGTGCAACTTGGTGGCAAATGAGTTTCCCCATTGGGGATTAATAAAGTTTCTTTAATCCAGCGGTCACCAACACGGTCACCACGGGCACCTGGTAGCCCTCATGGACCATGTGAGGGGCCCTCAGGAGCTCTAGTCACCAATGTGCACCATCTAAAATCTGATTGAAACTCACAAATATAAATACATACGAGAGATGTAGTTAAATACTGCTGATACAGGTTTAGTATTAAACTATCTTTAAATGTTTATTTTCACTGAAACATTGTGACAAATGTTTTTAGGTGTTACAGATCTGGTGTATGGCCATTGCTATGTTTTATATAATATGATATATGAGATACATTTTTAAAAATGCAAGGTGGATTTTCTTTTAAATGTAATGAAAATGAAACAATTGAATAAATTTGTTTCAAGTTGAAACCTCAACATTTCCTACATTGAAAATGTTATGGTTTCATTCATTCAGGCAACTGTTTTTCAGGAAATATACTTTGACTTCCTGAGGTGTTTCCACTGTCAACTGCCAGTCTTCTTCACAGGCAACTGCTGATCGCATTGATGTGAAAAACGGTAGTCTGAATGAATGAGATTTTAATATATTATTCAAAAAGAATACAAAAAGAAATTGCTGGAATTATTACGCAGAAGTCAAGGAAACATTAAAGTGATCAGAGGAAGACTGGCTGTTAACAGTCAAAACATGTTAGGACATCAAAGTAATTACCCTTAAAAACAGTTGTCGGAATAAATTAAATTTTAACATTATTCGAAAAGAATAATGCCGGAATTATTTCTTACCTTTTGAAGTTACTGCTAGCATATCATACCCTCTAATTAAGGTGAAACAGTGAACATGTAGTATTTAAAGGCACGCTGTATAACTTTTGGCCACTTGGGGCGCTAGACCTGTAACTTTCACGTAGTGGCCACAAGTGCCACAGCACTGTCGCAAAAATCAACAGTCAGTCAGTCGGGCCAGCCTCTCTTGTCTTTTGATTGTGTATGCAGACAGTAGTTGATCTGTACCTTTGGGATAAGAATTGGCTTTAAGGGATGGGTCGGTCGGGCTGGGGTGCAAAGTAGAGCTGGGCTTGTGACGCGGCTGGAGGAGCAGCCGCAGCCCTCCTTTCCCTGCCACTGGAGGACCAGCGCTCGACTCTCCTCGCTGCGTCGGTGGTGCTCCCCACGACGTGCACGGGGCGGTGTCCAATGCCGTGCGTAAGGTGGGTCGGCAGAGGGGGCCGGGTCTCGGCGGAGTCTTTTCAGTTTTAAAGTTTTTGCTTGCCTCGAACATGACCAGTAGTCAAACAGGCGGAAAAATGCTAGCAAAAGCTTTAGCCCAATGTATATCCAAGCCTGTGGTCACATGGCTGCCGTAAAGTGATACGTTCTCCAGGCATTCTCCAGGTCACATGACTTGGCCTGTCCGTCTCTCCAAACTTACATGGTGGGTATTTCAAGAGGGAAGCCTCGCTCGGAGCATTGATACTGTCAAGCACTGTATATTGGCCTGAGGAATCATTTAAAATAACTCATATGGGTCAATTCTTTAGGTCAGAAGGTTTGCGTGTGCCTTTAAGAAGCGCTTTTCTAACTGGCAGCCCTTTGGACTAAACAGTACTTATGATGTAGCTCAGTTTCAGAAAGGTTGGTGACCCCTGACTTAATCTGATCTAATGTTAAAGACACTTCAAGTTGACACAGAAGAAAAACACCAAAAAGGAAATCAATGCTTTTAATGTGCAGTGAGAAAGTAAGGGAAACTGATAATGATTGTGTTTCTATAAAGATAGACATTTCTTTCTGAGTGAAAATTGTGTTTATATATTTATATAAATATCTATATTATATATAGAATACATATCTATTTGCTATGCATACTCAAAAATCACACCTTCAAATATATTTAAAAAGTCCTTCAAAACACAAGTGTCTTCTTTTGTTTCCTTAAAACATGAACTATTCATATGAACCCAATGAGAGATCAGGATGGGATCCGGAGCGTGTCCTAAAAAGAAACCCACTGAAAATGTTTCACTTTAGAGTTGACAACAGGAGAGGACGTATTTCGCCTTGTGGGAGTCAAACCACCTGAATCTCTCGACGAACCAGGAACTACACTGCAAGTGTACAAGACCAGCATAACACTTAGACGAGAATCCTCCTCCGATGGATGTGAGATGCAAATAAGTGACGTCTCAAGCAAACTCTTTTCTGCTATAAAAATAGAAATCTTCTTTTTTAAAATAATCTACAGATTTCTTTTTAAGGAGAGGCTTTTCACTGTCACACATCAAACAGCAACGCCGTTTGTCTCAGTAGAAAATATGAAGCCTCGTCGTCATTTCTGCCAGTCTGTTTGATTGGAGAGTACCGGCGCCGTATTCCAAGAACTTCTCCCGGCTTCGGCTGTTCGGTTTATTTTTGCCAGCTCTTCGTTCTTTTTGCATATTCTATGATACTTTTTTTTTTGTTGTTGTCAAAAGAGAGTTTTAGTTTTTTCTTTTTTTTCAAACTAGATACACCTTTTAGAGGTAAACATAAAGAAGTTTTAGCCCCTCAAAGCCCCTGAAAGTGTCCAGGAATTTCTGAAAATGTTCTTTTGAAAATACACAAAGGTTTGAAAACAAACGAAACAACACAGCAGCGCAGGTATATGACAAACTGGCTTTTCCAAGTGAATGTGTTTCGCAAACAAAAAAATTGAAAAAAGGGGGAAAAATCATTAGAAAAGGTGACAAAATGATGAATGAAACAAAATCTAAAACAATAAAACACAAATGCTACAAAAACTAAAAAAAAAAAAATCCAAATATATGTACAAACCCTGTTTTCCATTAGTTGGTATTTTTGTGGGTATGTAACTGTGTGTGTGTGTGTGTGTGTGTGTGTGTGTGTGTGTGCGCGTGTGTGTGTGTGTGTGTGTGTGTGTGCACCATTGCTATAGTGTGTTGGAGAGTTCTGGTGAGTCCTTTACTGGTCAGTTTGTTTTGATGTTGTCTCTTTAAGTTCCACATTCTGGCTGGTAGAGACACAGTCCACTTACAACACAGGAGAAAGTTCTAATCCTGCTTCACTGACTCAATTAGCTCCCAGCTTCACATCAACTGGAGCCAAAAGGATCCAATACCCATCCATCGCGTTTCATGACCTCCTTCCTGACTGACCCAAGTCACGCCTGACACGGACTGACCCTCATGTAGCTGAGCCAGTTCAAAGTTACCAGATGACGCTGGAGATGCTGGTTTCTCTGGGCAGTAGAGGGAGCATGGCGTTGTTAGCGTGCGCCTCCTCCAGACTGTGTTCGCGGCTCTTTCCGGGAGGCCTCTGTCCGTTGAGCAGTGTCAGTGGGATGTTGCAGTAGGTGTGCTGGTTCCCCAGTGAGGACAGCGGTGGCAGGGTGCCTCCTGGAGTGATGTCGTACTCGTAGCTGCGGTAATAGTGTTTCTGCCTCATGGTGGTGTGGTAGGAGTTGTGGAACGTTGATCGCAGCTCTGGGTGGGCGGTGGCCATGGCGGTGGAGGTCGCTGCTGCCATGGAGATGGCCGAGACGGTCTGGAGCTCCCCGAAGGGCCCCTGCTCACTGACGTCCAGTGCCGGCTCATGTGTCAGCATGGGCTCGGTGCGTCTGAATGGCATCTCGTACTGAAGCTGCTTCCAGAACTTGGAGCTGAGCTTGTTGCTCTTGGGTCCGCGCCACTTGATGACAGTGAGCGTTTTGATGGTGTGTTTGAGGGCTTCTACTTCCTGGTAGTTCATGATGCCTCGCAGCTCGGCGCACTCGATCAGGATGACTTTGATGTCCCCGGTAACCAGCATGTTACGCAGACGTGTCTCCAGCTCAAAGATGCTCCAGCCTCGTCGCACTACATAGTTGGGAGTCATGACTATAATGAGGCGTTTGCTTTGATCCACACAGCGGGCTACATCCTCAATGTAGGCTGGTAGACACAGAAGGAAAGAAACCATGAGATAAAAAAAAACAGGCCAGTGATGTGTTTTTGGATGGGTTGATTTGATTTGAAAACAACAAATACAACATCAGACAACACAAGACAATGATGGTGATGATCACAAGTATCTGACTTGGTAAGGCTTTATTAGTATTGAGTGTGCTGCAGATCAGGAATCCAAGCACGTGCAAGTGAAGGGGAATGTCCTTTTTGGAGCGACAAGTTATTTAACCAATAATATTGATAAAGTGTAGGCCTAGTAGCTCGAAAAAAGATGTAAAAGGTTGAAATTGCCACTTGACAACTTGTTTTGAACATCACTGTAATACTCTCTTGTTGACATTTTTAGAAAATGTTTGTGCATTGTATTGTGGGATGTGCAGTCCTGTAGACCAGTGTTTCTCAACTTAAGAGGAGAGAGAGAGAGAGAGAGAGAGAGAGAGAGAGAGAGAGAGAGAGAGAGAGAGAGAGAGAGAGAGAGAGAGAGAGAAAGAGAGAGAGAGAGAGAGAGAGGAAAATTAACAATTAAAATAATAAAAAATATGGGGTTTTATAATGTTTATTTTTAGTGAATAATGATAATTAAAATATTGATGATCAGAGAGACAGAGTCCGGCTTGGTCCCATACCAGGAGGGAGATGACCAGAAATGATAAAAATTATAAAAAATAAATCTATTCAGTAATAATGTTTCATTCCACAAAATGAGATCCTTTAAAATGTGTTTTATCACACATGCATTTCATCATTACACAATATAGTTGTTTTTTTCATAATATTCTGAGCAAAATGTTGTAGTTGGACAAAAGGGGTACTTGGCTTCAGAAATGAGAGAAAGGGGGTACTTGAGCCAAAAAAGTTTGAGACCCACTGCTGTAGACGGATTCATAGAAGTATTTTTACTTCATTCTTACCATGATTTCTTGTGTTTACCCCAAAACACTCAAAGTGACTTTCCAACATGTTTCTGCTGTTTCCATGGACTACAATGGCAAAGGTTTTTTGAGGGATTTTCACGGAAAGATCTGAATCTGGTTGAAACTGAATGCCTTGCATAGCGTGGTGATATCACGAGGAACAAACTAGAACAAAAACGGCGTCAAGCAAATCCCTGGCACAAGAAATCACATTACGAATGAAGGAAAAAAAAATACTTCTACGCATCCATCTAAGGGACTCCACATCCCACAATGCAATAGTTTAGGGTCGAGATGAAAACAAACTTTCAATCTTTTTTTCGAGCAAATAATCTTTGACTGAATTTTCTACAATACCTTAACTATGTCTTTATTTGATGAAAAAAATGTAGACTCTGAAGAACAGGTGTGTGGTTGAACATCTAACACCTTCTACATAAAGCAGGCCTACATGGCTGTAATGACTAAGGCTGCAGATGCTGTAGATTTCAGCTACTACTGAACTGATGCTCAGGTGACTCTAGATATCTTTGTGACAGATCTGATGCAAAAAGGTGAGACTGAGGGCGAGTACCTCCAAAGAGTCGAGTGTCATCCTGGTAATGATCATTGGTGAGACCTAAACATAAACATTTAACAATGAGGTCACAAAAAGAACAGACACAGTACAGACACAAATTGAAACATACTCAACAGTCATCACGAGGTCTACGCTCTCTCAGATTTTGCTTTTTTTTTTTTTTTTTTTTCACGTGATGGATCACGCTCCATGTTTTTCCTGATTGGACATTCATCCTGCATGAATTTGCTTGGCGTTGATGCTGGTGGCAATTCTCTTTTGATTAAAGGATAGTAGGGGCTCAGCAGCAGTGCTGGGAGCTTTCACACATTACCTACTGATGTTTAATTCTGCCTGGACCATGTTTGTGTTTCATCTGTTCCACTAGAAGCCAAAAGTACAAACAGATAGTATTGCCGCTGCTAACTAGAGCACATAGCATACCATTGCACAGATAGACTCAGCACGCAGGAGAATTAGTTCAGACAGAATTCCAAAGAAGTTATTGAAATGCGTGGATGAAAACCATGATGAATGATAAGTTGGTTTAATGTATTAGCTCCTAGCACACACTGTACTGTAGATTATAATCCCTTATTGTATACACAGCGTAACATCGTCTTCATGACGTAACTTCTACTAGAATATATAACTAGCGTCACAGGATTAGGTTTGCACTACACGACGTTCTTTGTAACGCATACTTTTTTTTAACAATACACATTGTAGGATGACACATAAATTAACAACAAACTTATGTCTACCTGCCCAATATTGTGTAAGCACATGGGCTGTGTTTGAAATGTCATACTAACGTAATACTTATACTAAGTCTGACGTCAACATTAGTGTGTAGTGCGTTCACATTAGATACAGTAGCATGCAAAGATTGAGTACGCGAGAAATACCTGAAAGCATACTATATTGGGACATTTTTGAAGTATGAATGGTGGGCACACCACACTGAACCGTACCATGGTGCATTGCGTGACGTAAAATCGTTCTGGGACCGGCTTCAAGTTAAAAGTCAGACATCCCCTTTTCAAAACAGCATCTCTTCTTGTCTTCAATTAGTTTTTAACGTTTTTGTAAATAAGGCTCTTGTTTTGAAGTTAACCGGAAGTGTAGTCAGTAGCACAATGGTGGGTCTCCGAAAATCTGCAAAATGTCGACATCAAATGTGTTTCCGTGAGTTTTATGGATCAAATGACCACATACTTGGTCACTTTCTTGCATAAAATGTCTTGGGAATCTTGGGAAACTTGGAAGTATACTAATCATACTAATGTTATATAGTAGACGATATATACTCATTGAGTGTGTAGTGTGTAGTGTATAGTATGTTAGTATGCGATTTCAAGCCATGGAATCCACCAAACTGTTTTGGTCCTGTGTAATTCACTTATCTTCTTTGGTAAATTATGCATTCTACCTCATCTTATGATCCCCCATATATAGTTTAGTAGTAGTTATAATGCAATAGTAAGTAATTAGTATATTTTGATCTATAGTTACCTTTCTAACAAATACAATTGGCATGTAACTGTTTTACTTTTTTACGTCATGATCATATTTTTTATTCGGAAGAGCCAAACCTTTCATCCTTAAAGTTTGGAGAAGGTTTTGGTAAATGGAATAGGGCCTTTATTACAATATTAAATAACATTATACATGAAAACATATGATTGACAGTACAAAACATGAAATCACAAGACAAACAGGGAACAACTACACTGGTAAACATGATGCTACACATACTAAAGTGCCACTGCAAAGCATACACAGAGGAAACAGCAATGCTCCTGTATGTTCACACAGACACACAATCATGCTGCTTACTTCCTGTTGGAATGAGGTCTCGGTCTGGAATAAAGAGTTTGTAGCCGTAATGTTTCTCTAAGACGTCAGGCAGGATCTCCAGTGCGAAGCGCTCTTCCTCTCTAGTCTCCTGGGTCCATTGGTCGGGGTCCACTTTGGTGTAGGACAGGTATGCATCATAGTCTTTATTTTCTGATATTAAAAAAAAACAAAAAAAACAAAGCAATAGCAAGTGGATTGTGAATAATGAGGTGAAAACGCAAACATGTAATGGCCCGCTTGAGCCAAAACCTTCACACCAATATGGTATCTCCCATGTGATTTCATTAAAGCTACAACAAACCAAAGAATTGCCTCTGCAGAGAAGCCAAAGTTGTAAAGTCACATTTTTAGGTAATACAAAAGGGAAACTGCAGAGTCCATACGTTTCTTTGCATGATAGGTTAAAATGAATAAATACCAGAGACACTCAGGGAGGACATGTTTTTACCTGTGATATCCCAACAGTTTTTGTCTTGTACTGTGTGAAAGAAATAAAACGGGGGCATGAAATTAGGATTCAAGAGAAAGCCTCTTTTCCACCTCAAAATGATGTCCCAGTGGACAGAAAAAGGACCAGAAAATGCAGGAAATAGACACTCGGGAAGAAAAAGCTGTGGTAGTGACATGTTCAGTAAGTTCCTCTCATTACACTCTGGAGGAAGTGGAATGTGGGCCAGCCAAAAAGGGAAGAGAAGCTTTTCAAAAAACTATTTGAGGAGCATGCGCAGCTTCAAACACGCTGAAAAGGCCAGAGCTGCGCTCGGTAGGAATCAGACATCAAATGATGCCACCAAATTAGCATCCAACCTTGCAAATTAACCACCTCGCAAAGTTGTAAAAAGAACACACGCATCTTGTACAGACGTCCCTGATGGCATGACTTAATCATGCAGAAGTTTCAGTCAACAAAACCGTGTGTAATAGATAATGCATGGTGCAGTAGGAAACAGCACTGCGGGCTCAGTTATTCCAGACATTTTGAAAAGAAAGAAGAGAGAGTTACAATACAAAGCACAGAGGGGAGACACTGGGATGTAAACAGAAAGTCTCGAAACAGAGGAAGAAGGTTGGCTACAGTGTAGTTAACGGTTAAAAAGTTATACAGCGTGTGGGAGAAACAAAAAGTTTCTGTAAAAATCTATGCTCGATATGTTTCGATTTTTTTATCTTTTATTTTTTCGCTGGCTCTCCAGGGCTGCCTGTTCCCTGCAAACCGCCGTCTGGCCTTCAACAGCAGAGGGTGGGCATTATTCCATGACATATTGAGACTGATCTCTTTTTAAATGGGCAACAAATTGAAAATCTGTCCTCTCGCCCAGTGCACTCATGACATCAATATACATACACAATCGTGTTCACCTCCACACTGACTGCAGGGAGAGAAAAAGGGGAAATGGGCTGCTGTCATTTAGATAAAACCGGAGAAGACATCTGCATCCACCAGGATGTGGATGGATGGATGGAGGCTTTGGCAGAGAACACACTTAAAACCTTGTGCACACTGCAGTAGATAAATATGCAAACTGGCCCACACACACGCACACATGCACTGACACAATTCTTTATGCTTGCCTGACACACTGACTTTAGGATAAAAAAGATTTGCAGAGTAAAAAAAAGGATGGATGTTAAGAGGCAATATAGAGGGAAAAGAAAACATTTTCTACCTCCGTCCACATCTTCACTGCCAAAGTGCCTCCTATAGCACAGCATCAGTTCAATCTTGTAGCATTTGTAGAGGGAGATGAGGAAGATGAGCAGCAGCAGGATTGCTCCCAACCCTCCTGCCAGCTCCACAGTGTACATAAGTTCTGCTGAAAACAACACACAGAGACGGGAAAATGTTCAAAATCACCAAGTTGGACGTGCTTTGAAATCCTTTAGTGTTTTTATCCTTCAATATGGGACAATAATGGTGTTCCTCTGGGGTCAATTTGACCCCAAGATGTTTGAGCTGTGTGAAAGTTGTCTGTCTGTGTGTGACTCATGATTGATATTACATCCCCAAGCATACTTTTGAGTTGATACATGACATAAGGGGGGTGAGACATTAGCCTCATTTTTGAACAGCTCTTTCACAGTGAAAGTGACATAGATGAGGATGTGTGAGTGTGAGACAAAGTACTTTGTAGTAAATAACCCCAAATATGTTACAAAAAAGGAGATACAAATAAGTAAATAAATATGTTTAAGAGAGGAGAGATGGGTCACCAACATCAATCAATATGGTTCATTCTGTGAGAGTCATGAATGTGCACCACAAAATTACAAAGTATTTGGATGAAAGATTTTCAAGAGACACTCACGCTAAAACCGAAAGTTTGACCGGATGGTGGCGTTGCAGGAAATCATCACCACAACCAATAGGGTTCATACTCTTGTGGTCAATATTTATTTTCAGTAAATTTGAGAAGTTTTGGATGAAAGTCTTAGTCCTAGCCCAAATTTTCTCGAAGTGTGGCCCGTGGACCAATAGCAGACTGCGTTTCCACAAATGTACTTGCATTTTTTGAAGCTCAGGTTGAAATAACGTTCACTCAGTTTTTTAGAGACATGAGGCTGCTCGTAATGAGTTTGAGGAAAAATAAGAGACAGTTAGACACAGGGAAATGCGGTAATGACAAATTGGGTTCATTCCTGTGGAGCAGCACTGCCCTCTTCATTCAATGCTCTCCTTTATTATCTCCCTTGCATCTCCTCTGAGACCAAGCTTGGGGGAAGGATGAGTTATAGAGTGTATTAAAGCAGCATTTACCTAGTTGGCTCAGCCAGAACAGCTTCCTATTATATCTTTGTCTTGCTGTATGGCTGCCATAGCAACCAATGCATCCTCTGTATTTTGCTAGCATTGTACATAAATGTGTTTACCACTAAAACGTCGGTGCACCATAAAATCTCCATCCATTCAACCACTGGTGCAACAATACCATAACTTCTAGTGATTTTGTCAATGGGTTTGTATGGAAATACTTGAGTTTCTCTCTCCCTTGACACGTTTTAAAGACTTGTTCAAATATACGGTCAACATCACCTCCCAACTAAAATTTCATGGTTCAATTTGTTGTATGATAAAAATAAAGTACCCAAATCTAAGGCAAGCCAACTGTTGCTACGTTAGGCTTTGAGTATTGACTACTGGATTTTTTCAGTATCCTTTTGTTGTCCAAACATTAAATAATACATTGATATTGTACTGTATCCAAAGATATTGTCTCCAGTGAACCTTTAATACTCAGTATCAGTTGTTTATGTTTTGCTCACCATCACTTCCTTAATGCACTCTCTGTGCTTTCTTTTGGTGGAGACATCCTGCAGAGACATTAGCCCCCCTGCCTAGCATACGAGTAAATCGTTTTCAGAGCGAGGATCATGAAATAAATCATACTAAGGGAGGGACAGTGGGAGTCTGTCTTTGTATCCCTTTTCCTTTGAATTGCTGCTTTGAACGGTGATTGAAGCTGTACTCAGTCTACAAACACCACTCCAAAAACCCATGGAGCCGTCTACAGAACAAAGTCAGAGATTAAAGCTCAGGAATAGAGGAAGACAATACTTGAAATATAATTGTATGGTTAAGTTATTGGTCTGATGGGAAACACTAAGGAGCAATTTGATGTTTAAACAGCCATCAAATTGCCTCTTTTCTGGGGCGACAGGCTTCACAGAAAGAGAGCTTGAAGAACGAGAGTAAAGAGCAGCTGCACTTCTGAGCCTGTGTCGAGTCAATCAAACAACTAAGGATTGCAGCATGTGTTTGCTGTAATGTAAACTAATGATATACCCTGCTTTAAGAAGAACTCTTTCAGATCTTTTAAAAGATGCTTTTTAAATGATAAACCCATGGCGTAGGAGTTGGGTTGAAGTGGTGACTGGTGTGGCCTCCTGTTGTGTACGAATAGGGTTTTGACACTGAAATGCCTTGATATTTGTCTTCATTTTCACTGATCTATACCATAGCTGATCGTGTTTCAGTCCAATTCCTGAGTTCAAAGATTCTTCTCCCTTCCCTCATGGAAAAAAAGACAGTGTAGCCTTAGAAGCATTAGGGCGACACCCACACAGAGGCAAACTATCTAAGCAAAGTTTTTCAAACACATTGTGTCATTTATTCCAGCTCCAGCAGAAAGGAATTTTTTGAAAAACGAAACAAAAAGCAACATAATTAACAGAAGATAAAAAATTATTGACGCATGTGAATAAAGTTTGATATAAAACACAAAATATGTTTGATTTAAAGTTTGAAAAGGATGAACTGAAAACCATTACAGACTGAAGACATGGTTGAAATATGATGTTAGATCATTCAGGTAAGATTACGCTGTCATTATCTGTCATTAGCACGAATATGGTGTATGAAGGCTGTCATTAAGTGTAGAAGCTCTGTAGAATATTCTCTGTTTACACTGATAAGAGAGAGATGAAGATTGTGCTTGTGCCACCTTTTGATTGCTAGATATCAGTGCCACAAAATGGAATCTATGAACATCAGCTGAGAGGTGATTCCCTGCTTAATCACTGCAGGCTGATGTTGACACCTGCTGCTGAGCCATGGGTGAAATGACTGCTTCCAGCCCTCTATCTGGTACAAATACAGATGTTAAAATACCTGTTTATGCAGGTATAAACTAACAATGTGTCTGCAAACTGCACTGGACCTTGCAAAACAAATATTTGCACCACATGTTCCAATTTTGATACATTTTAAGCAGTAAATATTGTTTATTAGGCCAAGTCTGCTGCTGAAAAACCACAGAGTCTCTATAAGAAAATTCAAAAGTAGGAAAAGTCCAAATGTTCTATTTGTTTGTTGTTTTTAACCCGCTGTGTAAAATGTCCAAAGGCTTACCGCGCCTGAACAGCTGGATGGTGGCCTGCCGACGGCCATTGCCGTTTTCCACATAGCATGAATAATTTCCCAGGTCTTCTTCTTCCAAAGAGTCTATAGTCAATGAAATGGCTACCTCCTGTTCACCAAGATGCTCTTTCACAACTCTGAAAGAAAAAAAAATCAACAGACAGAAAATTAGAGTTAGAACCACTTTTGTAATTAAAATCTAAATATGTGTTTGCAGTGCAGACCAATGTGACAACAAGGTATTCTCAAGGAATTTCCATCCATCAAATACTTTTCTAGTCGATGTGGAGTCACTGTGGCTGTGAGATCATGCCCAGCTTTTTTTCCCCCTGGTATTCCAACCGTATCTCACAATAACATTTATGACATGTATTGTTTTGGCACAATTGTGTCATATTTTTTGTGCTGCAAAAGATGGTATTATTTTGTGCTGTTCGACACAAGAAAAACCAAAATAATAATAAAAAAAAAATAACACTTTGGTTAGAAAAAAGTCCAACAGGGATTTAAACCCTGGGCATCTTAACCACAGAACTAACTAGGCTGAATTTGCTGGTGCGCTACAGGTAACAAAAATGGGTTGGTTAGGTTTGGGGATAGACATGGTGAATGTTATGGGTTATGGTTAGGGGAATCACTTCTGGTTTAAATACATCAGCTTGAATTTACATCCAGCACAAAACAATTCATGTTTAAACCAGCCCTTCTTAAATAGTGGGGGTACGATGCCGAGGGGGGTGACGTGGGGTCGTGTGTGACCCTGGGGAACATGCTTTTTTTTTGCTGCACTAGAGTAAAGTATAATTGCACATCCACTACAGTAGGAGGCGGTGGCGCTCTGTGCTCTCATGTGAGTGTGCGCTCTATTAGAGATCATAAAGCAGGGGTTCCCAAACTTTACAGTCCGCGACACAATATATATTCTCTTTGCCCTCAAGATGGGGGTAACACGTGTGCTCCGGGGACATTGAACCCACCTCTCTGCTGGGTACCTGGGGGTGTGTCGGAGGGATGACGGTCACCTCGAGACCGCCAATGGGGTTTTGTTTCCGAGCGACGGATGGCAAACCGGGCCGCATTCTGGGCATTTGGTTTCGTAACGTTGACTGCCAAAGACATCTAAAGACGTCAATTGTGTTTTTCAGCTGGGGTTGCTAGGAGACTTAGAGAAGTGGTCATGTGACCAGGTACATCGCGCCATGAGACGTGTAATTGTGGGAAAAGTGTTTCCATTGCACTTTTGCGATACGTCGAAAAAACCTCCTCATGAAAGTGTAAAAACATTTGAATAATATTTGGGTGTTTTTTCCAAATTCAGGTGTTTCCATTACCAATTTTTATTGCGCTACTTAAATAGTGTGCGTTTCCATTGGTAACGGAAATCTCTCCAGTATATCCAGTCCAAATCCTCTGCTATCCTCTGAGTTAGCTGAACTCCCAACAAAGAAACATCCTAAAATCCACTTCATTAAAATGCTCTGCTTTGAGCTCCTCTGTCGACCTCATGTATTTCTTTTTTTTAACCAGTACATGCCTACAGCTGTTTGCTCTCTTCAGCAAAAGATCATTAACTAATACCATTAACTAATACCATTAACCAAATAAGGTGTCTGTTAACAAGTTCAGATTCCATTTTTATCTCTGCATTAGAAACACGTGAGAAACAAAAATCAGTGAGGAATCTTCCTCAACTCATGTGCACGTTTGTGTGTGTGTGAGTTAGGAAATCAAATAATTGTGATGAGAAGGAAATCTTTTTATAGCGGCTGCCATGGTAACAGCAAGAAGTAGAGAAAGTAATATTCCATAAAGTAAATGAGTGTCCCCCCGCTGGGCTGCTTGAGCCTGATGGAGGAGAGAACGGGGAGATGATGCTGCCTCGTACCTCAGACACACTGCTTCAACTAACTTTTAGAGCACCCTGCAGAAACAAAGTGCAAATGAGAAGGATATTTTCCCTGTTAGTATGTGATTGTGTTTTCCAGCTTGTGCACGCAATCGTTCAATGTGCTGTTGATGGAAGGACGAGAGAAATGGGTTTTTGAGCGCAGGTGTGTTTGACTTTGTGTGTGGGCATAATGACTCTCGAGCATTTCACTCCACTCTCGCCCTCAAGCCAATAAACTGCACATAAGGACAGCGCGTTGGAGAGATTTGGCATCGGTAATTGAAAGTGCAGCACGGGCTGTGTGTGAAGAGACTGAGGCAGCGCTGATGATACTGAGCTTGTTGTGCAGTGGGATGGGTGGTGGTGGTGGTGGAAAAGGAGGCTTGGGAATAATTCATGTCTCTCCAGGGAGTGGTGTGAGCTTTGAAGCCTTTCTATATCATCCCACTACTGCTTGCTTCTATACAGCTCGGTGGATAATGACCACCTGAACCTCACATAGAGATGATGAAGACCTGGAGTTTGAGTGGGTCGATAACAAGGTCCAGGTGAGTTGTGGATATATATCGACAAATGAGGCCAAAATAATGGCAGATATAAAGAGAAAGAATTATCCTGCCTGTTGAGAAGTGGGTTTTATTAAGTAGCGAACTGGTTTATCTCATCGCCTCCTGATGTTTTAGAGCTGACATAGGCAACTGGCGGCTCGAAACAAATCCCAAAAAATTGTATTCCAAGAAGTTGGAAGGAATATAAAGCCCAACATAATACACAAAATAACTCTGAGAACACACAAATTGACAGGAACATGCACAAAGTACACAAAAATTTCAAAAATACACAAAATGACAACAAAGACTGACACAACAACCACTTAAACAAACAAAATGACTACGAAAACACAAAAAAAAAACAACAACACATTACATGATAGCTCCAAAGACATACAAACTGTCAACAAAATTACACAAAATGACAGGAAAATACAGAAAACAACAAAAAATGCAGAAAGTCACCCCAAAAACAACTATATTAATGCAGAAAATGACAGAAAAATACACAAAATGACAACAAAAGCACACATAATGACTCCAAGGGCCAATACTACAAATCTAGATAATCATATTCTGGATTTATCTCCATTAGCGGGCTTCACCTAACCAAACATTCTCCGTCAA
This sequence comes from Gouania willdenowi, assembly GCF_900634775.1. NCBI lineage: Eukaryota > Metazoa > Chordata > Actinopteri > Blenniiformes > Gobiesocidae > Gouania > Gouania willdenowi. The sequence goes on from NC_041064.1 coordinate 20,675,514, forward strand.
ACAGAAGCTGTACTACGACTCTCAATTACAGCTCGCTAAGTTAAGCGAGTTGATTCCAGCCTGGCTACGTGACAGAGGAGGAGATTACAGTGTCAGACCAGAACTATAGAGCAAATTACATCACAATTGAAGAATAATTCTTTAAAAATATGAATAATTAAAATCCATAATTCAGACCAAAAACAACACTATTGCTGCACTAAAAGCAGGAAGGGATGAATGCAGGAATTGACGAGTGTTAATACTTAAATTAGTGAGATTATAAACGTAAAATAAACAGACACTCTGATCAGTTTCACTTTCATTCTTACCTTGTTTGAGGCTCTAATGCTGCACACATACAAATCAGTCTAAATCATAAGGTGGAATATATTTATATTTTATATTATCTTACAGGACTGAGGCTCTTTGCATTACCCCAGAATACATGAATGAATGAATGAATTTATCGGTCTGAAAGCGCCCGATGAGCAGGCTTTATCGGCTGACTTATTTTACTTATTTTACTTTATCAGTCCATCAGATAAAAATCTCAATGTTTCCTATAAAACGTCATCGGTAAATGAAAGGTTTGCATCAATGTCTAAATATTCTCTCCTGTCAGCGTCACATCAGATCCACACAGAGACGTGTTCACACATCACCTTTTATTGGACAGCTCGTTTTCCAAGAGAACTGACTTTAGTACTCGCTCAGATCTTGTCCAGAACAAAACCTGGTCCCGACCAGGTTAGGTGTTCAGCCTAAATTACCATGGTGATTTAGCTCCGTAAGATGTTAGCCAACTTCGTAGTCCAGCACACACTGATTAAATCCTGGAAATTAGAGGATATCTAGCTTCATACTATAGGCCCCAAAAACACACAAAATGACTACAAACTGAAAATAAAAACAAACATGTCATCAGTTACAGTGGTATGCAAAAGTTTGGGCACCCTTGTAAATGTTCATGATTTTCCTTAATAAATAATTGGTTGTTTGGATAACAAATTCCAGTTAAATTTATCATATAGGAGACAAACACAGTGATATTTGAGAAGTGAAATAAAGTTTATTCGATTTACAGAAAGTGTGCTAGAATTATTTAAACAGAATTAGGCATGTGCATAAGTTTAGGCACCCTTGCATCTTATTGATTTTAATACTCTTAGCACTAATTATTGGAACTCAAAATTGTTTTGGTAACCTCAGTGATCCTTGATCTTAGGGTCTGGATTCTGGTGGGAGGTATTTTGGACCATTCTTCTCTGCAGATCATCTCTAGTTCAGTCAGGTTTGATGGTTTCCGAGCATGGACCGCCCGTTTTAAAGCACACCATACATTTTCAATAATATTCAGGTCTGGGGACTGAGACGGCCATTCCAGGATGTTGTACTTGTTCCTCTGCATGAATGCCTTAGTAGATTTTGAGCAGTGTTTAGGATCATTGTCTTGTTGAAAGATCCAGCCCCGGCGCAACTTCAACTTTGTCACTGATTCCTGGACATTGTTCTCCAGAATCTGCTGATATTGAGAGGAATCCATGCGCCCCTCAACTTTAACAAGATTCCCAGTGCCTGCACTGGACACACAGCCCCACAGCATGATGGAACCACCACCAAACTTTACTGTAGGTAGCAAGTGCTTTTCTTGGAATGCTGTGTTCTTTTTCCGCCATGCATAACGCCCCTGGTTATGCCCAAATAACTGTATTTTAGTTTCATCAGTCCACAGCACCTTGTTCCAAAATGAAGCTGGCTTGTCCAAATGTGCTTTAGCATACCTCAAGCGACCCCGTTTGTGGCGTGTGCAGAGAAAAGGCTTTTTCCGCATTACTCTTCCATACAGCATCTCCTTGTGTAAAGTGCGCTGAATAGTGGAACGATGCACAGTGACACCATCTGCAGCAAGCTGATGTTGTAGGTCTTTGGAGCTGGTCTGCGGGTTGACTGTGACTGTTCTCACCATCCTGCGCCGCTGCCTTTCGGAGATCTTTGTTGGTCTTCCACTTCGGGCCTTAACTAGAACTGTGCCTGTGGTCTTCCAATTCCTCACAATGTTCCTCACAGTTGAAACTGAAAGCTTAAATCGCTGGGATAGCTTTTTGTATCCCTCCCCTAAACCATGATGTTGAATTATCTTTGTTTTCAGGTCATTTGAGAGGTGTTTTGAGGCTCCCATGTTGCCACTAATCAGAGAAGATGCAAAGAGGAAACACCTAGAATTTTCCTACTTAAATACCCTGACTCATGATTGGATTCACCTGTGTATGGAGATCAAGGATCACTGAGGTTACCAAAACAATTTTGAGTTCCAATAATTAGTGCTAAGAGTATTAAAATCAATAAGATGCAAGGGTGCCTAAACTTATGCACATGCCTAATTCTGTTTAAATAATTCTAGCACACTTTCTGTAAATCGAATAAACTTTATTTCACTTCTCAAATATCACTGTGTTTGTCCCCTATATGATAAATTTAACTGGAATTTGTTATCCAAACAACCAATTATTTATTAAGGAAAATCATGAACATTTACAAGGGTGCCCAAACTTTTGCATACCACTGTAGTCACTACATCATTGTACAAGTTACACAGTCTCCTAGCAACCCCAGGTGAAAAACACAATTGACGTCTTTAGATGTCTTTGGCAGTCAACGTTACTAAACCAAATGATGTCAATGGCAGTCACCTTCTTGTTAGGTTTAAAATGTAATCTTTTGGTTAGACAGTTGGGTGTTTGGAGGTCTGCATTAGTTAGCATGTTATACACATGCTTGTGTGTTTTCTCCATTTTTCTCCCACTGTAAGAAAACATGCATGTTAGATTAATTAAAAAAGATTAAATTGAAGTGAATAGGAGTGAGTGCTTGTCTTTATATGTGTTTAGCCAGGCAATAAATAAGGCAAAGATGGAAATGTTGCATGAGCTCGGGCTTCCACTCACAATCTTTACCACCAAGACAAATCTTCTATGTCACTGAGCTAAGTAGCACATTGCAACTCTCAAAAATTTTAGTTAAGTCAAAAAAAAAAGAAACATATATATACTGTATATATATTGTTTTTTTTTACCAATGATTTATTGGCTCCATAAGTGAAAAACTGATGTTTAAACATGGGATTTGTTTGCATTGATTCCAAAAGTTTACATGGGAGCGAGTTTGAAAATGCTGTAAGAAATTCTGTTTTTGAGATACAATTTTGATAGTTTCCAAACATCATCTACAATGACTCCAAAATGTTGTAATTTTTTTTAAAAAATTAACATAGAAAATGTATAAAGCAAGAATATGCAAGAAAATGTTTAAATATTAATGTTTAAGACATCAACCTTTACAGCTTTTAAAAAAGAGCTGAAAACATTGTTAAAAGCAAATCAACTCAACTTTATTCATATAGCGCAAATTACAACAAAGTCATCTCAGAGTGCTTACCTAAATATGAGAGAAAGAAAGAAAGAAAGAAAGAAAGAAAGAAAGAACACAACAAGAATCAGTCATGTGATCATCTATAGAATTTTTTTAATAAGAAATTGCCTCAGTTGGTTGTAAATAATGTATACATTATGACCATGTCCGTGTGTATATTATGTCCATATCTGTGTGTATATTATGTCCATATCTGTGTGTATATTATGTCCATGTCTGTGTGTATATTATGTCCATATCTGTGTGTATATTATGTCCATATCTGTGTGTATATTATGTCCATATCTGTGTGTATATTATGTCCATGTCTGTGTGTATATTATGTCCATGTCTGTGTGTATATTATGTCAATGTCTGTGTGTATCTTATGTCCATATCTGTGTGTATATTATGTCCATGTCTGTATGTATATTATGTCCATGTCTGTGTGTATATTATGTCCATATCTGTGTGTATATTATGTCCATATCTGTGTGTATATTATGTCAATGTCTGTGTGTATATTATGTCAATGTCTGTGTGTATATTATGTCCATGTCTGTGTGTATATTATGTCAATGTCTGTGTGTATATTATGTCCATGTCTGTGTGTATATTATGTCAATGTCTGTGTGTATATTATGTCCATGTCTGTGTGTATATTATGTCCATATCTGTGTGTATATTATGTCAATGTCTGTGTGTATATTATGTCAATGTCTGTGTGTATATTATGTCCATGTCTGTGTGTATATTATGTCAATGTCTGTGTGTATATTATGTCAATGTCTGTGTGTATATTATGTCAATGTCTGTGTGTATATTATGTCCATGTCTGTGTGTATATTATGTCCATGTCTGTGTGTATATTATGTCCATATCTGTGTGTATATTATGTCAATGTCTGTGTGTATATTATGTCAATGTCTGTGTGTATATTATGTCAATGTCTGTGTGTATATTATGTCCATGTCTGTGTGTATATTATGTCAATGTCTGTGTGTATATTATGTCAATGTCTGTGTGTATATTATGTCCATGTCTGTGTGTATATTATGTCCATGTCTGTGTGTATATTATGTCCATGTCTGTGTGTATATTATGTCAATGTCTGTGTGTATATTATGTCCATGTCTGTGTGTATATTATGTCCATGTCTGTGTGTATATTATGTCAATGTCTGTGTGTATATTATGTCAATGTCTGTATGTATATTATGTCAATGTCTGTGTGTATATTATGTCAATGTCTGTGTGTATATTATGTCAATGTCTGTGTTTATATTATGTCAATGTCTGTGTGTATATTATGTCAATGTCTGTGTGTATATTATGTCCATGTCTGTGTGTATATTATGTCAATGTCTGTGTGTATATTATGTCCATGTCTGTGTGTATATTATGTCAATGTCTGTGTGTATATTATGTCCATGTCTGTGTGTATATTATGTCCATGTCTGTGTGTATATTATGTCCATATCTGTGTGTATATTATGTCCATATCTGTGTGTATATTATGTCAATGTCTGTGTGTATATTATGTCAATGTCTGTGTGTATATTATGTCCATGTCTGTGTGTATATTATGTCAATGTCTGTATGTATATTATGTCCATGTCTGTGTGTATATTATGTCAATGTCTGTGTGTATATTATGTCCATGTCTGTGTGTATATTATGTCCATGTCTGTGTGTATATTATGTCAATGTCTGTGTGTATATTATGTCCATGTCTGTGTGTATATTATGTCAATGTCTGTGTGTATATTATGTCAATGTCTGTATGTATATTATGTCCATGTCTGTGTGTATATTATGTCCATGTCTGTGTGTATATTATGTCAATGTCTGTATGTATATTATGTCCATGTCTGTGTGTATAATATGTCCATGTCTGTATCTTTTATTGTCATTGTCTAAAATATATGAGGAATACGGATGGAAAGTAGCTCATGGCTTAATCTGGCAGATTTACACAAAGTATTGCACTGGTGTTCATTAATGTGCTCTGTCCTCTCCAAATAAACAAATAAAGTAAAGTAAGATTACAATTTCCAGGCAAAAATGTTGATACACTGTAGACTTTGATTAATCAAAAAAAAAAAAAAAAAAGAAATCTGCGTAGATCGTTTGTGTGGGATATAGGTGGGAGAGATTTTATACATTTTACAGTTTATTAAAAAAATAAATCAAAACCTGATTAATTGATTTCTGAATTTGCGATAGATTTATGTGTGCAAAAGATTATTTGGTATTGGGGCTACATTTTGGTGAAAGTTTATATATATATATATACATATATATATATACATATATATGTACATATATATATACATATATATGTACATATATATGTACATATATATATATATATATATATATATATATATATACTGTATTGTTGGTCAAAGAGATTTTAAGATTACATGTACTGTGTGTATATACTTAGGAAACTGCCGGTAGAATCATCACCTTGTTTTGTGTGATTGAGTGTATTGATAAGGCCTGGGCAGAATGAGTAAATCAAAAGCTTGTTTTAAAACATGGGCAGCTGCAGGCGCTTTTTCTTCTATGTTTTCTCTCGTTCTCATTAAAAAAAACCCCTCTGTATTTGCTCACTTACTGATCAATCGCCAGCTGATTCACCCCATTCATACACTCAGTCCAATGTACACCTGCAAAACACCATCTGAAGTGTGTCAATACCACATCGATCAACTCTTTCATTATGCTGAGGGCAGATTTGTTTTGCTAATTTATTAATCTTTGCATGCTATGCTAATGTTCAGCCATCCATGCTATGATAGCAACACCAGCCTTGTCCCTGTGGCGCAAATGAGAATTTATGGACTGGGGTTACAACAGAAATGAACTCCTCCAAATCAATAGGCTGAGAGTTGGGTAAATAAAAGCCAGCTGAAAGGCTGAGCTAAAGATACGAGTTCTCCTCTCTAAGCCACAGTTTCGCTGCTGTTGCATGAGTAATAAAGCTAATAGGTGTGTAGATGCCAGCCTGATGAAGAGAGGTAGTCCTTAGAAAATGTCCCAGTGTCTGGAAAAAGGTTGATGGTTTGGCTTTAAAGAACAAACATATTTGTTCAACATTTCACATTCTGTCCCTGTTTGAATGTTGGACATTTCCAGGATATCGATCTAATTACTGAAATATTATGTATGTATGAGGAGGGCTATCCTGGTGTATGGGAGGAGAGGAGAAGACATAAAAGGTGGGGGAAACCATCAGGAAGCTGAATTCAGATTTTTCTTATTTTCATTTTTTTTATTTATTTTTTCAACACACAAACATTTTACAGTCATTTTTCTTAACCATTATTCTTCTCTCTCCTCATCCTCTCTATCGACTCTCACCCTCTCATATAACCTCACCTTTTCTCCCCCTCCTGGCCCATTTGCAAGCTGCTTCGATAGGTGCAGTGAAGCAGACAGAGATAGTTGTGGCAGTGTGAAAAATGGCAGTTGCTCACCATCTAACAGGGCTGTCACCTCTGAGCTGCAGTCTCTCCAAAGAGCCCCAACGGAGAACATGCACATGCATCAGAAAAATAGACTTGTTTAAATGTGTTACACGTTTCAGGAAGGAGCGACACGAAGAAGGGCTTGTAACACGAGTTGTTTTGTATGTTAGAAACTCTAGAGTGATACTCCGAAACAAGTATCCAAGCTAAGTATTGACAGGTCATTTTGTTAAAATGTGTTTCTGGGTTTGAGAATCAGCCCTAACCCCAACTATGCAGCCTGTGATTGACAGGTGAAGAGAGGAACAATGAGGGTCTTTATATTACGGCACCTGAACATTGCATGGGTCCAACTTATGCATTAAAGGAATGCATAAGTTGGACCCATGCAATATTATTATAAATAACGTATAATATTTTAGGGCCGATTGGTCTAAAACAGACATGGGCAACTGGACAACCAAATTTGTGTGGCCCCCAAAATTAACACACAGAATGATTAAAAAAACAGAACGTTACAGAAAAGTACACAAAAGGATAACAATAACAAATAAAAAAGAAAAAAAAAAAAATGCACCAAATAACAAATATACACACAATCACTCCATAAATACACAAGACAACTACTAATAAAGAACTGAAAAATATAACAAGAACAAAAACAAAAAAACAACAAAAATACACAAAGGGCCTATACTACAAAGCTGGATAAATATATATGTGACATTTCCCAGTACCAAACATTCACAGTCCCAGAGCAGCTGTACTATGAATCAGGTTATCAACACGTTAACTTATGCCTGCTTTTATCAGCCTGGCTGCTTGCGCGCTTATATAAAACGGGAGTAGATTGCAGCGTCTGCTCAATTGCAAACACAGAGAAACCGTACAGAGCAGCCTACGTTACCATGAGGAACAATTAAAAAAAAATTACAAGAATAATTAAAATCCATAATTGAGGCGAAAAGCAACACTGTTGCTGCAGTAAAAGCAAAAAGGAAGTTATGCTGGCAGGAAATTGCTGACTGTTCTTGCTTAAATTTGTGAAATTCTACATTATTAATTCATAGGACAATAAACAGACAAATTGATCAGTTTCATTTAATTAAGGTCCTTTTCTATCCACAAATGTATCCGTATTTGGGTGCAGTCTGTGGCTCTGACGCTATATACAGCCCTAGAAGCCTACATCATATCATGTACATTATTTGTATTTCATATTTCCTTTTTTATCTCACAGGATTGAGGCTAAAGTATTCCTAAATTCTGAAAATTTAGGATGAAATGAAAAATAAATGATTGATTTACCTCAACACCTTGACTACAGTGGAATGCATTGCATATACAGTATCTATTGAAACATATTACAGATACAGATCTATTTTCTCATTGTTCTAGCTTTTGTTAATCTGTAGCTAATGCCACTGAACTATATGTAGAAAGAATAACCTTTAAAATAACATGTGACATTCAGAAATAGCACTAATTGGAAACTTCATGTTTCTTGTATTTTTTTTAATGTAAAAATTAAAACGAATTTTTACTTAAGCTTATATGAGGATAACGTTGTATTAGAATAGCTATCTAAACTTTAGACTAGTTGCATTTGACAAAAAGGGGGATTTACTGTCTGCAATTTGGAGTTAATGAACTACAACATGCAAAACCATTGCTTTGTTTTTGTTTTTTTTTACATTTTGCAGTAACTTTATATACTGCAGCTATTATTTCCTCATTACTGCCACATCCATTTACATGATCTGAGCTTAAGCAGAGCAGACTTCTTACTTGATATCGCTCTCTTGGACTCTCTCTTCATCCAGGTCCTCGATGAACTTCTCTCCCTTCATCCAGTAGATGAGAGGACTGACATCACCGCTGTATCCAAAAAACGCCCGGCAAGTCAGGTTCAAAGTACTTCCTGCAAGGAAAAAAAAAAAGCACATGCGTTCACGCTTGAATTGTCACTACAAAGGTTTTCCTGAACTGAGCAAATACCACTGTCTCTTACTGTCTGTTAACTGTCTGTTTATTTAGGAAAACATCCACGCCAAACCACTCCCAGATTCATGCATAGGACAGAATCAGGTGACTCAACAGTTTTCCACTCCTGACATCCTTGCTCGAGATGTGTAACCTTGATTTCAGCCTTTCTTGTCCTTCTTTTCACAGGCAATACTTGACAACATTCTGCCTCACGTAGATAACGGTGCCCACACATGCAGAAAAGCAACAGAAGTGTAACAAACACACGAGGGCAATGAAGAGCTTCCTGAAACTCCCTCTGTGGACTTTGTCTGTGAGAACAAACAAACATTATTTTTTTTGTTGTTTTGAGCTGCTGCTGGAGGTAGAAGAAAAGGTCAGGAGTCAACAATTGCAGTGTTTTGAGAGTTGCTACAGTTATGTGGAAGGGGAAGTAATTGCCACTCAAGAGAAAATGGAGGGTGGGGTCTTTACTTAGTGAATGAATAGATTTGATTTTCTCTTTGGTTTAATTAGACAGTGACATGAGAGGTGATTGTAAAGTGAAGGTGTGCATCTGCGTGGTACAGTCATCTTTTATATTAAAATTGCTCCCGACTTTCACTTCGGTTTTTCCAACATTTTATTCTGAGACGGCTGTCTGGGATAGTCCGTCTGTGTATTAGCTGCACGATGGATTGGCGCTCTCTCCAGGGTGAAAATTGCTGAGTCAACTGATTAAGCTTCGACATCCCATAACCCTGGACAGGGTCAGGGACAGGATAAGTGGGTGTAGAGCAGCAGAGAACAACTTTTATCATAACAGGGGCCACAAAACTGGAATTGTCTGATATAATATTCATGGCCACATGAGTATTATCAATATTATCAATATTCAATATTCATCAATTAGAAAAATGACCAAACTGAGATTTAATACAGGAAATAACAAAGGGTTTTTGTGGTCATTGAATGTGTTTTTGAAGTCATTTTGTTGCTTTTCCTCTCATTTTGTGATTTTTGAATCATTTACGTGTATTCATATTGTCTTATATGTTAAGGTTTCGTTTATTCATTATGAAAGAACTCGTGGGGATATATCAAAGCAATTACCCCTGAGATGTGAGGAGAGCAAATTTCCTGAAAAAAAGTTGTCTGAATGAATGAAACCAAACATATATTTCAAAAAAGAAGACCAAAAAAAACTTGCTGGAATTACTATTCATGTTGTCATTTTGTGTATTTTTGTGTTTTTTGTATTTCTGTAGTCGGGTACTGTGTATTTTTGGAGTCATGTTGTGTATCTTTATTCTCCTTTTGTGTTATTTGTAAATTTTGTGTCATTTTGTACATTTTTGTTTTTTTTGTAATTCTGTGCATTTGCCCGCCAGTTGCCCTTATAATACAGTATATACTGTGGAGGTATAGAGGATAGAGAAATAGAAACTCGACTAAAACTTAATTTACATCAGTACAAAGCAGTACTGACTTGGCTGGATTAGACTGAAATGGTTACATGATGTGATTGCAATCTGATTTACTTTGGGTCTTTGTAACTGTAGACCCTCATGCGTGGTTTTAACATTAATTTTTCAACAAGCTATACCTGTATCATAGCACACTGCCTTTATTTCTGAATACAGTCGTGGTTTTTGCATTGTCTGTCAATGACTAAAAATGGATGATAAAAAGTCAGTGTAGATGAAGCAAAATGTGAGCTGATAAGAAATGACAGAAACAGGCCTCCGTCTCACTGCTCACAGACCCAACCCCACTCTCTATGAACTACGCCTGCATTGGAATACAGACGGATCACTGCTGGCATGTACTTTGTACATGTTCCCTTTGCGTATCACTGGAGTGGCATTCTGAAAGGGCCTTGGGTGCAGTGATCACATGGTGCTGCATCTCAGTGAACCGCACCGAAACATGTAAACAACACAGAGATGAGGGAAGGCTAATCATGCAGCACATACTGAACACTGCAATATATAAGACACTTCTCCTGGGAGAAGCCGCTCTGTGCATTGCTGTGGGGTAAGTCATTTGGGAAGCAGTGGGAGAGACGTAAGGAGCAGGGTGGGGTGGGGGGGTGTAAAAGAGATGCTACTGTACTTGTGTTTATTACTATAATGACATACGTAATACTTTGTGCTCATTACTCCACAATTAACAGTTCTTAATCAACTCACCCACACACATTCAATCTTATGTCCATTTCACTTAACAAAAGATTTCTGTTCCAGCACAGCGGAAGGAAAACCGAGCACTTAAAGAAAACTCGTACATACTCAGAAATAACATGGAACCATAATTGCAACCAGGTCACACATGCACAATCTCCCGCTGTGAGGCAGCAATGCTCCCTACCACGTTCACTTGACAGCACTTGTTTCCCTATGGCTCAAACAATTCAAAAGAAATAAATAAGTGCCACTTTAAAGTAAAGTGTTTCAGAATTTGACCAAAGTGCTCATACAACCTTTTTAAAATAAATCCATTGCAATCATGTAAACGTTTCTTTTCATGATGAATGAACCAGCAGTTGCTGAAGACAGAAACCATTCTCTCATGCAACGCACTGGCCAGTCCAAAGTGGCTGTCCAGTAAGGGACTGCGTTTGAGATCCAACACTATCGAGCATGAGAAATGTTTTGTCTTCGGTGGCCATGTTAGAGTGGATTGTCCAAAAACTGAACTGTTGAGGGTGAGATCTATCCAAGTCATTGTATCCTTGGGCAAGGCACCTTACCCACATTGCCTCGTATGAATAGATATGAATTGTGCATGAAAGTTGGTGGTGGTCAGAGGGGCCATAGGCTGAAAATGGCAGCCACGCTTCTGTCTGTATGTTCCAGGCCAGCTGTGGCTAAATTGTAGCTTACCACCATTGGTATGCATGATGTGAGTGACTGGTTTGAATGATAATGGTTTCTGTAAAGCTCTATATAAATCCAAGCCATTAATATCATGATTATTATAGGTTTTCTGTTGTGCAATCAGATTACTGTTTTACTTTGGGTCTTTGTCACTATAGACCCTCATGCGTGGTTTTAATGTCAATTTTTCAACAAGCCAGTGGTGGTAAGCTACATTGTAGCCACAGATGGCCTAGTTTTTCGGAGTAAGTGCAGGGACGTCTTTAGTTTCATTTGGATCCCATACAAACTATGATTTGGTGGCCTGTGGTTTTGCCTGCTTAAGTAAACGCTAACGCCTAATCCAGTAAATGGTTCAACAGACTGTTACAATCCTCAGATTCTGCTAAAACAACTTATCTTGTTGCACTATATAACTATTGTTCCACCTTTACTGTCAAGTTATAATTAATACAATCTGAGTTTATCAATACTGTTTTTGTTTTTGTTGGAAAATGATTTATAATTAAAGATTGTTGATATTTTAGCAAAGTCCACTTTAAGTGACCTAATGTGGTGGTAAGCTACTATTGTAGCCATAGCCGCCCTGGGGCAGAATGACAGAAGCAAGGCTGCCATAGTGCACCATCGGTCATACGACCACCAACAACACTCACTCACACACTACTGTACATTCATACTAGGCAATGTGGGTAGAGTGCCTTGCTCAAGGACACAATGTTAATGACTTGGATAGAGTGGATTTCAAACCCCCAATCCTTCGGGTATTGGATGACCTACTCTACCACTGAGCCACGGTCACCCCATGGTATAATACTATTACACAATAAAGGGATCTTATTTGGTTTAAAGGGTGTATATTGGAGGATAACGTGGTCCCTCATTTCTATCCAATATATCCCATCCAGCCATAGAAAAGTTCCATTATAAAAGGCCCCTCAGTTATGTTTGATCAGAAACACACACGCGTGACTATGTTTTAAAGCCTGCTTGAATTCGACCCCAGACCTTTATGTTTCACACACACAATCGAGGCCCAAAGAGATTTCAGCAGGTCAACCCTCAGCAGAAGTTCCACAGGATGAGGATGAAGGGAGAACACCCAAAACTGAACTGATGGCGCGCTGTCTGTGAGAAGCTGTGGATGACATTTCCAAAGTTCACCCGCCACTCGAAGCTTGGTGTTTGTGCACAGCCAACCTCTACAAAGGCTACATACTGTACCTGCAAAACAGGAACCTCCTGAGTGTGATTACACCCACACCAACAAGCAGAATTTAGTGTGGGGGCGCTTCGCTATGCAGCTGGACCTAATGATTTGCATTGCAAACACAAAGGGTAACCGCATTGTACAGCTGTGCATCTCCACGTGTGGCACAGATGCAGCACAAACATCTTTGAATGTTGATAAATCTGCCCCATGTGGTTAGTTTATCCCTAGAATCAATTGTTACAGCAGAAATGTCATGCTGCCAGCAGCCACTGCCTGGAGAGGAAGTCTCCACTGAGCTGCCTGGGAATCACAGGAAGCCAATAGAGACCTCATGCCGTCTTATTTTTATCCAAATGCAGCAATTTCTCTCAGAGCCACATTGTTTTCTCCCAGGGGATGGAGGCGGTTGTGTGTATGTGCCATCGGATTACCAACAACCGTCACATTATCAAACTTATGAAGATGTCCTCTTGTTGATGGTCTGTCCTTTTATAATTATTCCTTCTTTCATTGCTATGGGTTTGATGTTGGTGGTTTTTGTGGTGGGCACTGGCGTAACTATTGACAGTGGGGCCCAAACGCCATAAAGGGCCCATGAAGGAAGGAAAAGAGAAAGAAGTAGCACTGTCCAGAAGACAGGTCAGTAAGGTGGTATGAGAGGGGAAATGATTATTTTTCCAATTACCTTGACCTTGATACAGTCATGAAGAGTCACGATGACTCATTCAGAAAGAAGAAAAGCAGAGTGCAAAAGAGGGAGGAAAGAAAGTAGCAGGATGAGAGTAAAGCCAAAAGGACCAAGTGAGGCAAGGTCTTTACGCAAACCTACGCAACAGTTAGCATCCCCCCAGAGGCTAGCGGTAGCTTGCCTGTTAGCTTTACTTAAGCGCGTCTGCATCATCAAAACTACTGCCGAGACCCGAGGAGACTTCACTGCCCCTGCAGCCATACCCTTAATTAAAACCGGATCCGTAGCTGCTCTGAAACTGCTGCGGAACCACAACTTCTTCGTTCTTGCCGGACGTTCTTGCCGGACGCAGAAGCTGTGCTGCATAACACAATATCTCGTTAATTTTTAGAATGAAATACTCTGTGTTCAAGGCGGATCGTAATTCCGTCCATTTAACGACCCCCCTGCTCCCTCAGGGTCGCTGGGGGTTTGCCGTTGCCTATCTACAGCTTTCTTCAGCTTTCTTCTTGGATGATATTTCACATATAAATGTTGCACTTATCTGCGGTTGAATCACAGTAATCTCCACAAAAGCGGAAGATCTACAGGGCAGGACTGAGTCGATTTCCTTCTGCTCCTCTTCAAGAACACAATAAACCGTTTGTATGGCATTGTGGATCTCTTTGTATTGATGAAAACTCATTATATCGTGATTACGCATTAATTGCAACAGATAGTCAGCACGGATGGGGACTGACGAACTGCAGATTGCGCGGCAGTTACGCAGCGGAGCAGTTATGTGTGTGTGAAAACTTTGCTAGCGGTAAGGGGCCAAAGGAAATCTAACCGTCATGGCGCTGGATTATTGGAGCTCCAATAATAAAGAAAATCATAAGATTATTCTAAATGAAAACTCTTTAGATGGCGGAAGACTTTTTTTTACCATGATTTATGGAACTCACACAAAGGCAGCATTGCTGATGGGTCTGCATTACAAATAAAAGATCCATGATCTCTGCAAGGGTTCAAGGTACATGAGTTCCCCCCCTCCACGGACACAATATTCAATTTTTGGAAAAGCACAATTAAAACTGTAAATAAAAGCATTTAAACTCACTTCATCAAACTGAAGGCACTAAAATGCAAATCATGCACAAATCAAATCAGAGTCAATTTATTTATCTATTTGTTTATCTGATAGGGACAATGCACATTGATGAACAGCTTTTTTTTTTTGCAGAAATAGATGTAATTATGCAGGATTATAACTAAAAAAGCTCGTTTGCATCGGCAATTACCAAAGGGCATCCAAAAGCTGCTTCAAATGAGGGAAAATAAACACAATCTCAGGGGAATATGCATTTAAAAAACAACAACAACAACAACAACAAAAGCTTGTACAAACCAACACACGCTGGCACGCGCGCACACACACACAAAACCTGCATATCAGCCAAAGGAGTTCATCAGTGGAACAGTTGCAATGAAGAAATGAAAGCCAGCTGCTGATCACCAGTAAAAAAGTTCAAAATACAAACCATATTCGGAAAAGATACAAAAGAAAATAGGAAAAATGAACTCATGACAATGAGCAGTGTGCCTTTCTTGTATTCTATTTCATTTGTAATTCTACATTTGCTGTGACTGATTAAGAGCAACAATGGAGGGGAAGGACTAGATACGTTTCATTAACTTAAAGCTGCACCCTTTTCAAACAAGGTATGATTAACTATATTATTCAATTGTGTGTTTATTTAGATTTTTTTTTTTTTGTATATGTGGTCGAATAAACAAAACAAACCAACAGACATGAGCACTTTACTTCAGCGACAAGTATCCTTCAACAAAAGAAAAAAACATAACGCAATTGGACTGATGTTTTAGTGATTTGCGGTTCGAAATCTAGCCAGCCATGGAGACAAGATGGCTTTACATAAACCTGTCATGAGTGTTATTATGCTGGTAGAACCTTGAGCAGATGGTGGGAAGACTATCAACCAGGACGGGAACAATGAACTAAATGATTCACACACTATTAAGTTTCAAAGGAGGTGGAACAGCTTTTTAAAACCTTTCTCCTCTTCTTCTATCAATGCTCAGAGCCGTAGCCTCATTATTGGGATCTGTTATTAGATGTTTGTTACCCTTAGTAACTGAAAAAGATGGTGTTTGCTCAGCTGAAATAATAATGATGCTGATTTATTATTCCTGTGGTTATTGGAAATAACTGAGTGTGTCAGAGCGGTAGGAGTCTATTATGCTTTAAATCTCTTAAAGTCTAAGTCAATGAAAGCATGCTATGTCTTAAAGATGCTGATTTTCTCTGCTAGAGAGCTGCTAGCTCAAGTAAAGATAATCAAGTCCTTGCCAGTATCCTGATCGTGGCTTTGGTAGCTTCTGGTTTAATATTTGAGGAGTATGAATGTGATACAGTCTCAGGTCTCTCCATAAGTAAGGAAGGAATATCACGCCCTAGAGTGCCAATAACTATTCTAAGGCAAATCAACGTGCTGATTTTTCTTAAAAACATACTGATAGGAGGATAATTATAGTTTACTCTAAAGAAAATGTTTTTGATCTACTCTGTTGCTGCCGTGATGATACTTAAAGATTGAATCATGTTTGAAAATGTAGATTCTGCTCTCTAACTATTTCAATGTGAATTTCAGATGCTTCAAGAGAAACTAAACCCCCAAATCACTTTTTTTTCTGCTGAATATAAATGTATTTAGGTATAAAGTAGTGCTGTTCATTGATCCTGGTCCAACTTTCAACATTTTAGTCAAAGCATTTAAATTTGGCATTTTTTGTTGTCAAATGTCAGTAACTGTCCTCTATGGGTTGAAAACCCAGCTATTACAATTGATATTTGCTATTGGCTAAGAACAAGATCATGTGATGTTTTGCATCACAAACAAGCACTGTTAGCCCCACCCCTTTAATAAAAAACTAGCACATGCGGGCTCTACAATCTGTGGTGAGTAGGTTGGATTAGCATAGCATAGATTGTTCATTGGAGATTTTATAGGATAGTCAAGGTGTGTCTTAACTGCTCCTGGAGCCCCGCCCATAATCAAGGTATTTTTTGAATTTCCCTCCTAGTTCAGGAGAAAGCAGAGGTTTAGTTACTCTTTAAATATTGTCCCTCTCTTTATTAGACTTTTACAAAAAAACCTCTATGAAAACGCTAGCCAATACTACAACCAAGTAGAATCAAGTCAAGCTGGCTATGTTTCACAATTTAGAAACTTCATTTACCTTCTCATCCATACATAATCAATATATAGACAGTATCAAAAATACCTAACGTCACCAATAAATCATTTTCAGAAACTTTTAGGAACACTCTCCTCAGGTTAACAAACTAATAGAAGATATGGCAAAATTATCTGGGAGAAACATCTCAGGCAGACCAGTGGGTGTACACTAGCTGCTCCCACTCAACGTACTTGAAGCCAAAATACAGCTCTTAGGGGCGCTGCCATTTTGCAAATTTTACATCATTTGGAGCCAGAGTCTGCACAGTAGGGTCCGGCGGGAGGAGCCCTGGTAATACTCCCCGCCCATTTAGTGTACTGCCCTGATAAGTTACGCAGCCCTTAAGTATCTTTGCCACTGGAAATTCTACCAACGTCTTGATCAGATGATCAGATCATAGATAGTTAGTTTTATTGCGTCTCGGCTTTTCTTCACAACGTAACTGCTTATGCTATTCACAAAAAGAAGAGCTACGCAAGATCCGAGGCTGTCAATCATCTTCATATGTGACGTCAAATCCCGTTTTTCAACCTCAAATAACTAATATAAAACAAACTTCACAAAAAAATGAGCACTTGAACACAGTGTAGGGTGATAATAACTAATGATCAGAGTTTAGGTTTGGAAAAAAAAACATGTGACGATTATTTTAACGTTACAGTTTGACCAACATCCCATCTGTTATCATTGAGGAGGCGGGGTTTATGACCTATACTGCAGCCAGTCAGCAAGGGGAGCTCTAAAAAAAAAGCTTCACTTCCCCATGAGCGTGCGTCATCCATTCTTTTTACAGTCTATGAGACTGACTATTAGTGCTGTTCTTCACTATGTGTTTCTTTCTAGTGTGCATCACTGTATGTTATTCCTGCTTTCACGCAGACAGTGGGTATGGAACAAAACCGTGTAATCAAAGTGATTGACATCCTGTTGGCCACGGTGCCTGAAGGAAATCCACTGGTCGTTCGAGTCCTCTACACAGACTCATGACTTCAATCAGAGTCTATCTGATGTGAATGGTAGATCCAAGCACAAGACCAGGACTTCGACTGCCTTAGAATTGAAAATGATCGTTCCATCGAACTACTAATCTATGGGTTTTTTGGATTGCTCCTAAACACAACCTAATTGTACTATACTACTTTAAAGATTGTATGAGTCACAGAGGAACTTGTAGTGTATGAAATAGTCCTTGTAAAATCCATAATACTTCCAAAGTGTTACATAGTGCCTGTCCTAAGAAAGTTGGAGCCGTATGCAGGATTTTAGTTGGGGCCCCTTTGCATCACAGTACGTTCCACGGCCACTTTAGTTATTATCACACAAGAACCTGGATATCTTTGTCTTTCACTATTTCTTTTAGCTTTAGAAAACAAGAAACATATCAAAATAGTTACATAAAAATAACCATAAAATAATTATTAAAATAAGTTTAGAATGAATTAAAACTACATATTATTTAAATATATAAATACAATTTAAATATTCTAAACAAAAAGAAAAAAAAATGTAAACAAGTGCAAAAATAAACTGTCTATGAACAAGGTATTGCACAACTATAAGACATTATAAAAACCAGTATTAACCATGCATTGCACAACATAGCATTTTATATATACTGTATATATATATAGCGCTTTATCATAGACACTCAAAGCACTTTACAGAATGAAGGCATTATTATTTCACTCCACACTTAGTGGTGGCAAGCTACTATTGTAGCCAGCCTGACGGAAGCGAGGCTGCCATAGTGCGGTGGTGGAGGGGGATTGTTTTATTTTATTATTTCTTAGGCCCTGCTGTTACATACTGTATAGTTAATTTCATCCTCACTACTTATCTCCCCCCGATTTACCAAAAGCATGCCTGATAGAGTGACATATACCAAAACACTGCCTACTGTCTGTAAAAAGCTTTAAAACAGCGACTATACAACAGCACATAAAAGAAAAATATATTTACACTAAGTAATCCTATACAGAATTCACTTTGAATAGAAAAAAAAAAACACGTGTTACATCAATGAAGGCTGTACATAGAAATCAAACAATGCCTTTTGAATGAGCATTAAAGAAAGGTTTTCATATCCTTGGAGTGCTTAATTCAAGAATATAGCTTGATGTAGCTGCCTTTATAAAAGATGAAACAATGAGTAACAGAGAGCGAGTGAGATAAGTAGGACTTTAAGAAGCTCAAAGATCCTACACATGGTCATAAATTGGATTTGCATCAACTCCTGGTGCATGGTTAATAGAGTTCACAGTGTTTGGGATAATTAGGCCTCACGGACCTGGTGCTTTTTCCTCACACAATGGAATACTTTCACAGCAAGAGGAGAGGAAAACAAAGCTTGCACAGAAACATTTACAAAAAAAAAACTGCAGATGTCATCCAAACTCTGCTGCTGATGCCCAGAGCACAACAGGGAGATTGACAGCTATGTATACAGGAGGGCAGATGAATGAACAGACAAGCAGGAGAAAAACAAAGCCCAATAAAACCATGTGCATACGCAGATGATTACAAAACCAACAAAGACACACTCGTGCATGCCATATCAATCCTTTCTCTCCTGTCTTCTCTTTTATCCTCGAATGCACAGGATTGGCTCATTGTCTTCCATAAACTAATTCATGAGCCTCAGTTAACGTGTGTATTTCTTCCACTGCGTCAGCCTTCTCCACTATGTTTTATGTTCAATATAGTACACTCTCATCTCAATGTAGTGTAACTAATGTATCTGCAGCTTTGGTCTGTTACAGTTTGTAAATTGAACTCACTTTGGTTCATGAAGAGCCTCAATATTTTTACCATCAGTATCTGCCATCGATGTAGTTTGAAGACACAAAGGGACACATTTATTCTCATGTCAGCAAGACAATAAAGAGCAGCATAGTATCCTAAGGGGTATTTGTAGCTAATGTCAAGTTTACTCTGTGTAGAATCATCCTAGAGGTCAGATTGGATGATTCCACGAGTTTTGCCTGCAGGCTTTGAGTTCAAGGCACACAAATCCATTCAGTTCCCACAGTATTCTAGATAATCTGAACAACCAAACTCATCTTTAAAATTCGCTTGAAAACTGGAGCCCCAGGAGACACCTCACACACTCAAGGAGGATCTGATCAGAAAGTAGATATGTTTTTGAACTTTTGAGATCACGTGTTAAACAAAAGGCTCCAGGGCCAAATCTGGCCCTTTAGTGCATCCAATTTGACCCGCAGGAGAAAGTAAACTCACATAAAGACACAAGTTATTGAGTAAATCACCAAAAAATTCAGTTGTAGATATCTTTACAACCGTTTTCCTGTGCTTAAATCACATGATGGCAGACATTTTTGATTGCAAATGTTTTTGCCAAATCCTTGTATTTTTGAACAAATGATTCCACAAAGTTTCCCCAAAAATAAAGAAAAATTGATAACAAAATAAAATCAATTTAAATTAAGATTCTGTAGGGATTGGTATCTGTCATTTATTGCTCAGATATTGTTGGTGCCTTACATACTTTACATATAATTGTGCAACGAGGGCACTTTAATAGGGCGACTGTGGCTCAGGTGGTAGTGGGTCGTCCTCTGATCGAGAGGTTTGGGGTTCGATCCCAGTACCTGACTATGTGTCGAAGTGTCCTTGGGCAAGACACTGAACCCTAAGTTGCTCCCAGTGGTCGACTAGCGCCTTGCATGGCAGTCCTGTCCCACTGGTGTGTGAATGTGAGAGTGATTGGGTGAATGAGCTGATATGTAAAGCGCTTTGAGACTGCTTCAGTGTGGGGATAAAGCGCTATATAAAATCAAGTCCATTTACCAAGTCCAAGTCCATTAATAATCAAACTTCAAATTTTCCCACCTATAAGCTGTGGTGAGATCAAACTGGTCTGTATTCTGTGATTTTGACACCTCTGTTTTAGATGAACGACAACATATTCTTGATATGTATATATTTTTTCATAATCATAGCCTAAGTTTGTTAATAAGGAGTCTGTGAGTCAAAATATAATCAAAATGGCTGAACACTACTGTGAGATTAATCATAGATAGATCAACAGATAGAGTGAGAGAAGGTATTTTGTGAAACTATACTGAGGATAATGCTGCAAGAAAGATGGTTCAAGTCCTGTCAGTCATGATTCTTCCTCCACAAGGTGTGAAAAAAGCATTAAGAAAGCTCACATGGTACTGTGTAATCCATTTCCTGCACACTGGAAAGATTATGGTGTGAACAAGATTAGAAAAAGATAAGACACTTGTGGCTTCAGGGCAACAGAATTAGGATGAATTCCGATTAAAAAGCTGCAGCTTTGGCAGATTATTGAGGTTTCTCCACATTTAAGCGATCGCTATCATGTATACATGACTTTATATGCGTGCTATGTATTTCTAGGATGTAAATGCATCTCTGTTATGTATTAAAAATAGATAAGTTATTCTGGACGGCAGCTATAAAGAAAACCGCATGTGCATGTTGCATACTATGATACAGAAATGCTCTGCAAGCTCTCAGTATGAACACCACATGTAGCTGTAGATTCAGCCCATTTTAACATACTGTCAGAATATATACATGCCAGAGAGAGAGAGAGAGAGGGAGAGAGAGAGAGAGAGACAGAGAGAGAGAGAGAGAGAGAGACAGAGAGAGAGAGAGAGAGAGACAGAGAGAGACAGAGAGAGAGAGCGCAGGAAGGGTGAAAACAAAGCATTGAGAAAAGCCACTGAACGACAGCCAATAGGCAACACAAACATCCCCCTGAGAGTCCTTGAAATCTCATTCCAATTCCCTCTGCTGAAAATAGCTGATCCCACTTGTTGTCCACGCTGCTCTGTCAGTGCAGGTGAACAGATCTCCTCCTGGGAGCCCAAACTGGGCATGTGTATTTACTGTTTATGGCTTTGTTTGGAGTGCAGCACTGAGCTCAGGAAAGCCCAAATCTGTCTGTTATTTCCTTTTTCGAGCCGCCTGCGGGTTACCATGACGACGCCTACTGTGTGGGATAGGAGCAGCTCTGCAGGCAGTACAAACACAGCTCAGGTAGCGCTCTACGTCAGGGGTCTGCGTCAGTGTTAATAAAGGCTGGCTCGGACTGGACGAGGGGCAGAACAAACTTTCATATGCATGTAAAGAGAAAATAGCTTTATTGAGCGGCTTTGAAGAAATCCTGTAGCAAAAAAGGAAAGCTACTGTTTTTTTTTTAGCCTTGCAGCTGATGTGGAAGGAGATAGGCAAGAAAAATGACATTTCTACTCTGCACTGCAGAGAAGCACAGGTCATGTTAGGTAAGGGAAGTAAAGAGGTGAGAGGAAGGGTAAAAATGAGGAGTTGGGCTAAATACACAAAGGAATGCTTCAGGACAGGGAGAACATTACAGAATTGGGGCTCACCCTTCTGCAACCCTTCTGCGACTCTCTTCATCTGCACTATCCTCCCTTCTCCAGAGACAAGTCCTTAATTATCGCTACGAGCCTAAAAGCTTTTAACAGAGGATAATTCTGTTTCTTTTCCTCTCTGCTGCTTCTTCTCATCATTCGTTCTGTGGCCCCTGATGATCCGTCAGGGGCATGTAAGCCTTTAATTAACGGTTCAAATGAATGCCTTTGTGAACAGGTATTTGGTGCCCTTGCTTTCATCTCCCTTTTCATCTGATAATCGTTCCTTTTTGAGAACATAATGGATGCTCTGTCTAAGGCAGAGGACGACAGAGACCCATTTTACCAAAAAAAGCACAGTAGAGGATTTTAATCGGTAAGTGAGGGAAAACTTATCGAAAGTACCTCCATCATTTCAGTAATCTTACATTGGATAAGGAAACAGCAATTCCTCCCACAGCCAGACTGTGCAAATTTAGACAAAATGCACAAAGAGAAAAAAGAAAAAAAATTCTACCTGAACCATTTTCCACAAACCATTGGTTCCAACACTTTCATTGTTATTTCTTGTTTTCGAACAGAACCTTATTGTCTCCCATGCCTGATCATTGCTGAAAGCATCAAATCACACTTTCCTGTCATGCTTCAGCTGTTTTAAGGACTGAGTCGTTTTAGGATGACTTTTCCCCGATTGCTGTGGGTCCATGTGAAAACTCTATCTATTGTCAAACCAAAGAGAATTAGTCATTTTCTTGCAATGACTCACTGCATCATTCTTAAAAACAACAACTGACCTTTAGTTTTGTATAAAAAGCCTAAACATTCTGCCACACCTTTGACCGCTTAAACTATTAAAATCAACTTTAGGGGTGAAACAAGTATTAATATAGAAGAATAGCAGAATTTACTTATTGTTAAGTGACAAGTTCAGGCGTTCATAGCAACATATAAGGGATTCTGTAAGTGGATCCTGTCCAGAGGGCTGGAAGCCAATTAAATGGTGTGATGTGAACACTTGACGAGTAACATCACTTTAACGAACGGCCTGGCTGCAGGCATTGACCCAGTGACCAAAATACCAACTGGGGGTAGACTAACTCAATTAGACCAAAGCTCACAAGCTACGATTAGGTCATACCAGTAAAGGCTGTCACATGTAACCCGCAGGCCTCAGTGGAAATTGCTCAAACCCTGACTGTGCGTTTGGAGAATTTTACTGCTGTCAACCGAAAGACTTTCAATTCTATAACCATCCAAGTAACAGAAGTGTCAGTGACTAAGATAAAGGAAGGTACTTTTAACTGAATCGTTTTAACTAAAGACAACTACAGTACATTGGATCTGGTAATAAAGTTTGTTGTATTTGACAATTTCCTGCTGCTCATGTCCAAATGTCCAAGGAGGGCAAGCAAATTGGAACTGGGTAGCAAATACCTAAAACAAAATAATTCAACTTTTTGCTTGGTACAGTCCGCAATTGAAAAGTTGCAATATTTGAGCGAGCAAGACTTCCTCTAAGCTCCGCCCCTTTTCCCTCTCCTGTATGTTCCCATCTCAGCTCCGTCCAAAGCCACAACTTCACAAGTTTTAACGCGTATCTGGTATAGAAATAAATTCTCTCAATGCAAAAAACACAATTTCTGCCCTTCACATGCTTCATTTGTGCTTGATATTTCTTGGAAATGATGTCATGTGATGAGGGCCCAAGCAGGGGAAGGCATCTCATTGGTTCTTTCCATTCGGACCGAAAGGCAGGGATTGGTCAGAGTTGAACACATATTGTATTGACTACTCTAATTGGGGGTTTCCACTGGATAAGTCTCCGCTGTGCCACGGCACCGATCCGGTTTTGCCCCGCTGTCCACCGTCCGGTAATCCCCACCGGTTGCATTTTGAGTCCGCGACGGTGCACTCCGGTTGGACGACTGTGACGTCACGAGACAGAGAAGTTCTCTCGATATTTATATAATCGCGCAAGAACGCAGTTAAATGTATGGGTTGTAACAGCAACAATAAACAGATAAATAGGTCAGTCGGACGAAGGAGTACAAGAAGGTTGGACTCTCTGGATTTGTCATAGCCACATTTTTTTTTAGCAAAAGCCAACAGAGAAGAGATAAAATTGCACCAGTAAAACATGAACAAAATCTAATTTGCTGCAGTTTACAGTGCAGTTACAGTATGAGTGGAAACAATATAGTGAATGTGATTTTGTTTTTACATATTATGACGTTTTGGTGATGTAGTTACTTTAAATATAATCTGAAGTGTTTTATTTTGAAAAGTAACCGGATATTTTATTGTGGAGTACGTGCTTAATTTTCCTGTTTAGCTTAATTTGCTCTGTGCTGATTGATGCGTCGTGCGCCAGTGTCCACCAGAAATAGAAGCCCTGCGTATCTCTGGTGGAGGGCACCGGACTGTCGCAGCTGGGAAGGAGCAGACACGCATCGCAGCGGACCCGGTGGAAATTAACACAGACTAAAGTGGAAACCTATCAGCTCCGGTGGCGCAGCAGAGACGTCACGCAGCGGAGCGGCATCCAGTGAAAAATGGGGGTGAGGATGAAAGGACCATTTTACCCAGTTTACCCAAAAGTGTTCCTGAAGAAAATTGTGGACTCCACCTTTAAGGTATGGAGTCCATTAGACCTCTATAAGTGTGCCGGGGTCTCTGGCACAAAGACAGATTCCTTCTGTTGTGGAAGTTTTGCCCATAAATCAGATTTGTTTTTCCCAGTGCATTGGGAGTAGATTAACTTTCACATCCCACTAGAATTGCAATGTAATTTAAACAATATATGAAAATGCAAATGATTCGGTTTCTGGATTATGAACGGCTTGATATTATGCTGACTGGCAGGCTTTAATAACTGTCACACAGTTTCTGTACCAGAGAGGAATGGAAACTAAAATCCCTGCACTGCTTTGTTTTCTTACGACTGTGCAGAGAACGACTGCAACATACGTTTTTCCCTGTAAAATACGTCAAATCGGAACTTGAAATCTCTTGGCAAGCTTTAAAATTTCCCCAGGTCTCATTTCAGTTAGTGGCTTTCAAAAGCAGAAAATTAAAGTTCATCCACTGCTGCCACTCGACACCTCGAGCAGAGCCGTCGCAGTGGAGACAACAAAAAGTTACTTTACAGATCAACCCAGCAGAAATATAAGAAATTTACAAATGCAACTCTCTAACTAGAACATCAACACAGCAACTTTGCCAGTGATTAAAATACAAACAATCTAGAGTTGGCAGCAGAAAAAACACTGTGTTCGGGGAAGTTTCAGTGAAACAAAATGCGCTTGATCCTTGGCAGAGTTTTGTCTGAAATGTAATTCTGCAAAAATTAACCTTGGTTTACTCTAATTTCTCAAAGATGATATTAAAAAAAATTTGCAAAGAAAGAAAACGTTAACTGAACATTGGCTGAATCTATGCCCATACTTTATATTTAGAGAAAGACGTCACCTCAGAAATGTTTTTATTTACAAATATACAGGGCCCTTTTAGAAATAAACCACTTCAAAACATCAAATTATACTTCACAGCAATAACAGGCCCTTGAACCTGCAATTAGTGTGGAAAACTGGCAAGTCAATAAATACACAAGCTGGATATGTTTCAAAATGCTGGCATTCTTTTTCAACCCAGAAACTGATATGTAGCAAGTATTTTTTCGATCCAAAAAGAAAAAGCAATAATAAAGTACACTTCACCAAAGTTCAGAACTTAACTTTTTGGGGCTTAGCAAGATTTGAAGAAAAAGAAGGATTCACAGAGAAAAATAGCTAGAAAAAAATGTGATCACTGAGCCAACAAAGAAAGCTGATGCAGCAGCAGCAGCAGCAGAGACAGCTTTCCAAGTGAAACATATCCTTAGGAGCACAGGAAGGCATTCCCCAGTGCTAAAGACTTTGACTCCTGCTATCCAAGTAAGAACGATTATTTTCCTTGAAACCTGTCGCCTCTTTTCCTTTACTCGGTCGTTAGAAATTGACCGCTGGCTCAACTGATCAGCAGAAAGTTGGTGGTTTGAATCCCACTTTAGTCCTAAAGATTATTGTTGTGTGCTTGGGCAAGAAATTCAATCCAAATGTGATTGGTGGGGGTTGATCAACCGTGGTTGCGGACATGTTAAATGATCACGAAGAAATCATTTCTGTTGCTGATTTTGATGGAACATCTTGGGGTTGCAATGGTTGGCTGTGCTGTGGGTGGAAAAAGAGTTACACTGTATTTTAAATAACAGAACAAACTGCCTGGACAGCGTCATGCATGTACAAGTACCCACCAGTAAGATACACTAAGTCTGATACTTATTGACGATTCGTTTAAACAACGATATGTTGCCGATTCGATAATTATGGACATAAACAAACAAGTAACCAACATTTAATGGCAAATGTTTTCACAATTTATTTGAAAAAAGTTCAACTGACACTTCAGTTTTCTGCTCTCATTTTCAATACAACTAAATATTAGGTTTGCCTGACTTTTCTGCTTGTTTTTTTTCAAAGAATAAAAATGAAACAATATTAATATCAAAAATGAAGTGCAACTAAGATCTGTTCAGGTTCAATGAGCAGTGGTTGAACCTGCTACTTTTCATTTTAACATGCTGGTGAGCCTGAGAATTTCTGCAGAGCTAATGTTCACGAGCTAACGCCATCACCGCTGCTGCTTCAGCAGCGAACGCTGTGAGAAGCGCCCGGTGGTCAACACAGTGAGTGACTCCTTTTGATTAACTCCATCTGTGCAAAAGCCAAAGGGTTTCCACAAACTGAACCCCAAAGGTGGATTGATCAACTTCTTGTTCGTAGGCTATTTTGTTGTCTGCTTGCGCGTGACGTCACAGATAGCCTGAGCCAATAGAGTTGGCCGTACCATATTAAAAGTGCTTTTAAAACACATCCACATAAAGTCTGCCGTGCTTAAATCCAATGTGTTATTTACTTATATCGACGCTATCGATTGATTACCTTTTAAAACTATTTTAGATCGATTAGTGTTATCCGGAGGGCCAACTTGCCGAGCACAGATCGATGTAGTTTGATCGTAAGAATATAAATCGATTCATCGATCCAATGGATGAATTGTTACACAGTTAATAATTATAGGTCTATCAAATATACAATAAAATTTAGGAACATTAAAGCTCGTGGGGATGACAACTTTTTTTTATAGCCCAGCTAAAGAAGGAGTGAACGCCAATGAAAGCCTGTTCTGGTAAATAAAAACCCTTAAATGGGAAAAACGTCTGCATACCATGTCATTGAACTCTTAACCTGAAGGCAATCCTGCTACACCGATCCAGGCCACCTTCATGTGGTCCTAAATCCAATATATATCTAATATTTTTCAATACCACTGCTGTCTAAATAGCCATGTCGCATTTATCTGAACTTTAAATCATCAGGTGCATTCTAGAAATAAACTCTGGGTCAACATTCCCTGCGATAAATATTCCAAGTTACATTCCGAAGTGTTTTTAATTCATTCTTACATTGTGTATCTTCACCAGACAATGAATCGCTTGATACAAGCTTGTTTATGGTGTTCCTCTTGATATGATGCCACTCTACAAGACATCAAATTTGCGGTCGTTTTCAGGGAAACCACAATAATAAGGTTTGCTATTATTTTGGCACAACTTTCAATCCATGAAAACATCAGAATTGTCACTTGGCCAGTGTTTTTGCCATCGGTAGTGGATGAGAACAACCTTTTGGATGAAATACAGGTAGAGTATAAAAAAATGTTCGTCACCAGCAGATTTAGGACAACCAAGCACACAGTGAGTAATTAAGGATAAGGATAAGGATACACTTTTGGGGGAAATTTGGATATTGCAGCAGCTCCATAAAAACAGGAAACAGGAAATAGAACAGCATCAAACATGAATTAAATAAAGGAAGAATAAATACAATAGAATTAAATAACACTAAGTATAAACACTAAGTTCACTTTCACTTGTGGAAAGACAGATCAGAAAAAAACACATAGTGAGCAGCATTCATGACATTAATGATTATTATACATTAAAGTCATGTGGCGGTGGTGCTGTTGAACAGTCTGACTGCAGACTGCAGATTTAGTATCACATGTAGTCATTTTTTATGAAGTTGCTCTGTATATGAAGTAAATGCAGACAAACGCCTTTACTTGCTTTGCTCAAAAATGTATCTGCATGCACTGTAATTGGACCAGAGAGTGGTTATCAGCAAATGGAGGCCTTGATTCTGTGTTTTAAAGCAGCTGTAAACCACGACTTGAATCCATTTAAATCAGACTAAACAGCTTGATGTGAAAGGACTCTAAGCCAACACAGTTAAAGTTGATAATTAGCCCTTAACTTTTGCATTTTGTTGCCTCGCCATACGTCTCCTAACTATATTTCTATCAGGAGGAACTAGACTTCTATTAGACATTTATATTCAGCAGAGAAACCAGCTCTATAGAGCAGCTCCCTCACGCTAAAGTGAATCAGTTTGGAAATGTTGACCTTGATCGAGAGATAAAAGGTCTGAAATTACATTTCAAGATACTCAACGTTTACTTTTTGGTGTATTCAGCTCATTGTTTTTTAAGCAGAAGATTTAATGAAGACTTTATGGGTATGGAGATTTTTTTAAGCAATTAGTGATTTTGTTTTTGAACAGCAAACATTGATTTTGACAAAGTCATTTGTCAGATAATGATACATTACGGTATAATTATTGGCAGATAAAACTAAGATAAGCATCCACTTTTAGACAGAGGTTGAATAGTTTTGGTGATGATGTAGACCAGGGATGAGCAACTCTATCACAGCGGGGGGCCACAAAAATGTGATTGTATCTGATCCAAGGGCCAACATTCATGTCATCATTTAGATTTTAGAATAATGACCAATCTAAGTAATACCAATACATGGGTTTCCTATTTTTTTTTTGTCTGTCTGTGGTTTTGTTGCTTCGTCAGTTTTTAGTCATTGTATTTGTTTTTGGAGTCGTTATGTGTGCTTTTTTTTTTTAAATTTTTTGTGTTCTTGTTGTCATTTTGTGTATTTTTTTGTCACTTACTGCATTTTTGTTGTTAATTTGTTCCTTTTTTGGGTCACCTTCTGTATTTTTCTTGTGTTCTGTATTTTCCTGTCATTTTGTGCAATTTTTAATTTTTTATTTGCAGTACTTTTGTTTGTTTAAGTGGTTGTTGCGTCTGTTGTCATTTTGTGTTTTATGAGTTTTTTTTTTTTGTCTCTCTCTGGAATTCTTTTTGTGCTTTTGCGTACTTTGTGCATTTTGCTGTCGATTTGTGTATTTTGGGAGTTATTTTGTGTATTATGTTGGGCTTTATATTGCTTCCAACTTCTTGGAATACAATTTTTGGGGGCCGCACCAGTTGCCCATGTCTGACATAGACTTTAAGTAACACACTATTATCGGCCCTCATAGCATTTTGCATTATTATTATTATTATTTTTTTAGTTTTTCATTTTTATCTTTTGTATTTTGTTTCTTTATCATATGGATCATCTTCTGCACATCTTCCACCCTCATTGACAGAGGTGTAAAGAGGACTTATACTGAAGTAGAAGTACTGTTACTTGAAAAAAAGTAAGTTATACATAAAATACATGTAAAAAAGTAGCTCAATTAAATATTACTCAAAGTAAAAGTTACTTTCACCCCCATGTTTATTCCTAGTAATACATCTTGCCACGGTTCCCTTGCATACAGTAAACATCTAATTTATAAACTTAAAAAGCTAGAGACAATTGAAAGTTCATTTATTTTCCACAAAGACATCTGTGTAAAATAAAACGTTTGTCAAAATATACAATTATTCTCAAAATAAAATAACACCAATGAATTGAAATCAAAATGAAATATTTATTACTAATTATTATTACTTTAAAATAATCAACTCTTCCCCGCCCTTTCCATTTTCCTACCCTGACTCTCTCTTCCCTGTTCCCTTCCCCCTCACCTAGGTGTAACACTGCCCTCTGTTTTTATTTCCTCCCTAAAATAAAGTGTTTCTTACCGTTCCTTAGGGAGGGCTGGTGATTAATAATGAATAATATAAATTCATTTATTTAATTGCAATAACAAAACATGCATTGCTGTCTTAAAAAGACATTTGACAGCATGTGCAGACAAAGAAAATAAATAAATAAATAAATAAAGGTTTAAGTATTGCTGCATTTATGAGCTGATTAACAATTGATTGTTGTCTGGTCATTTCATTTTTTGTAGTTTCACAATGTGAGTTGATAATTTCGAAACAAAACAATAATAATTTACTCAGTAACGGTTGGGTGTAGAAATATAACGAATTACTTTACTTCTTTTAAAACATACTTAACTACTAGTAAAATAACTGATTTAGAAAATAAACCAAAAAAAAAGCGAACAAGTACTAACTTTTCTGTTCTTATACAAACCAACAACTTGCCAACAACACAAAAAGAAGAACCAAACACACCATCACACGTGTGATGATACAAAAGGGTCTCTTTTAGCTCTTTTCTTTTCATAACATAGGAGTACTCACCTCCACCCCTTCACCCTCTTATCTCTCCTCTTACACTCTGTCCTATTTCCTGCCTTCTGGTTTTTTAGACTCACCCTTAAATCTAAACACACCACTTTAGCCATTTTCTTTTGAACCCACTACAGCCACATAGGATTCTTTTTCATTTGGTTTCCCCCCGATACCTTATCCTTCCTACTTTTAACTCGTCCCATTCCCTCTCTCAGATCTTCAAGAACCCCAGTATCACAAATTCAGGGCTCTGAAGCGGGCACACAGATTGGATCTCAGCCAAAATAAGGTCTTCCTGTTGATAAATCGGAATCAAAGCTGACAAATGACTTGCGCATTGTGGGTTGGAGAGATTGTGACAGGGTCACGGGGGAAAACACAAATGTTTACACACTAACACAGGCTGATAATGTCCCATGGTACCCGTTTAAACCCTGGGATAACTTAACTCTGGCAAAAAAAAAAAAAATAAAAATACCAGTGGGAACTGTGCAGAGCTTCTTCTTATGATGACTTTCAGCCAATCAGGGCAGCAACAAGGGAGCTCACTAGAACGTTAATTACTGCAATGATTTCCTGTGAGAAGCAGGATCTGTTTGATTTGTGTGCGTATCTGCATGCGCGTGTGTTTCTGCCTATGAGAATATATGAGCTCCATCATGTGATTGGGGAGAGTACAACATCAATCAGCGCTTCCTTGTTTCCAAAAGAGATAAAATAAGCTGCAGTGCATAAATCCTCACTATGATGGCTCATTACTCTTTCTCACTTCCTGTCAGCGCTACCTTAGCTTTCACTATCCCGTGACTGTAATGACGACCTTGTGGGACTTCATTTTTAAAGATGTCAAAACAAGCTGCATCATGTAATCATTTCACATTTCTCTTTGGTGGATCATTACTTCATAAACAAGAGTACTAGGATCTGGTTGCTATAGTAACAATTAGCTATAAATCATCTATTAGGACAAAGAAAAAAGTTTTTTTTTTATTATAATCAGAAATGTAATGTATATTTGTATGATTACTTAGCATGTGGGCATTTTAGCTGACAAAGAAGGATATAAGCGCAATAACTTATAAATGGTGCAAAAATATACTTTTTTTTCGGGAAGCTTAATTACAAGATAAAACCTCTAAATCAGCGTTTTTTAAGCGTGGGTTACCTGGAATTAAAATAGGGTCAAAAAAAAAAAAAAAAAAAAAAACGAGTAAAAAAAAAAGATAAAAAATAGTATTCTTTTAATTTTTTTTAAATGACTATTATTTTACAAAAACACATCACACACACACATATACTGTATATATATATATATATATATATATATATATATATATATATATATATATATATATATATATATATAAAATAACTATCTTATACCAAGTGCTTAATTTGTAAATCATCAGGTCCCAGAACGCTGCGTGTTGTTCTGGGAGTCAAAGAGAGTCAAAAATATAACGAAATAAAAACAAATTTAAAGCACCTTTTGCTAACTAACTGGGCCAGTAATATCCTCCACAAACAATTAATTAACCTAAATGTTTCATCAAATAATTATGAATCAGCTTTAAAGAAGCACTGACAATCGTCCATTACGAAGCGCATGTTTCAGCACCACGGACAGCCCAAAATCAATTTATCCACTTTTAACATTTGCACCCATACCATAGGGGTGAGTATTGGCAAGGATGTTGCAATACGATACGTGTCATAATACGACAATCCAATATATCCCAATATTCTACCCAGTTAATATTAAAATGAAAGATATTGATCATTCAGAGGACAAATTGAGTCAAAACGATTTGCTTCTAAACATCCTATTTATTATTTATTACTAATGTTTTTGCACATTTTCACTGAAAAAAGAAAATGCAGTGTTACGCACTGCCATCATAAATTAAAGTGCAACAAGATTCTTTTCACTGAAACTACTGTGTAGAAGTCTCAAAGTAACCATGACAACATAATGACGGCTTTGTAACAACTGTAAGTGAGAACATTAAGGATAAATCACCCTGAGTTACTGACAATGCATAAAAATAAGAAAAAAAAGAATTTATCCTGTTGTGTCAGTTTAAACACTGATCTAAACAGATTATATGCAAATAAAATGACTGTGCATACATAAATATTGCAGGCATTACACACAGCCATCATAAAATCAAGTAACCATTGCAACACATTGAAAGCACTGTAATCACTGAAATATTGCACAAATACACAAAAATATTGATTAAATATCAGAAAAAAACATTTTTTTATCAATTTTTTTAAAATAAAAAAAAAATGATTTAAAATCACGATATATCGTGAAATCTTTTTTTTCCCCACATCCCTAACCATAACCTCTCTAATGAATCAGCAGCATAGCAGAAAATGATAATATAACATGTGCTTACCTTTTATTTGTCCAAAAGAGAAGGAGAACTTTGTAGCCTTGCAACTTTTGTTTTTTTTTTTTTTTTTTACATATTTCACAGCTGAGGCTTCGTTCAGCAGCTCATCTTGGCCATAAGAACAGAACTTTCTCCTTCTCTTCTCTCTGTCCCTGAATCCTCCTCATGCTCCTGTGTCCTGTCTGCTAGAAGCAGGTTCTCCTGCATTAGCATCTTTGCTACAGGTGATGCTACTCACTACGCTAACTGGTGCTGATGCTGCTTCACGATTTCCTCAGAAAAAAAAAAAACTTGGAGCTCTTTACCTTAGGCTTAGCTTCACTTATTGGCTTAAAACTCTTTAACTGCCTTTTTTTCATTTTTAGCCATTTTTGACCATCTTCCAAGCTGACAAGACACTATTTTTGTGAAAAATCACACTTTAGAGCTAGCATGGGCGTGGCCTGACTTTCCCCTCTCTTCTTCACTCGCACTCAGTTTTTACATTCAATGTTGTGTTGTGACATTTCCAGTGATTTCAACTGATAAAAAACACAGCTGTCCAAATATAATACTTCAAAATTTAATCAAAATAACTAAAAGCAAATGAAATGCTGGGAAAAAATAAAAATAAATGAGGTGCTGGATCCAGTCAAATAAGTGTCGGTCAAAATCTGGGTGGTGTTGGATCTTGCTCAGAACAAATTAAGCTCTGCATACTTAAACTTTCTCAAATATAAATCTAGTTCAAATAAAATGCAGTATTAAAATGTTCACTTTGTGAACTAATCCTGGCGACTCTGTATTTTTAACACACTTTAATAAGCATAACCAACAACTAATTCTAGAAAAATAAATGTCTTTGGAGTTGCCAGACATTTGTGATATTAAAATGGGGTATTTAGAACCTCTGCTCTAAATACTGTTTGATTTAGCATCTATTTTTCAATTGGCATTTACTTTAAACACAAATAAAATGCAACTTTAAGCATGATTGTAGTAAGATTTGATTATAGTTAATAATATTGTTCATAGTCGTCTCTCTTTTTTGTAATTTTTTTTTTTATAGTGTGTTTATTTCAAACTTAAATGAGGAAAAGAAAAAGAATAAGAAAAACAGAAAAAATATATATATATAAATATATACATTTTAACAAAAATGAAAAATATATGATAGTAAGTAATTACAGATAGCTATAACAATATTTTTCTACAACCGTTAATTTTTTCAAAACCAAATTCTGTTAAAAAAGGGTGTGAAAAGAAATAAAAAAAATAAAAAATAAACATTTGCCAGCCAGTTTGTCAATACTCTGAGGTATCCAAAAAAATTTTTTTGTCGGGTCATTTTTGGTTTTTTGAATGACAGATTAAGTGCTTCACAATATCACGATACATTCTCCCTTTCACCCCACAGACAGGTGTAGTTTAGGAATAAAAGCCAAAACTCTGGATTAAAGGACAACCTCTCTACCACCCTGATTTATATTTGTCCTATTATAACTGTGGGCTGACTTTAATGGTAGAACTTCAGGAAAAAAGTGTAAACCTGCTGAGGAACATTTCAAGATGTTGAAAGAGAATGAGTTTAATCTCTAATTCAATAATATACTCCCCCAAGACACTCGTGACTTCACCATCTGTGCGAGCAGATCATCGTTTTGTTTTCAGCACCAGGTGTGTAAATGCCAATTTTTTTAAAGAGCGCATTTGCGCATCCATGTTAGTCTGACAGATGTTTGTAAACTGCTCTTCACAAAACACACTAATTCATTTATATTAATGAATGAATTGTATTTTTGAACATGTATAAAAATATATATGTATATAAAAAAAAATCTAGTAAATACACACGTTTAAAAAGCAAGAAATAAGTATACACTTTTTTTTATATCCCTACCTTTTTTTAACTCTTCTGTTTGTTTCCTGTCCTACTGTTGTGACTTGTAAATAAAGTTTTTCTCACCTTATCTCATTTTGTATCATAGCTAATATTATATATCCATAAAAATATATATTTCACCTATACTGCACAACATCCATATAAACGTATAAAACTCTGTATATACAGTGCCTAAATATCCATATAAATAGTACATTATAAGTATCTATCTATCTATAAAAGCAAGGAACATCTGTGTGCGTGTGTGTGTGTGTGTGTGTTTGTGGAGCGACTATCTCCCCGGCGCGGAATTTGATCAACCTGAAACTTTGTCAATGGCTTCCAAATACCCCGAGTGTGTGCATCCGTTATTTTGGAGTAATTCGGACAGAGCTGAGAGGGCGTGGGGGTGGGCTCTCCAGTGATTGGATAACAACAATGGAACATAGGGATGACATCATTGGAACAGAGGGATGACGTCATCACTGTAGCAGTAAAACTGATGACATCGTCGCAGGAGAGGTAAGGACCAATGTTCCAAAATGGATGGGGTGTGGGGGTGGGCTCTCCAGTGATTGGCTCTGGCCGCATTGTTTTAGAACACTGACGATGTCATCAACAGTGATGTCATCAGAGTTCCAAACAGAATGTTCTAACTGATGACGTCATGAACGGGACACGAGAAGAGCGTCTGAGCCGCACGCACTACTATTACTACTATAACTACTACTACTACTACTATAACTACTACTACTACTACTATAACTACTACTACTACTACTACTATAACTACTACTACTACTATAACTACTACTACTACTACTACTACTATAACTACTACTACTACTATAACTACTACTACTACTATAACTACTACTACTACTACTACTACTATAACTACTACTACTACTATAACTACTACTACTACTATAACTACTACTACTACTACAACTACTACTACAACTACTACTACTACTACAACTATAACTACTACTACTACTACTACTACTACTATAACTACTACTACTACTATAACTACTACTACTACTATAACTACTACTACTACTATAACTACTACTACTACTACTACTATAACTACTACTACTACTATAACTACTACTACTACTATAACTACGACTATTACTACTACAACTACTATTCTACAAATCACTTTTGGTTGCACCATGCCAAAAAAATGACGTGCAGAGAAAGAGCGGAAACGTGAGGAAATGCGCCAGGCACGTGATGTTGAGTCACCTGAAGTCCGAAATGTCCGCTTGGCCAGCACCGCTGCACGCAAGGCAAGATGGCGTGCAGCAGAAACACCTCAGCAGCAGGAGGAACGCTTTA
Organism: Gouania willdenowi; assembly: GCF_900634775.1. Lineage (NCBI taxonomy): Eukaryota > Metazoa > Chordata > Actinopteri > Blenniiformes > Gobiesocidae > Gouania > Gouania willdenowi. Next base: position 20,711,866 of record NC_041064.1, read on the forward strand.
ACACTACAGAGTATGTACACCTCTTTGTACATCCAACCTTCAAACACATTCTCATTTGGCCATAACTGACAACTCTACTTAAGGTCCCACTATATGAATACATACCTCCGAGGGGCACTGTACTAGTACATATAATAATAATAAGAACTAAAAACTTCTTTTGCTGACTAAAAATCCTCACAGGAAACATTTTAGGATGAAGAAAGCTTCAGTTTTATAAGTTCAACACCAACATTGACTTTCATTTATTAGAAACTTTAAGCAATAATGTGCTTTTTACTTAAGAAACGATCTTCTGCTTTACTATCAATTGCCTTCCTTAGGTTTGAATATTAATGTGCCCATTTTTCAAAGGATGTCTGTGGATTGATGGGACTATCTCCAAGCCCGGCAATACATTTGTATATACTACCCTAAAATGGGAATTGCAATTGCCGTGCGTTTATAATTTTATGTATAAATAGTTGTGAATACATTTTAAGAGAAGTGTCTTACCTGAACTTTATAAAATCCAAAGAGAATGATGTGCCATTAAATACCAGATACTGTTTTTTAACCTCACATCATTGTGAGTGGATCAGTGTGGTGGTTCAAAGTATCTTACACTCACAAATGTAAATCGAAGGGAACATATCCAGGCTGAGGTCGACATTCTGCTAAACTTAACAATTAGTACAAAATGCTTGACTTTTACAACTTCAAACAAATGGCAACCTGAGGCATTGTGAGGTAAGACTCCAAGGCCATATTATACAACAAAGGGTGTACTCTGCAACTAAATATAGAAACAGAGCCTGGAAACAAATCAGAGGAATATTATCAGATCTATCTGATTTGTAAAGTGGAAAGCAAACTGCATTTGTGACTCTGTGATTGTGTTAATGTCACGTAATTCAAATCAAATTCACATGAAGAACTAAAGGGTGTATTTTACATTAGAAATGATGCATTCTTCACAAAGGGAACATAACCTTCAATTATAATTACTACAGTCATTATAATTGCATGATAATTATGTATGAAGACAATTACCCTCAACTCTTTTCCTACTCATAATAAAGGAAATAAAGGTGAGTGATGACCTGATGACGGCCAGCCTTAAACACTCTTTTTTTTTACATCACATACCAAATTAAACAAGTTCTAATAATGATAATAGATCTCTGTTCATAATAGTGGTAAAAACCTTCAATCCCTGTTTAGATAATACATTACTTATGATACTAATATTCAGACTTTTTACTCAGCAAGCACAAACTACCCACAGCAGCTTCTGATCCGAACTAGACAATAACTAATGGGACAAAGGGCTGTGTAGCGAGAAGGTGCAGGTAGTAGCAAGACCACTAAAAACTCACAAGACTGTAATAAAACTGACAAAAAAAAACAAAGAAACAGGCAAATGCATGGATTTTATTCTTCATTTTTTTGTTCTGGCCAAATCACTGAGCCAAGATTTCTTCTTCTACCGTATGTATTTTAAAATTTTCTGTCCAGGTCAAATATCGACCCGAACAAGCAGCTGATGTAACATCATTTACTTGGCAATGTGTTATGCCAGGGGTTCTCAACTGGTTCTCACCCTGGGACCCACATTTTGCCACGGACATTAAATCACAACCCACTTTTTTTAGAATTCAATCAACCAATATTTTTTTTTTAAAAAAAAATAGCTGTTCAAAACACATACAGTATATAATCTTTTTTTTCCTTAAATAAATCTATATATTTTCATGTCTGCAAAAGACAAGTTTCTTTCAAAATAAAAGACCAGTCCAACATGAAAAGCATTAAGTACTTTTTTATTTTTTTGACCAGCTGTCCACGACCCACGCAGTATAGGTCCACGACCCACTTTTGGGTCCCGACCCACCGGTTGAGAATCGCTGTTATGCTTTCAAAATAAAATTAAAGTGTAAGTTTTTCCACTTTCTCCAGCCAGTATCATGGTGGAGGGAAAAGCATTATTGGTTTTTTAATCTAAGACCCTTTCTGTTTCAACTGTGTCTCTCAGTGCAAAACCAAAACCTTTTGTCGTGCTCTGTTTAAATTGAACCACTAAAAAAAGTAGAAATATGAACTAGCGTCATAATTTGTGAGGAAGCCCATTCCGATTAATCAATATTGTTCAAAGATTTTATCGTCAAAACAATATGGGTTTGCACACACACAGCCATGTGCATTTTGTGTTTATACAGTCGGCTTTTGATTGAATTTGGAAAATAAATTTGCACAATACAGAATTTGCACGACTGATAAGCCAAAGGCTCACTTTGGTTGATAATCTGTTTTGTATTCAATAAGTGCTTTTTAAACTGGTTGCCCTTTAGTCTATTCACTAGCTTTGAAATAGCTCACAGTTTCAGAAAAGTTGGTGACCCCTGCTCTAAACTGATAGAAGTCACATTTATTATCTGTAATATGAACGAGCACACAAAAAAAAAAATCTGCTTTTTCTAAAAAAAAGTATGAATGTAGCCAAAGTGACTTTCCTAAAGATAACATACTGTTCAAACTTCAATACACAGTAGATTATTGTATATTGTATATTGTATAAAAGAAGTCAAAATGAAGGTTTTTGCCAATATTAGAAATGTGAAAATGGCACCAAAAACCAACAGTAACATTTCTAACATGTTTATTTTTTATTTTTGCATGATGTTTTGCATGGGTGTTGAAAAAAACAGATTCTGTGATATATCACGATTTTACATCGCGCGATCCTCGGATCGATTCAAAATGCATTCATAACATTTTTTTCCTTTTTTTTTCTTCTAACCTTTATTTAACCAGGAAAGTCTTTTCCACTGCAGAAGACATCATAACTGCACAAACAAGTGTGCTGAAACCTGAGCATGTTGACCAGGTTTTTTCAATTAAATCTGATCTTAAAGTACTAACTTTCTGCAATTATTTGTTGTTCTAGGCATATACCTCAGTTAAGCTGCACTAAAGTCAAAGTTGGTTTAAAAGCCACAGGCAGATTGTACGTTATTTTTTTATTTTTATTTTGAGTTGTTGACACATGGAATGTTAAAGCCAATGTCTTGAGTGTAAAATATGCCAATAAATATATTTCATACATGATGTTCTCATGAAGGTGTACACATTTACAGATTAGTTGTTTCTTAAAGGTGCAGTCTGCAACTCTTATAACGTAACTTTTTGTCACTATGTAAGGACAACTTTACATGAAACTAGTAGTTTGTAAAAAAACAAAAAACAAAAAAAAAAACAGTCCACCGCCCTTTCCCGGAGTTAGAGTGCTGTCTTTTTTACAGTGTATGGTCTGGAGGAGTAGAAGATGGAATTATCAACTTTTCTGCTTGAAAGGTAATTACTGCTGCTTGATTTACATTATGTTTGATTTGTTAGCTCCTCTGAGGAGGGGGAGAGAGGGATCTGAGAGTTGCGGACTGCACCTTTAAATCATATATATATATAAAATAATAATCAATCTCCTTATACTTTAATATTGGGATATATTGTATCGTATCGTATAATGACCTATGTATCGGGATACGAATCGTATCGCCAGATGCCAGGCATTACACAATCCTATTATTTTGTATGTAGATAATATTATTAGTAAGTGATATCTGCTGATCAACTGTCAAAAACACAATGGTTCTTGCCTTTTTTTTTTTGTTTTTGCTAATTATTATCTCACCCTGTCTCCCTCTCCCTTTTTTCCAACCCCTTTCCCAGCCAATGAACTGCAGGCATTTAGTCAGCGAGCAATCTTGCCGCAGTACTCTCTCAGAATGCTAATAAGCCAGGCTGATCTGGGTCAGGACTTAATCCTGTTGAAATGATTATGGCTGCACAACTGGAACTTCTCTTGTAGGATATTATTACTGTTCTGTACTTTTCCACTGCACTGCGCTAATGTCCCACCCAAAACTGCTACATCACATTATGGAAAACCAAAACAATCTAAATTAAAATGATATGTTGTGGCAACCAGCAGGGAGTTGTTCTAATCTCCATAATGTATTGAACATATTATATATTCTGAATACATATCTTAACCATGACAAAAATGCAGCAAATCATTCAAAAATAAACCAAGTTGTTTATGATTCTGCAAAGCAAGTGTACAGCTCATTCAAGGAATTTGTCATCTAAATAGATAGTGTACAAGCTGACAGAACATATCACAATCACAACAAGTTGCATCATCAAAGTCTTCATGTACAACAGTGGTTCTCAAACTTTTTTTGGCTCAATTACCCCCTTGTTTTCTGAATCTGTTGTAGTTGGACAAACTAGTTTGTCCAACTACAACAATTGGCTTAAAAAACTATTTGAAAAAAACTCTAGAGCATAATGATGCAATGAACTTGTGATAACACACATTTTAAAGAATCTCATTTTGTAAATAAGTGGAAAGAAACAGTATTTAGTGCAGTGTTTTTTTTTTTATTGAATCGTGACCCCATTTTGATATCAAGAATTTCTAGTGACCCCAAAGACATTTTTTTCTAGAATTACTATTTGATCATGTTTGAGCTCAGATTTTTACTGCATTTTAGTTGAACTAGATTTGTATTTCACAAAGTGAAAGTGTAGAAATACAGTTGTTTGAGATTGTGTGTTGTTTTAAAATAATAATTATAAACAAAAAAAATGAAAAAAATCTGCCCCATTTAAACTCCAGGTGACCCCAAGGTTTAAAAATACTGATTTAGTGGCACCTGAATAGATTTATTTCTATAGTTTTTATCATTTCCAGTAATCTCCCACCTGGGGTGGAACCAGGACTGACAATTTATTTGTTAAATTTACACTCTCTCACCCTCTTAAGACACCTCTAAATCTGTTTAGACTAGTTTCAGTATTAGAGACCAGTCTTGGTCTAGAGATCACAATTTGAAGGACTTGGTCTTGTCTTGAACTCAAGAGCATTTTTACTCAGCCATGTCTCAGACTGGCTGAATTTAGGATTTTCCATCAACACCAGCGTTGCTCTGCTCATCTTTAACTTCTTTAATTTGATGGGAGAACGGGAGAAACACTTGAAAATGCTTCTGATTAATCAATTTTGTAATTTAACTTCCAACATATAGCACGTTAGCTCACTGTTTGTTCTGCTTCCTTGGAAATCTTTTCCAGTACCTTAAGTGTCATCTGACACCTGCAAAAACTCAGATATCAGTCCATCTTATTTCTAGTCAGAAATACACTTACTTTAGGCCTCATTCACCTGACAAATAAACATCTTATTTTCAGATATTTAAAATAATTCTGAACCTAACAGTGAATTTTAAATACATACAATTATTATTATTTTTTTTTGCAAGAATTTGTTTAACACATTTTTCAAGATTTCAGATTATTGCAGGTTGTTCTTTCAGACACCTTGTTTTTTCTGTCAAATTTAAAATTAAACAGAGAATGCTCTTTAGCTGTTAAATCTTGTGATTGTTTTTTAAAATAGTTTTTATTATCTTACAACCCTATTTTGGTAAATCCTTTGAGCACAGCGCCTGATTTCTAAGACTAGCAGTTTGCGCTGCGCTGTTAGGCATGTCCCTAAAAATGAGGCGCGACAGAGATTTTTGCAACACAGTCCAGTTGGAGGACAGCATGGGGCATGTTCATACGCTACAATAAGGAGTTAGAAAATGGAATTTATTTTACATGGCAGGCAGGGTCCAGTGCAGATTGCACACACAATGCTAGTGTTCACCTGCATAAACAGGTTTTTAAACATCAGCGTTTTTACCACACAGAGGGCTCGTAACAGTGTGTGGTGCAGTGTGTGTGCCTCAGCTGTGTCAGCCTGCAGTGTCCATGAAAAATCTCCTCTCTCAGCTGATGCTCCCATATTCAAAATGACATTCCTTAAAGGATTTCATTAAGTTTACACAAGAGAGCTGCAGCAGGTTGTGTGTAACAGCTCACAGTGCAGCCTGGCTGCAGATGTCAATGGATAAAAGACAAAGGATACGGAGGATAAACGGGTGATAGATCACCTTGATTGTTATCATATATGTACAGCTACATACATGAAATTGGTTCTCTGCATTTAACCGCAGCCCAGGGAGCAGTGGGTCACCACATTGTAGGGACCGGGGAGCAGTTGGAGTTAAGGAACTTGTTCAACATCCCACAGTGAAGGTGGAGTGGATTCAAATCAGTCACCCTTTAGTTGCAAGCCTGCTTCCTTAACCAATAAACCACCACTGCCAGAGATGATAAAAATAAAACAATGTAAATGAGTGATTATAGCTTGATAGTCAACATTATAAACACCTCCATGCTAGTACTGGTCCCCGGGCAATTCAGAAAGACGCACACATAAAAATAAAATAAATGTATTTGTTTTATTGCAATAATAAAAAAAAAAAGACGCGCACAAACCCTACACGCTTACACTGACACCCCACGCTGCACTCACTGCAACACTCCACCTCTCTTTTCAAACACATCTTCCAACCACTCCTTGAATCATTTACACAACTCAGCGTGCAGGCTTAAAAAAAATAAATAATTAAAAAAAGGCCTTGGTATTGGCTTTCAAAAGTCTAGGTCTTGTCTCGGTGCATTCTGGTCTTGAGCAAGTCTTGGTCTTGGATACTGTGGTCTAGAGAACAACACAATTTTAGAGCACATTAGGCTATCATTTGAAATACTAATCCTATTTCTTGATGTGGTGCAACTCATATTATATTATGGACACATAGCAAAAGTAGCAGTTAGTAGTGTTCAATAAATAATACCAGAATAAAATAATAATATATAGTTAAAGGTAATGGTTAAGGAAGCCCAACCTTCTGTTTACATAAATAAAAAAAATAATAAAGACACAAATATACTACCCATGACATGGCCCCAAATACAAAAAAGATGACATCAATAAAAAAAAAAAAAAAAAAAAAAAAAAAAAAACCCTTTTCAAATGCAATTATTTGCTATTATTTTGTATTTGAAAACTGTTTTTTTTTTTTATTGAAAAGGACTTTTTTGATTGACTAATAAAGACGCAAATCTACCACCATACCCCTGCAAAACATTCTCACAGAAAGAAGCAACATCTCAGTAATTCTTAGTGATTAAAAACGAAATTCGAAACACAAGTTTTACATTGACAAACAAAATACTGCACTTAAATTTTCTTACACAGTTTAAAAGTACATGTTTTGATAATTAGCGTGTCTTAAATGATAGTTGGAGTGTGTAACTGGAATTGTTTATATGGTTGACTAGTAACAACCTAATGAATGGATGGACAATGTTCTTTTTCTTTATATTCAGAGAATATTGTGAATAAAACTACAAACTCTAATTTGGTAAATAAAGCGCCTCATCGTAAGCATGTTTTTGTTAACATGTTGAGTGCACATATATCTGTAAATAGCATCCCCATGGAGCACAGGGAATCCTGGTAATGGAAAACATATTTGCTTCATGGAGTAAAAGCAATGATGATGAAATGGTTGGAAATTACAGGAGTGCATGGTTGAACTAACATGTCCACCAGGAAAGATAGAAAGTTATTATGAGAAGCACAGCAGTGTTGATGCAGTCTCCGTCTCCCCTGCATAACACTAATTTTCTCAGCTTTTTCCCACCAGCTGAAGCCATAAAGTGAGGGCTGACTTGTTAAAGTGATGCCTGCTCCTGAATTACCTGAAAATAAAATGCCATCTGGTGGGCCAAACATCTCAAGAAAAAAAAACTTTGAGGAAACATAAGCCAAGATCAATCGAGTAACCAAATGTGTTGTTTTTTTGTTGTGCAATAAAAAGGATTCATTGCTTCAGCCGAAGGTTGGAATTTAAACAACGTGGTTATCACTATTAAGGTAAAAGAGATGAATAACTATGCAGAGCTTGTACTTTTGCCTTGAACAAAACTGAAGAGGAAAGCATGTGGATGACAGTGGGATCTAAAAACTAGGTAGTAAGAGAAAATATAACATGGGAAACTTGGTATGATTTGTTAGAGACATTCAGCAGAGCCGAACAAGACACGAGGTCAGAAGAAAAAAAAAAAAAATCTGTGTATGCTTAGCTACACTTGTTCAAACGTAAAGGTGACTAATTTTCTAATTTTCCAGCTGAAGACAAAATGCTGTAAAGACCCACTCTGACTAAGCCGGTGACCACTTTAGCTACACATTATGCTCTACTCGATCCACATCTGCTCTCAGTATTTCTTTCCTCCTAAAGGTCACGCAGGGAACTGCCAACACACAAAAGGTCACCTTATCTCTAATAGGGGAGTGCATATGATTAGAAAAGCCACTGAGGAGGAGAAGAATTAAGTGGGAAGAAGACAGAAAAAAGGAGAATATTAATATAGCAGTTCAGACGAGTAAAGACAAAAGTAATTCTTCAGCAGTCTCCTCAGGAAACACCTCACACAGAAAAGAAGTGGACATGTTTTTCAAAAGTGGACTCTTAGTAACACCTTTACAACTTCAGTTTGGGATTACTTTCACTTTTAGAGTGAAGATGAGTTCCTGGGAGTTTGAGGTGGTACTAGGTGACTACCCTACCCTAGTCAGGTCTATTTCAGTGTGTTGAACAGACTATTCGATTAGTCGACTTTAGTGTTGTCTCGCGCCCCTCTCCACGTGACATCGACTAGTCGCAGTACCTGACTTTTGCCCAAGATGGCGGCTCAACACAGAAAACGAGGGTAAGGCAGCACAACATCAAGTGTTTCTCGCTCCTTCCTCGTTTGTGCTCAAACTGCAGCTGTCAGGCAGATACTACGCTAATATACATGCTAACGTTAGCTGTAGTGGTGACATGTCTGTGCATTAAGCAGATCTGGAAAACATCAGCAGTGCAGGACGGAGGCTTCGTGCCAAAATCTGTGACCCAAAAAAACCTGTGACCAGAGGTGGTGACAGTTCCAACCCCTGCAGCTTCACACACTGGAGCGTCATGTTTAAGGGGGAGTAAATAGCTCCTTAATAGCTACGAAGAGGTTTAGCAGTTGATGTAGCACTCTTCTTCTCTACCGCCGAGAAGCCGCAGCGGTCACAGATTTTTTTGGGTCACAGACTTTGACACAACAAGCATGTCCCCTGTTCCAAGGGCTGGCGGTGTTGTGCCAAAGTCCATGTAATGAAAGTTTGCGGACTGAGGTATATGCACTGATTAAGTATTAGAAGTAATGTTGTCCACACAGCCCCGCGACTATGAAAAAAGGAGCAAGCGGATCAGAAAATGAATGGATGTTCACATAGCACAGTTTCCATCTCATCCACAAATGTGACGTTACTGTATATAAGAAGGGTTTATGAAATGTTGGGATTGACAGAACTATGCCTAAAGTTAAGCAATGTGGCATCTGGGAGACAAACACTGTCCAAAATTGAACAGTGTGCCATTCTATACCGGGACAGGGTGGAAGTGTGATTACTAAAGCATCTAACATCTAGCCCAAACCATTCCCGAGATGGTTGCTCAAGCTCTAATCTCTAACATGTGCACTAATGCTAACCCAAACCACTAACCAAACCACTATCCTAATCTTAACATCTCAGAGGCTGAGAAAGTAATTATAACCCCATTGATGCGCATAACCCTGAATCTAAATGCTAACAAAATATGTCATCCATATTTTAATTTTATTTGCAATCTGCACCGGACCATACATAAAACGGGTATTTCTTGGGCCACGCAAAATCAGACCCCACGCGCAGACACCAACACCCCACACTGCAGTCACTGCAACACACGTCTTTGTGAGATGGCTGAATAAGCTTTTTCTGTGGAACATCGCCGGCTCCCCTTTCACCTCTTTAGTCTGGCAGGTTTATTTTACTGAGCCACGACCCTAAATAATGAGAAAGTTTAAGGAAGGAGGCCAAGAAAAAGTCCCAGCATGCACTGCATTCTGGAAAAAACTTTTGTGTGGAATAAAATTAAAAAGTGACAATACTGCGTACTATTGCACATCGGTCCACTTAAAGCACTGGATACTAGCAATAATTCTCTTTTTGACAGTGTGTACGTACAATATCATTCTGCACAATGACTACCAAGGTTAAGCTCATATCTGGTTTCATGACTCAGTTAATGGCATGAGAATGGGATCTTATTGGGCGCCAGATTTACATGGGCTGCCTGGTTAACTGAGCAAAAATTAGTGTTATCTTATAAGAGCAATAATGATACTTTATAATGGCTGACATTTAAATTAGTGACATATTCCATTTCAGGTGGAACAGGAACACAATGCACTATCAGTTCTTTTACTGAACACTATAGATACTCAGGTCTGTAGCCTGTGCTACTAAAGCTATTAAAACAGAGCACTTGTTTAGCATTTCAAACACTTTAAACTGACTAACTGAGCGCTAAATAAACCATTCAATAAGTCCATTAACAAGCAGCATGTCTTGTCTATCTGTCTTCTGCTTATTTTCTTTTCCATTTAACAATGTGTCGTTTTTGAAGTATCACACTCATAAAGCCGTCTGCTCTGCATTGGCAGATAGAGCTGCTATTTTTACCTTGAAACTGTCAAAAATCCACCAAAAATGTCACTTTCACCACCTTTTTCAGACACAATGCAATCTGGCAATGCAGCATCTGTTGACTTACCAGTCTCTGCTCTGCTGTTTTATAACCCTTTTCACATACATTCACATCTTTTTCATCTGTAAAGGGGAATTAAGACATGTTTATATATTGTTGACAAATTTATTTTTTATCAAGGCTCATTTATTTTTTATTATATAAAATTAAATGACATAACAATTAGGGTTTAATGAGCATTGAGCATAAGGCTGCAGCGAAAACCTGACAAACAAGAGGAGAGCACAGAGCGCAAAGAGAAAATAGAGCAAGGTTATATGCATTTATCAAAAAGAATATTCATCCTGAATTGTACATACATTGTTAAATGACTGAAATCAAACCAATCAAACTTGTTTTAAAAGAGTGTAAAAGGTGTCAGAGACAATTCCAAAAGGTGTGTATTGTGATTTGTCCTGTCATTTTAACAACTGCTAATGTTAGATGAGCATCCTGTGTTATCCTGGCAGATCATACATTAGTCATTCGCTATGTTGCACATCTATCTTCTAGTACGGCTTTTTTCCACGAGGTTCAAGAGAACCTGGACTCGACCAGACAAAAAGATGACAGTGATTAGCTAAGTTTCCATTTTCTTTGGAAATGTACAAAATTGAAATAGCGCAATAAAAACCGGTAATAGAAACCTGAATATCGAAAAAACACTCAAATATCGCTCAAAAGTTGTTACGCATTCACGAGGAGGTTTTTCAGATGTTTCAATATTGAAATGTGTCGCAAAAGCGCTATGGAAACACTTTTTCCGCATAAACATGTCACAAAACGTGACGTACCTGACCACATGATGCGAGTCAAGTCACATTGCTGGTTGCATGACCGATTCTCTCCGAGAAAACATGCTGCGCGGTACGTGTAAACAGAAGAGGAAACCGGGACATTTATAAGCATTATACTTTAAAATCATTACTGCCACATTATACATGAAACAACAAAGGAATACAGAGTTTTATGAGGAAGTTTGGAGCATCTGTCTTCCTGCAGCAAAGTCTCGCGGGATGAGATTTCACGGGAGTAATGAGGCGCCTTCAATGGAAACACGTTCAAAGCGCAATTGTACTTTGTTGACCATTAGAAACATTGCATTTATTTTGCAAAAATCTGTAATGGAAACCCAGCTACAGACAATCACATGCAAGCATGCACCCACGCTAAAAAACTAGACTTCAAATTCATTTCTTGCATATTTTGGAATGATGATAGAAACTGAAGTAGTGCACCTAGAGCGGCAGTTAAAGCTGATATCCTGAGTTTCTGAGAAATCTATGTTTATGTATGATTCTTTTGAAATGCGAAAAATCTACCTAACTAGTCTTATACTATGGTCTACTGCCGGTGGTCATTCATATACATTAATGTATATAAATCCAGTCTTCATCCTATAAACCACTATACAAATGGAAACGATCGCCGACTGCAAACAGCCAATAGGCTTTGACTTCTTGTTTTTGAGTCTGTCAAGCAAAGTGAATGCATAACTGTGCACGGAAACAAGGCCGCGCGTCACAACAGCAAACAGGTAAATATGATTTTGGCTCTTACCTGACCCATAGACCTATATCAGTGCAACCCAATGCAACCTTGTTATGTTCCTCGATGCATGTGCAGAAAAGTAGAGGCATGGCTTCTGGTAGATTGGTAGAGGCAGTGGGAGGAAGTGGAGCTGTTTAGGGTGGGACATCGAGACGTTTCTGAGAAACTCCGGATAGCAGATTTAAGGAATTCTGCTGAAAAACCATCCAAGCAGGGGAAATAACCAAAGTGTTCTCTTTGAGATACTTTAGACTTCTGTTCTCACAAGATTTCTTTCTTTTAAATTTGCAAAATTTTGCATTTTAGGGTGATTTTCTTTGAAGAGGTTTGACGTAACTGATTTTCAAAGTATTAGCAAGGTCTAGAAATTTGGCCACGATGTGTCATTTACAATAAAAATGAAAAAGAATGTTGATGTTTCATTATGTTGAAGGAATGCATTCATAGCAGAACCTGTTTACCAAAATATAGGGCAGTAATGTGAACACAGTCCAAACAAACACTCAGTCATGGTTATGGTTAAAAGACAACAGGGATAACACACAGAGAAAGATTCTCACTAAACAAACAACGTAAAGATGGAGAAAAAAAAACATTTACCGGTAGATCAGAATTAAATCAAGAACAGTGAGTCTCTAGAAGAGGAATTTGATGTCTTTCTTTTGTTTAAGATGGAGTTAGATACTGTATATATCCAGGAGCAACTGTGCACCCACACACAGTCCAACAGTAAAACTCTGCCCAGCTGCACGCTTATTGCCTGGTAACCCAAGATGGCTTTTTTCTCTCTCTTGGTTTAAAGAGGGTAATTATTACTATAAAGGGTGGTTATTAAGGAAAGTAAAGCTGGTACTTAAATGCCTGTTCTCCTATTGTTTATTACTAATAACACATTTCAGTAGTTGAAGAGAGCAGTTAAAACAGGAAGGAAAGATGCTGGAAGGAAGAAAGCATAAAAAACAGGAGAAAGGCACAGGAGTTCAGGTTTCCATAGGGTTGATTACAGTTAAAAGGTTTTGTAGGCTTTAGTTTCTAATTTACCACAAATTATCACTGAATGGGAGAAAACAAAAAAGCATCAGTTAATTTTAGACAGCTATAAAGTGTCTTTATCTTCCCTCCGGGCTAGCATTGGGACTTAACGTCATTTGGAATACAAACATCAGGCAATCATCGTCAATCCCACAATGTTTATGCTAATGACAAAATTGAAGATAATTATCCATCTATGTGTTCATTCATGAAATTATGCAAATCATGCATAAACCACATCCATAGAGCATCTTTTACACTATATTTTGATTCAAGACTGTGAGAATGACAGAGAATGGCTGGCTGAGCAAGAGAGAGGGAGCGAGAGAGACGAAGACATGGAAAGTCCATTAACACACTTGTAAATGAGTCTGAGCTATTTACCACATGCTGGGCTTTTCAAATTACTGACTGTGTTCAGGATGCAGATTGCAGATGGCAATTAAAGATGAATCGAGTGCACAGGCGCAGAAAGAGGCACGCGCAAACGTAAGCGTGCACACACTCTCCCTGAAGCAGCAGTTGAGTGCAGATCTACTGATCTCCATAGCAACACTCACTGCCGTAGGCGATGGTGACATCATGATGATTGATTGTCATAAAACAGAAAAAAGTAAAACAGAATGGCATCAGCGATATCACAGGTTTTAGCTGAGTGTAACATGGCTCCTCAAAGCTGGATGCAGTTTTTCTTTTTCAACTTCTAACAACATACACATACACAGCCCTAACAATATGACCTGGTGGAATAGGTACAGTCGCAACCAGGTACTGAAATGTTTGAAACAAGAAAAATCCAAAGTATTGAAAAAAAAAAAACCCAATATGTGTCTCAAGCCTTGAGTTACTGAAATTACTTATAGCGAAACAGTGGCAGACAGAATATAACATTGCCAGAATATTGTTTGTGTTTCCCGACCTTAAATTTAAATGCGGGTCATTTCCTGTCAAACGAAGGTGCCGGAAGGTTTCCCAGTTACGTGGTCATACCTTCCAGAAAATACTTTTTAACCTCCATTCTGTATGCTCAAGGAATATCTGTAACCCTAACCCTTGGTAGACAGCAGTGGCGGATGCTTTAAGACTACAAGGGAACCTCAGCTTCCCCTAAAATCAGTGGTCAAATATGTAGTGTTGTGTGTACATTTCATTGACTAAATATATGACAGAACACATGTATGTTTAGTTCAGAATCAGCTTCTTATAACAGAAAACTGACAGTGACAGCGTGACGTTCTTCATTCATTACCGCAGCGTCACAGTGTTAATAAACAGTGGTGAAGTTCAGCTTCAATTGACTTCAATGGGAGACGATTTAGGGGTTGATCCACTGCAGTCAAACTAGACGCTCATTGGATAAATGCTCGGTTATGACGCACTTAGTCCCGCCCATCGGACGCCGAGCTTCACAGGAGGTCTATGGAGCAGTGGGCTGGATCTGTCTGTTCCGGACGCTGGAATAATGGATGATGATTGGATGATCTGTCTCAGGCTAATTCAATTTTGATTGACAGCGAAATGAGCCAATCAGAGAGTATGACGTTGTAAGCAGGCGGGTTTTTCAAATATTTCAGTCCGTTGCTCTGTGTTGACACGGAGACTTTGCTGATCCTCTCATAGCGAATCAACTTCTGACAAACCTAGTGTCTGTTTTTGGTGTTTGTGGAGACTGTTACTGCTTGTGTTGTGAGACTTTTGACCAAACACTCACACTCCAGCGCGCAGCAGCTACGCGCGTGCGTGCATGTGCGCGCGCGTGCGTGTGTGATAATCTACAAATAGTTGTTGACAACAAAATGTGAATTCTAATAGAATTCACATTTAAATAAACAGATACATTTTCTGAAGTAGGCAGAAAATGAGCTTCCCCTGCATGAAAGACCAGCAGCCGCCACTGGTAGACAGTGTTTATGGTGTATGTCAGTCATTTTGCACGGTATTACAGTCGTCCCTCACTATATCGTGGTTCAACTTTCGCGGCCTCGGTGTTTCGCAGATTTTTTTTACAGTGCAATTTTGCATACATTTTTTGACAGCGTATGAATGTGCATTGTGTTCTGCGTCCTGATTGGCTAATGCTGCGTTCACCCACCAGCGACACATCCAACTTGGTGAGTTTCACTGCCTGCTAAAGCGAGGAGCTGTGCTCCTTTTTCTCCTCTCATAAACACAAACCACCAGTGAAAAAAGCCGGTCTGATTAGCGGCTAATGCTATCCTAGCTCAGTGCTACAGAGAGAACTTTTACCTGCTACTACCACCTCCTCGCTAATTCTCCTCCACGCCTAATCCTTCCTAGTCTGGTCCCGGTTATATAAGCTGTCATACACCTCCAGGTGGTCACACACAGATTCTACTCCATGGTTGAATGGGTGAACAGACCGGTGTCTGTGTTGACGGCCTGACTTCATCGTCAACACAGATTCTGATTGCGTTCGGCATCAATGACTGATTGCTAGCAGTGTGACTCTGACATGCTGTATGTTTGAAAACAGGTTTATGCTTTAAAATCTACAAAGTTTTGAACTTTGAGAGTGTTTAAACAAGAGAGAAATGTTAATTCCTGTCTGAGAACATTGTATAAAGTGTGTGGTGATGGGTTTTACAGCCGTAAAACATGTATAATAATAGTAAAAAATAAAGCTGACTACTTCACGGATTTCACCTATTATTATTAAATTATTGTTATTTTTAGAACGTAACCCCAGCGATAAACAAGGGACTACTATATAGAGAATTGTTTACTTTTTTGTACACATTTATCTAGCTCAAGGGCTAACCACTAAAAACTATATATAAGAAATGTGTAATGTTCTGTTGCACAATAAAAGGTTATTTTACTCTTTATTGTCCAGTGGAACACCACAATAAAAGCAGGCTTAACCTATTATTTCAATAGAGATACTGTATGTGACCTTAAATTAGGTTGAGGGAAGAAGTTCTGTGTATACATTGTTTGATATTAGAAATTCAGGCATTTACAAATTGGGCATATCAGATATCGCAAAAAGCTATAATTTCTAATCAGAAGTATCGCAAGATAAAAAAAAAAAAAATGCAGTTACGGGCACAGACACTATTGCTCAGATAATTGAAGAAGGTAATGTTGTGAAATGTCTTATTAGATTCTTATTTGGTTAAACTCAAAAGTTCAAGGTAAGGAGCACTTAGGGGTATAATAGGAAAATCCCAACAGCTGCTTTGCAAGAGCCATGGTTCTAGTCTGGGTTTAGGTTCTGTGTTTGAAAACCTATTCTTTTCAGGAAACAAACTTGCCTTAGCATAGATTATCAGCACGTTTTCTTTTATAGCTAAAGATGTTTGTTTTACTCCCAAAGAAAATATTTTGTCGACATACCCAGGCATAAAATGTTAACTACACAACTTGCCTACAGTGCAGCTAATCAACATGACAGAAAACTCAAGTTAGATAATCTCAAGAAGTACCAGCATGGAGGACTGCCTTCAAGTCTAGTTTATCAACTTCTTAAACAGTAGGAGCAGACCTTCAGCTCTGATGATCATGTTTACAGATTGAGTAAATGCATTGTGCATCCCGATTTGTTGATACTGCAAAATAACTACCTACACATAAATAGTCTGGGAGGTTTTATGGCGCTCAAGTAAAAAGCCCCTGCTTTGCCCTTAAATCAGCAACAGGGACAGATGGATCTGCTTATGTAACACCATAGATATCTCTTAGGGGGTTCTGATGTTCAGTGTGGTCCCACCGTTCTTTGATTCCTTTATTTCTTTTGTACCACTTTATCGCTACCATCTTCTGTTGACTTTCCTCAGCCCACTAACTGACCCAGCACGGTTTGAGTCTTCACTGTTTGGATACAAAAGGTTATGCTACAAAAAGATCAGAGCCCCCAAACTTCTGGTTTGCCTCCTTTTTTGCCTCTATATCCTCCCTGTTAAGTTTCTTGGCACTTGTTTCTCTTCGTTTTTTTTTTTTACGTAAGACAGACAGAAGTGGAGCAAGCTTCAAAGTGAATGGCAAAGCCGTCTTTTCCCCTGCTCGCTTTGCTGTTCATGCATGTCATTTGGATGCCAGCTCCCTCTTCCCGCACCTCTGCTAGTGCTTGTCATTATTTTTTTCCTCACTTCCATTGTTAGTCCATTTTTCATTGTTATTGGACCAAATGCTCAAATTTCAGGGCACTCTGGAGATGTACTCATGTTTCTGTTGCTTGGAAGAATGTTTCCAACATTCCAAGTACTGCCTCAACAAATGAAGTATGACTTCAAATTGGGGAAGAGGATAAAAAAAGGCATTATTTCGAGAAACAGAGACCCTCCTGGAACAATCCTCGTTACATCTGCCACCTCATCTTATGCAACCTTGTGGGAATACGGCAGTGATGCTGGAGTGAGTTTCGAGGATGGGGGTTTGTTTCTTTGATTACCTGTCACTGGGCTTGAGCATCAGAGGCAGATGAGGACAGACAGAAATAAAGCTGATGTGTTGCTTTAGCTTGGGTTGGGAATAGACCTTATGGACCTGACACACAAAAACCAAATGCTCTGTCAACTCACATTGCTTCACATCTTCTAAGTGGCATCGGCAATGACTGCAGCAGCCAACATGTGTGCAGCATGAACAGCAAGGTAGAACGCTAAGACATCATTCCTTGTTTTCTCTACTGAGATGGATAAACAAAACTAAAAAAAAACAACACAAATCAAACTAACTCCTCTCGCATATTGGGTTTTGCAAATTGCGGGCCAAGTGTTTGCTTGTCGTGATAAAACAATACAAGTTCTACCTGTGTAAGTCAATGTAATTTCAAACTGGCTCTGGGTACACTTATTTGTCAGACTTCTCAACATGATACACAAAAGTGCATCTTCACCGGTCTACATTTTTCTTGTACAATTTAAAGTAAGGTATACATGCATAACGTGGAGGAAATGATGCATCACTTTCAGCTCAGCTTCTCAAGTAAACATCTCATTGATAAATTGGTCGATTTCAGAGATTGCACCTTCACCAAGGAGGTAACAATTTCACCGTTGATTTATTTGTTTATCTTTCAGCTGGAGCACATCAAAAGTATGTAATGGATTTTGACAAAAATGTAACCAAAGATAGACCTTAAGCCATGGAAGTTTATATTACATTTTAGAGGGGATCACATCAATACTGATTCTGGATCAGTTTAAAAAAATAAAATCGAACAATCCCCATCTGTCATCATTAGCGAAATTTCAGAAGTTCATATCTCGATTTGTATGTCGGGTTGGTTCTTCAATTATGCCATAGAACAGAGGTAGGCAACTTTTATCCCAGTGGGGCCACAAAAAATTTATTTGTTTTAGTTTTTAAAGTAATTTAGTGTGTTTTTCTGTCATTCTATGTATGTTTGTTGTTGCCTTGCTTGTTATGATTGCATTCTGTGCATTTCTGTTATTCTTTTGTGCATTTTTCATGTAAAATGTATGTTTTTTGGAGTCATATTGTGCTTTTATGTTGTCTATTTGCATTTTGTGTTTTAAAGTATTTTTTATTTGTATTTCTATTGTCGTTTTGCTTGTTTGTTAGTACTCTGGGTTTGCAGTCATTTTCTGTGTTTTTCTTGTCTTTTGTAAACTTTTGTTGACATTTTCTGTAATATTGTATATTTCGTTGAGTCATTTTGTGTATTTTTGTTGTCTTTTTTGTGTTATTTGGAGTCATTTTGTGTATTACTGTTGTTAAGTAGATCATTTTTGGAGTAGTCTTGTGTGTTTTGGAGTATTTTCTGTGTGTTTCATGTCTTTTACTCTATTTTCCTACAATATTGTAATTATTTGTGTAAGTTCAATGCTTTTGTTTTGTATATTTTTCTGTAATTTTGTACGCTTAATTTGGAGGCCGCATGTGGACCATGGGCCGGCGGTTGCCCATGTCTGCCATAGACTTTTATCTGGTTCCGATTCAGATTTTCATCGCATTTCATCACAATTTTAAAAAAAATGGGGGTGCCCATCCATTTGGACCTACTGTATTGTTATTAATAGGGATGAAAACATCTTCCAAGCCTTTAAAGTGTGAATGATCATGTGGTACCATGATTTACAATTTGCTAGTAAAGAGAAACTGTAGCTACTCTGCCCAAAATACTCTGATGGTGACAAAAATGGGGTACAATGACAGTCAAAAGTACCATTAGGGAAATGTCAGAAAAAGCACGGAATTGAGCGCATGTTTGCAGCTTTATAGTGCACCAGTTCTTTACACACAGAGCTATGGAGTGTTGCATTTTGCTGCGGAGAAACTGCCTTAAATTAAAACACTGATTTACTGGACTCGGCAGCTGCTCACACTGCCTCTCTCTCAATGACTGCGCCTGCCTACAGTTCAACATGCTGAAACGGCTGTTGATGAAAAAGTATATTATCTTTTCCCAGGCTTCTTGTTCTCTCCTGTTCCTGTTAGGCATGTGTAGAAGCATTGTTAGTTCATTTATCAAACCGCAGTCCTCCACTCACAGCGCCAGGCTCAGTGATTAATGACGACCGTTCATAGTCTTAAACATTTAGCTTTGTTACGCTGACACGCTTACCATATTGGTCGCTGTGGGTTACTTAATGTTGGATCACATTGGGTCTGCGTGTGTGATGACGTGTTTGCAGGGTGACCTTTAAAAGCCTCTCAGTGAGCAAGTTCTGCAACATGGTTTCAACTAAACTAACCTCCTAAGCCCCAACCACTTTTCTCAAAAAATCACACATCTATAAAAATAACGTTTTTCCAAGCTTCTACATAGGACCCTTAGTGGTTACAGATGATGGGACGTTTTGGAAATACATGATACTGAGTGACAATAAATCATGTTTTAAATACATAAATCTGTAGTACGCCCAAAAAAAAACAAAGCCAATTCTTAGTAGGGAAGGCTACAAAATCTGAAATAATTGAACTAATGAATGGACATCAATTGTAGCAAGTTTGGTGATAATCATAAACATTAGGCCAAAAATACATGTTTTTGTACAAAAAAGCTTAGGCGGAAGTACACTTTGCCACATCTGTGCCAACGTTTTCCACAAGTTTGGAAACAGGTATCAAACTGTGATATGTCAGTCAAATTGATTCCAATAATTTTTAGTCTTATGTTTAACCACTAGGTGTTGCAATTTGGCTTAAACACAGCGTTATAAAGCTCAGAACCTGTAGAAGTTGGTGATATAAAACACTATGGGACCGGAATTTAGGCATGAGCACTATAAGCTCATTGGACAAAGAAATGCCAGTATGTTTGTAACGGTGGTATCTATCTGACGACACTATTTGTTTTTATCAAAATATAGAGTTTTATGAACATTGAAGCAATTTTTGATAAGAAACAACAAAGGTAAGACACAATTTGTCATCATTGCTGACTTTTGCCACTGCGTATATTCTGATTTCGTGGTGTTTTGGTTTGTTTTGTGTTTATTTTCTGAAACATAGAACTGAAAAAGGCTGAGTTTGCGAAGTTGTCGACTTTTCCCTCTTTGAGCATAATGGCCTGGTGTGTGTGCTGTGGTCTTTTGTTGGGTTGGCTACAGTTATTGCAAGTTATAAAAGTTTCTTAGGATTACGGAGAGGTTTAGAATGTGTTATGTCATTCATTCTTTACAACATTTAGACCTGTGAGAGTCACAGAGGCTGGATCTGCCCCTGCAGGCGGGTCAGGTGGGGCAGAAGAGACTAAACTGTAACTTTATCATGATTAACCAAATACAGTGTGGCAAAAAAGTCTTTAGTCAGCCACCAATTGTGCAAGTTCTCCCACTTAAAAAGATGAAGCCTGTAATTTTCATCATAGGTATACCTCATCTATGACAGACAAAATGAGGGAAAAAAATCCAGAAAATCACACTGTAGGATTTATGATAAATTTATTTGCAAATTATGGTGGAAAATAAGTATTTGGTCAATAACAAAAGTTCATCTCAATACTTTGTAATGTACCCTTTGTTGGCTATGACAGAGGTCAAACATTTTCTGTAAGTTTTCACACACTGTTGGTGGTATTTTGGCCCATTCCTCCATGCAGATCTCCTCTAGAGCAGTGATGTTTTGGGGTTGTTTCTGGGCAACTCAGACTTTCAACTCCCTCCAAAGATTTTCTATGGGTTTGAGATCTGGAGACTGGCTAGGCCACTCCAGGACCTTGAAATGCGTCTGGCACTGCAGAATTTGAGTAGAAATTTTGCTTGTTTTTAGGTGACCAAATACTTATTTTACTGAGGGATTTGCCAATTAATCATTACAAATCCTACAATGTGATTTTCTGGATTTTTTTCTTCTCATTTTGTCTCTCAAAGTTGAGGTATACCTATGATGAAAATTACATATTTTTAAGTGGGAGTACTTGTGGCTGACTAAATACTTTTTTTCCCCCCACTGTATCTATCTAGCAAAATAATTCAGGCATGTTCTCAAGCTATGTGGCTCCTAATCATCATTACACAAATTTGACTGAACAATGTATGATTAATATTATTGACTAAAAGCACCATAAGTGGCTTGCCACCTGCAACTAATAAAATATATTGCTACATTACTTTCAACTTTCCAATTAGTCTAAGTTACAGCTCTTTTGAAAAGACACCATAAAACCTACGAAAAGAAATCCTTCAACTATCTGGAATCGACCATGGCTCTCTTGTCGCATAGCAATTTGGCACGTTTCGATTCATCTGTTGCAGACCTTATTTAAAGCAGTGGAAACTGATTAAGTCCATCAGAAATATGATGGAAGCATGGGGATACAACGGAAATTACAAGCCAATTAGAACAGTGGCCTACTTTCAAAGACGATTTCATTCATGACCAGCATTAAAAAACACAACCTGTTAAGGTTAGGGAAATGATGATTAATAGCATGTGGAGTGTGGTGGCGTGTATGTGTGAGGTTGTCAGAGTCAGACAAAGTAATTTAATGAAGTGACTCTGCGGTGACCTTTTCCAACTCTCCAGAGCAATGTCAATCTCAATTTCACCCTTTCCCATGAAGGGGCAAAGTGTTTGTTATTAAGGCTTATGTCCTTACTATTGTGAGGCTCAGTGGAACCTTGGAAATTCTCAGCCAGCAGAGGTTAACAGGTGAGGCAGGTGGATAAGGGATGTAGAAACAGAAACAGAGAGATAGCAAAAGTACAAAACAGGAAGAGACATGAAGGCAGGAGAGGAACAGGGAAGCAAAAAAAAAAACAGCAGCAGCAGGCGTGGGAAGGTTCAGTTTCATAATTGGTTTTAGTTTTGCTTTCAGAAAAAAAGAGTCTTAAATTCCAATTTTCAGGAGGTTCATTAGACCCAACTTTTAAGGTCTGAATTAATATTAAAAATGAAGATCATTAAGCTTTTGAATAATGGGCCTGTCATACCAGTAGACTTTCAGTTTGCACAGCGGGAGCTAAAAAGATTAGCTCAATTGGTGACCAAAGCCACACATGGAAGAAATCTTATCTTATAGTATCCTTATATTAAAAGTAGTTGGTGCTATTTTGTTAAAAACAAGGCCACATTAATTCAACTACACTCAATTGTAAAGCCTGTTCCCAGCCATGAGCCATTGTCCTTAGTTAAACTTGTGTGTTTGTGTGGTGGACAGGGTTTGTCTGGGGTGGGTGTATTTTTTAACTATGTAAAAGCACTTTCAGCTGCATTGTGCGCAATTTATAAATAAAGACTGATTGAATAAAAAATATGAAAAGATAATGATTTGATTTAGATTACATTTTTATTTCGAACATAAACACAACAGCAGTGTATTTAACACAATGAGAAAATAATAATAATTAAAAAAAAATCAAACAAAACAAAGAAAATAAATGGTTGCAAAATCCTGCACACGAAAGGCTGTAAATGTTTGAAAAGAAGTAAGAAGAAGTAAACATTTATATGATCCTACCCCTTGTAATGTCTACGACTATACTTTATTTCTATACATTCATTTTCTTATAATATACACCTATTTATACTGTAACAATTAACATCACTGTAAAAAAGAAAAACTGTTAACATCTTGTTTAAACTATCTATTGAAATTATATTTCATGTTTATTTTTATTCATAATATGTGTAATATTTTGCTACTATTTTGATTTTGTTGTTGTTTTTAAGAAAATAAAAGAAATAGTCAAAGACAAAAATGTTCAGGTTCTCATTTGAAGTTAACTAAATTAGCAGTGGAATCTAATATCTAGCCTCGGGTGCCGCATAACTCGAGGTTTTCAACTGTTTTTGAGCTTTTATCGTCAACTCACCCCCTCACAATTCAAGTATAAAGTTCTTTATTATTTTTTACTCATACCAGAATACCAACATCTATTCTAGTGCTTAGATTTTCTGTCAAAGTCGTCTCAAGCAGCAAATGTTCTCACGTCTTTTACACATTGCAGTTTGAATGTTTGAAGACCCACATCTGTGTAGGAGACACTAGCAGTTATTTTAATGATTCTCAAGAAGGAGTGAAGCATTGACTCAGTAATCAGTCAATGTCTCCATAAGAGTGGTCTGTCCTCCAGTGATCCTGCTCTGGAATGATTCATTTCCACAAGATTGCACCCATCTGCTGGCTTTGGGGGACACTAAAATCCTCTATCAGTTACAATTACCCAGTGGTTGCTGAGGACATACGCTGCGAGCGTGTGTGTGTGTGACCTGTTCACCCCGAGTGGAAGTGTGTGCATGTGTACGTGTGAGGAAGGATGAACTCGCACTGTGAATAGAAAGGGGAGTGATGTGCGAGCTGACTCCACACTACTCCATCCTTTCGGGATGGTGAGTCCATGACAGATCGTCCATTGGGATGTAACAGTCAATGATCCTGTGTGTGCACATGTGTGTGTGTGTGTGTGTGTGCGCGCGTGTGTGGTTTTAACATGTCGTTAACAGTAAGTGTGTGTAATCCCCGTTAATTTTGTGCCTTCGGTGCAGGGTGGGGGTCAATGACATTTTTCAGTTACAATTACGTTTTCACATACCCATGTTCAATTACTATTAAATTACGATTAGAGTGACCAGCATTTTCCCCAATTACAATTAAATTGCAATCATTTTCCATCCTCAGCAATTCAATCACAATTACGTTCTCAACTACTGGAGTTCAATTACAATTAATCACAATTACGGAGCCTGAAATAAATAACCTAATAAAAGTTAACCTTCCTCTTGTGTTAGCTTTCTGTTAGCATATCTTATGATAACGGCTCCTAAATCAGCTGTAAAATACACTAAAATCTATCAACTAATTTGTTTCCCATCTCTTAGTTACCTGGTTAGACTTGCAAATTAATGAAAATATAGGTTATAATATTTTTGGTGAGGGTGTCTGAGCCTTTTTTGGTGTCAGTACACCCCTTGATTTAAATGTTTTTAATATGGTAAAATCTGGAAAAGCTTGATATCAATCACATTTTAATAATTGTTAACTACATACAGCATGTGTAGTTACATAGCATTGTAACATGGTTCCCCAGTTTTACGTTAAAATATAATTGACAGTTTTTATTGAAATAATTCAGTCAATTATCTTACCTCAATTACAATGTCATTACATTGCAACAACAACACATGAATTAAATTACAAATATAATTAGGCCATAATTGCATTGAATGATCACTTACGCGATTACAATTATAATTGACCCCAACCCTGCTTCAGTGTTAAAACTATAGGATTTAACCAATTCACCATTAAAAGAAAGCAGAAATGTTGGCCACAAATATATTTTATACATATTTTATATTTTTTTAGAGATTTGTCTCAAAAATATTCACAAATAGATCCACAATTTTCACATGTAATTTTCAGATTTTCACATGTTTTTCAGATCCACAAATACAGCCACGATTTTCACGATTCTCTGCAGAAACTTCAATACTGCCCCCTTGTGGAGGGGTGGTGCTTCACACAAATGTGGGTGGGGAGCTGTGTGTGTGTGTGTGTGTGTGTGTGTGTGTGTGTGTGTGTGTGCGTGTGTGTGTGTGTGCGTGCGTGAATCTGAGCAAAGCTGCGTTACATTTGTCTGAAAAATAAATGCACACACAAGCCGATCCACGATAAATACACACACGAAATTTGTGGATTTGAAAAACACGTGAAAATCTGAAAAAGACAAATCTCTTCCCATATTTTACCTCCTTTGGTAAAAACAGTGGAATAATGTAAAGTTGTCAATGGCAACATTTTTGATGTGAAACCAGGCTGTGTACAGGAAGCACACAGTCACACATCCCGAAGGAGCCCTAAAGCTGCGATATGTAAAAGCAGCCAATGCTGCTGCTGGGTGATGACATTGGGGTGACAGAAACTGTAGCTGTGGGACTTTATCCATGAAAAGAAAACCTCAGGAGATGGGGCAAAGAGATGAGCTGAACCACTCCGCCCCATCCCAACCTCCGAGACATCAAAGTCCATCCATCCTCCCTTTCTCCAAGTCCCATTCGTCTTTCCCTCTCTACAATTCTCTCTCGTCCTTCAGAAAACCCTCTGATCAATTCACTGACTCTCACTTTCAGTAGGAGTTGGTAAATCTCCCCCATTACCCTTTCTGTAACATACTGGAAGTGTTTACTGTGAGAGTCCATGTGACATGTGTGCGTTACATAAAGCTTTCTGTGATGGAGGCTGTCAGAGACCTGCACAGGTTGCGAAAGCAGAGGAGATGAAGTGAGTCTGCATTTCCTGGCTGTGTTGCAAATTTATCTCTCTGCTTACAGCTCAGATTTTACTGCTCGTCCTCCACCACATCCTCTCTTTCTCTCTCTCGTTTCTCTGACTCACCATGAGAGACCAGCTTCCCTCTGTGCACCTTCTAGCAGCCATAAATCTGACACATTGCTCTATAAAGCTGCTTTGAACATGGCTTTACAAATATTAAGGAAGAGCAGAATAAATAAATAAAGGTAAATAAAATAAAAAACTCCTGCCTATAGGGAGAAAGCTGGGTTTCCACCTTAAAAAACTGAAGCCGATTCGCTGGGCTTCAAACGTCTACTGGGAGTTTGTCTGGGAACATTTCCCGTGGGGCCTGTTTGTTTCCGGCATCCATTGTCAGGTTTATGACTGATATTTTTCAATGTAATGCTAAACCCTTAAAGATCAATGTGTTCTCAGCAGAGCTGGGCTGGTAACATTTTAAAAAGATTACAATATATAATCAGGGGAAGACTGCATTGGGGTGTACAAACGTGGTCCTGGATCTTGCAGATTTGACAAAAGACAAAAATTATTTATTCATTCATTAGAAACTAGTGACAATGCTTTTAATCAAAACAACAGCGTGCACATAAATAGTTTTACCTGGTTTCTTGCTTGCCCGTGTAGCCGCTGCCTTATAACTGACTGTATTTATCTTTGAATATATCTTTTCTTTTATTGTTGTACTTTATTGTACATTGCATATTTCCTCCTTACTTACTTATTATTTCTGTTACTTTTAACCATTCAAAGGTAGGGTAGGTTATTATCAAAAGCTAGCATGATTTTGAATGTAGCTTCACCGACGGCTCCGCCTTTACCCCCCTCCCCTCTGTGCTCCGTCCCACTCACATGCACGAGTGCCGGTGCTGCAGAAGAGGAGCTCAGCTCATCGCTTTTTTTGTGTAGAAACCTTGTTGTCTCATGTCTCATTGAGCAGTAAGTAAACAATAAACTTTACCATTATATATGTTAAAAAACGTGATTAAAAAAAACTCCATTTTAAGACCGTCACCGGTAACGCGCTTTGAGTGTGAGCT
Source organism: Gouania willdenowi (assembly GCF_900634775.1). Lineage (NCBI taxonomy): Eukaryota > Metazoa > Chordata > Actinopteri > Blenniiformes > Gobiesocidae > Gouania > Gouania willdenowi. Next base: position 20,738,712 of record NC_041064.1, read on the forward strand.
CGTGCACGCGAGGGGTCAAGAACGAGCAGGGAGCCAGGGAGATGTCATTGGTTAAAAAAAACTCACCGTCTTTTTTTGTTGGTTGAAGTTATTACAGGTTTACAGCTGCTACAGGTGATAGATTTTCTTTGTTCCTTTTTCAGAGCACATAAGTTCTTAATTTCTGTCAGGACCAAAAACTTAAAAAGTATAACTGGAGAAAATCCCCTACCCTAGCTTTAAAAGCCTCCTGTGGACAGGTGTTGTTATTCAGCACATGTACTAATACACTTAATACAATACATCTGGGTAACTAATGTAATTGTGGAAGCAGTAGTTGAGATATGTGGAATAAATGGAATATCAGCAGAACTTATTCATAAAATGTTGAAAACTTGCAGTGATGATGGACTGCTCCAAGATACTTAGCGTACTAATGGTGGTAAGCACAACCATTATTTTTTTAGTAGCCTAAAGCATCATAGCACCAAGATTTACACACTCCAGTACAGTAGGTGATATGCAACTATTCAAGTCCATTGCAACATGCCATTAACCAAGAGCAACACCACTAGCAACAACAAACACTAATGTAATTGTGATGTCCACATCAAATTCACATCACATTTTGCTTTGTGCTTTTTGTTTCAAAAATCCCTTTCAAGGGGCAGTGTTATGAAAAATTCACTCTATAATGGTTTTTGCTACAGTGATAAACATTCCTTTGGCTTCATTCAGAGGGCCACAGTTTAAAAAATTATGTTTCCTCCCTCCCTTGCTATTCCACATTTTTGGAATGTTGGAATTATAACGCGTTGTGACGTCACAACGTAGAAACTCCTCCTCTTGACAATCCTGGCTCCTCCTACCCTATAAGAGATTGAGCTTCTCCCACTCAGACTACCTCACAGGTAAAATAAACAAGTTGATATTACAGTTAATACATTTACATTCAGTATATAGATAAACTGAAGTGCACTCACAATCAGTTTCACTTTTAGTAGCCGTTATATCGCCTCGTATTGCATCTATGGGATAATGTGATGTGTTTGTGACTCAATGTGACGCAGCGGTTGGACAAAACTATGGACTTTCGTCTTAAATGGACTAGTCCTGTGACCAAAAGAGGTGTGAATGAAAAGAAAGTGGCGTAGCAGCTCATGTGAGTGTTTGAAACAGCTGACTCAGCTGATAGTTGAGAGTTTACTTCCATGTGGCGCAGTGTGAGCGGTCACAATCAGTTCCATTTTTAGTAGGGTTACACCGCCTCGTATCACCTTTATGGGATGATCTGACATGTTTGTGACCCAACGCGATGCAGCAGTCGGACAAAATAGTAGAGGTGAGGGGGAGAAGGAAGACTGTCAATGATTTACTGCTGCTGTGGCCTGTTTTTGGAGCGGTCTGAAAGTGACTTTTCAGAGGGCTAAAACTCCAGAAAACAGGCGAGTTTGGGAAAATAAACCTCAAATACTATGTTGTTGGGGGTTCTTAGAACAAATGAAATGGGTGAAACATAGCATAATACTGAACCTTTCATGAAAAATTCCAGCTTTAACCCCTTCCAATAATTGTGTGTGTATGATTCCTTTTATTTGTTGTACAAAACTCTTTTGAAATCTTTTTTGAATGTGTTTTTCATATTATCTGTTAACAGTAAAAAATGACTCTGGAAGGAGTAATACTGAGCCTTTGTTTAAGACACAGTGACATCTAAAGTCTGACATACAAGCATTTTGTGACACAGTAACAACTAAATGGATAAACGACCTGCCGTGAAAAGTGGAATGAAGATTTTATTCGTTCGCAGCAGGTGTGAATTTAACAACCAAAGATGTGGCTGTTTCCTCCACTGTCATACCAACTGAGACGATCACAGAGGTTTCCTCTCCACTAGACACTCCACAACACCGCTAACAGCTGACACTAAAGCTCTAAATAATCATGAGACAGTTTTAACGAGAGAAACAAACCTTTTTAAAAATCATTCCGGATTCAAGGCGGAAACAAACAGCTGAATGGTCCACATTGTGCAACCTGTTCATGAATGGGGTTTGAGTAGTTGACAAGTGATTCTTTGGCTGTCAGTTTATCAACAGCAGCAATTTTTCACTCTTGATCAGCCAAGCGTGGATGCATTATAAATGAACTGCATTAAAGGGGCATCACATAGAAAGAGAAAAAGGCAACTGCTCAGAGAATCATCACAACCATCTCTGCCTTTGTCTCCACCCGCTTTGTCTGTCACACACCCTTCCAATCCCCCCCGCCCACCCCCCGCTCTCCTCACCACTCCTGTCTCGTCCGATCGGCTTCACCGTGACAGACGTGTTAGGCATTCACAGAGCGTTGGGTGCCATGTGGACAGAAAACTGAGCCCAGAAATCAAGCAATATGCTGGCAATCAAACCAGAAAACAAACAAAACAAACCACACTCCAATCCCACATGCATCTTGCACACATGGTAGACCCAAAAGTTCAACTATGTTACTGTTTTTCATCTAAAGTAAATCAGTGACTCAAATAGTAAAAGGTGTTTTGGGAAAGTTATAAATTTCGTTACTTAAAGAGTAACTAAACCCCAAACCCACTTTTTTCTGCTGAATACATATTGTATGTATTTGGGTATTAAGTAGTGCTGTTTATTAATCCTTGTTCCACTCTTCACATATTAGTAAAAACTCTCAGAGTTACTGGCCACTAAGGGTTGCACGCCACCTATTACAATCTTATTTTGCTATTGGCTGAAACAGATTCTTTAACCCTCTGGAGTCCAGGGTATAACAAACCGTTTTTGACTACTTTTGATTAAACCTTTATATCTCACCATAAAATGGTTCAGCTTGCCTTGTTTGGGATCATTTTTTTCAGCACAACTTCAGCTGTATGAATTTATTGTTAATTCTTCATTTTGACATAGTGTATAAACACAATGAACTCAAATCCAAGTAGAAAAAAATGGGTCTTTTTACTGTACAAGTTCACCAAAAATAACAAGTTAAATGGCATGTTAACATAATCAGATGTCACAAATTATTTGTGCTACTGCAAAAAAACAATTTCCACTAATGAGACAGAGGGACACATCACAGGCCTAACACTTTCCACCAATAGGAAAGAAGTGTATTTTTTCGTCTGCAAACACTTTTGTTTTGCAAACGAAGGAAGAACAGCCCCTTTTTTAAATAATCAGTAAAAGTGCAACATTTTTAATCTATCATAACTATTGTTCTACTATTACGATAATTCAAATACTGGTATATAGTTTTGAGTCCTCGTTTTCAACACAAGTATAATGGACACTCTGCAAGGCTGCATCTGGCAGGGTTGTCTTAAATTGGTCATGCGCGTCTGTCGACTCCTAAGGGTTAAGATTCCCCTGCGTCATCAACTTTCACTGTTGGCCCTGCCCCTCCTATAAAAGCTGAGAGGAGGGAGGAGGGTTTCCTCCAATCACAGCCCTCAGTGAGTATTGATTGAAAGTTCTAATGAGGAAGTCCACTGTGTTCCGTGTGAAACAGCCACTGTAGCGGTGATGTTTTTGACTCTGTGCTTCTATAAAGAGCAGATTCTGCACTAATCAGAGGGTTCATCAAGCTATGTGTGTATTTACAGACACTATGTTATGTCTGTATTCCTGTCTGTCTCTGCGAGTGCGCGGACGTTTGTATCGGTCATATCGCTATGTGCGTAGGGCTGTTTGCCCCCGAGTAATGTCTTTAAGGCTGTGTGTGCGCTTCACGTCGTGATTGTGTGTGCATGCCTGTAGTTGGAGTGACACATTTCAGCTTATTAACTCCCTGTGTGTGTGTGTGTACAGACATCATTGTGTGTATTACCGTCTGTCTCTGCGCCCAGCGGAGTGCGCTGACTAAGTGGGCGTGTCTTACTGCTCCAGCAGTAACGCCCATAATCAAAGCATTTTTTGAATTTCCCTCCTAGTGGCAGGTCAGGAGAAAGCAGGGGTTTAGTTACTCTTTAAAGAGGATTTTAAAAAAATGCCTTGCTTATGGGCAGTTAAGACACACCCAGTCTATACTAAAAATTCTCCAGTAAACAATGTATGCTATGCTAACTAGCTAATCATTACTCAATATACCCTCTTCTCTCAGTCCAACCTACTCACCACAGATTGTAGAACCCACAGGTGCTATTTTTATTAAAAGGGGCGGGGCTAACAGTGCTTGTTTGTGACGCAAGATGGCCCCAAAACGTCACATGATCTTGTTCTCAGCTAATAGCAAAAATCAATTTTAATAGCTGGGTTTTCAACTTATAGAGGCCAGTCGCGCTGATATTTTACTAAATATGCCAAATTGAAATACTTTGACTAAAATGTTGAAAGTTGGACCAGGATCAATGAACAGCACTACTTCATACCCAAATACTTTTGTATTCAGCATAAAAAAGTGGTTTTTGGGTTAGGGTTAGGTTTAGCTCTATAAATTTAATTTGAAAAAAGAAAATTCTCTGATGTCTTACCAAGCTGTAACTCCATGTTGCTGATCTTGTTCTCCGATGGATACAGAATCTTTGGAGGCTTGTCGGTCAATGGAGCTGAAGAGACAAAAAAGACGGAAACAAGAACAAACGTCAGTAAAAAGAAAGTGTGAGACCTGCTGAAAGAGAAAACACATCATACGCAAATCATTTTCTTTCACAATTCAAAGACGCCTTTCAAATTGGAGACTCGTTCTATTTTCTAAAGCAGAATTTATTGCAAAATTAAATTTTATTTTCCAAAGAGTCATTATAAAAGGTGTGTGTTTTGCAGAGATGCTAATACTTAGCATTGAAATACAAATTTCAGTGCCTGATAAAAGCACCACACCTGCAGCTAAATTCAAAAGTCACCCAAAGATCTTCATAGTATGATCTTCTTTAATGATAAGAAAAGGAAAATATATATTACTTAGCATATATTACTTACCAATCGTGTTTAATAATAATTTGACTAATTGGGTGAAATGTAATTAGCGTGAATGCTGTTTTTAATCCTTTTTATTCTCACATGACTAACTTTTATTATTTTAACAAAGTCATTTGCGTTTGTGTGTTTCTTGTATAAAAAGCTGTTTGTTAAAAAGTGTTTCTACAATCATGGAAAATTGTGGCACAGAGACATGGCTCTAGTTTGTTTCCAGACTCGTTTTTTTTTTTTTACCAGTTTTGAACGATGAATTATTGCCTTTAAAGTTCCCTCCCGTAAATCATAATTTTTAAAATTATTGTAGCACCTGAGATCCTGTTTGAGGGACGAATAAACAATTTATCACAGCTGGAAACTCGAGAGTTTTATTTTCTTCTGTTACACTTCATTTAATGACTGGGTTAAATATGCTTGTTGATATAGATATTAAACAGCAGTTTGGGAAGACTGGAGTCCAACCATTTTGACTTATTTATGCCTAAAAAACACTTCCCACAGATTACATTGGCAGTTTATTTCATCCATATGCCCTTAATTTATTTCTAAGCATATCAGGGTTATGGTTAGGGATCAAAACAGGTATATTTCATTCCATTCAGATGAGGCTGAGATCCAGAGGCTCCATTAGGGTTTAAGAGGTTCAATGCTATTACATAATCTGCCTACATCAGGAAATGGCCAAATTTTCTGTAAAATGTCAAATGTTTATCTTTTGCTTTACTTAAAAATTGAGTGGACAAAATTAACTTAGGAATCAGTTTGTTAAAAAGCATGCATCCTTTCCTTCTTTGGAAAGTTTTACATTTTTATTATATTTTGTGAAACTATTTCTTCGGTAGCATGTGTGAGCAGACATCTCACATTTCTATTTTAACGAAAGGCAGTGGCTATCCGTACGGTTGCCGTATCAATATACCGACATTCTATCCGTACACAGCGTCCCTCATTGGCCAGTTTAGGTCACGTGATAGGTCAGTCATTGGCCAGTTTTACCCTAACCCTAAAAATTTTTGCGATATTGGGTTATAACCTAACCCTAACCCTGAGACGCTATGTACGTGTACTTCGGTAACCCTACTAATAGCACCGGGGGTTGTCTGTATGGCAATTGTACAAATAGACACTTTATTAAACAAAATAAGATCAAAACTGAACTATTTTTATCCAGAGAAAATTATGTAAAGGAACAATATACTAAATAATGCTACACGTAAAAATCGTTTTGCTTAAACATGAAATCTGTAATCCTAACGGTAACAAGACAAGAACAAATACTAATATTGTACCCACAAAATGTATGTGACTCCCATGAGCAGACCTTTAAGGTCTAATTATCTAACAGTGATAGGCCAGTCTGAAGCCCCTTGTTTTTATTAAGACGTTTCCTTAGTGTCCTCACATAACGTCTACTTTGCCCTCATTATGAGAGCACTCTAACAAGCTGCTCTGAAGCCGGATTCTGTTTATATGCTTGGAAGGAACAAATCATGGAAGGCTTTTTGTCTTAAGTAATTTAGCTGGGTAACGGCTTTCCTAGAGTATAGTGCAGGGTCATGTACAGTGCTTAGTTAAAGAATTCATGATGGCATGTAAAGAAAATACTGGTGGTGCACATATACCAAAATGTGAGAGTGAATTATGTTTTATTCTGTGTGTATAATCTTAGACAAGGACTTTTTTAACTACCCATGAAAAATGTCAATGAGTTAGCCATGGACAATATTATTTAAGATATATTTTTTTTACATTTCAATAACACTATAATGACCCTCAGGCACAACACACAAGAAGAATGTGGAAAAAGATAAACAGGCCTGGAACTGCATATCAGTCTTGCTCCTTTTTGGCATTACAATAAATGTAAAATAATGCAAATATGCAAGGCAAAATTTGTATTACACAGAAGTAAAGGGATTTTACAAAAGTATCCAAAAAAACTCTGTCTGCCTTTTCCAGTTCATCCATAAATTCTTTCATCACATTTTGTTTTTGCACCTTCAAACATGTATGTATAGCTATTAGAGGTGTCCCAATCCGATACTGAATATCGCTCCGATATCAGCCAGAAAAAGAATATCGGATTTTATTGGACTGCATCTAAAATGACCGATATAAGCTTTCCGATAAAATTTTCTGCTCCACCACTTCTATCCATAGGTGACTATGGTTCACACTCCAACAAAGTACCCTACTGTTGCTGACTATTGTTCTCTGTTTGAGTAACATCACTTGATCAAGCCTTTTCTAACATTCATAACTACAAAATAAGTAATAAAAGTATGTATGATTCATGCGGATATCGCATTGGATCAATGTCGGTATCGGCCGATAGGAAGGGCTGCAATATCGGCATCGTATCGCAAGTGAAAACGTTGTATCAGGACATCCCTAATAGCTATACAAGAGCACTTAGAGTGCAAAACTCTGCCAAATATCTTATTGGCCAGATATTGGCAGTTATCTGGATCAGTGATTCTGATCATGGTACCATGATCATTCACACTGGAAAGGCTTAGAATACATTATCACCATTAATAACAATACAGTAAAGGTCCAAATGCATGGGAACCCACATTTCGGCAAAAAATTGCAATAAAACGCTCAATACAGATCTGATCTTGTTGAAACTCAGTGAGGTAGTTGATGAACCAACATAACTGGGATACATGTCATAAAGATCAGCCAATCAAGATGTGACTTTTTGAATTTTTGGCAATGATGAAAAATTGTGATTTTTTAAATGATCCAGAATCAGTATTTTTTATCCGAATCTTCAATGACATAGGATGATGTGTGGATTTAATCGGTAATAGATGAGAAATATTCTGCTGGAGATTTCTTCCTGTTAAAAGGGAGTCGTTTCTTCCCACTGTCGCTAAAACCTTGTTCATGTGGATCTTGTTGGGTTCTTTCTTTCTTATTATGAATTTTACAATTTGATAAGTGCATTGAGATGACTTTTGTTGTAATTTGCGCTATACAAATAAAGTTTAATTATATTGAATATAAATTTGATGCAGATTTACAGTGTGGCATGATCTACAACAACAAAGACATGATTAAAATACCTGAACGAAAAAGCGTCACAATCAGAACAAACTAAATACAGGCAAAGGAAGAACTTGAACGCTCTATTTAAAGAAGAGGAATTATCCCCTTAATGATGGCTTCTAAATACAGAGATGCAACAAGTGGTTGTGACTCACCAGACTTAGAATGCAATCCCTTCAGAGATAACCCAACATCACTCTGTGAGCAATGGACACACACGCACGCACGCATGCACACACTTATCGCAAATATGACTGATTCACTATTGTGTTCAGGTCAAGATCACAAATCCTCCTAAATCAGACACAGACTACTGCGAACACGGCAACCTGTTGATTGCATCTGCTGTTCACAAAAACCACATAAGTATGCAAACATATACAATGTCATGCCAATGTGTGTGTGTTGCATGTACACATTAGCATTTCACACAAACAGAAAAAGACAATAGGATATGAAACTCAATATTACCTGTGTTATTTTTGCGTGAGAAAATTAATAAATACCATTTTAAACTGTGAAAATGATTAATTACTTGGCTTCATTACAGAAAATGTCGTTAACGGGGTTAAAAACCGATTATTTTGGGCAGTAAATAAAAAAAAAAAACATTTACTGAGTGATTGATTGAATATTTATGAAATTATTTAAATAATTTATTTAATTAAGCTCTTATATATTATTTGTTAACACTTACTTGAAGTTTTATACCTAAGACTGACAATAGGCTGTCATTATTATTACATGACACATGTCATTAGCATGAATAAAGTGTCATGAAGGCTGTCATTAAAGCTGCAATATGTAACTTTTTTTTGGGCATCATTTGGTCAAAAATGTTTCGGGCGTTACTATTGGCTGCTCGACTGAAGTCAGTTGCATTCATGTACCTCCGGTAGTAAAAGTGAAATGACGGACGTCCAAGCAAAAGTCTCCATTGTGCCGTTTGACAACAGTTACACAGCAAATGATGCGGAAAAAGGCAGACCGAGGTGGAGAAGCAACAGTTTAAAGCCTCAAACACCGAGGAGGAACGGATCCCTGTGACTGCGCAGGGTCCACCCTACACACACACTGGTGTCAGAGAAAGAGTGATAACAGACGGGATAAATCGCATATAAACCAAGAGAAGCTCATTCAAGGTGAATTAATTTTATAGTCTCGATGCGGAGTGATGGATATCAGTCTGCAAAGAGCGGCAGGCGGCTGGGATTACAGCCCCTCTGTGTGTTCTCTGGTGGGGATGAGCTGACGGTAGCAGCCGCTGCTCGGGACAAAACTACAGTGATACATGCATTCATGTCAGAGTCTCTAAAACACAAGAAAAATCTTCAATAACACAAGATAAAGTCCATACTCTTGTTACTATGTCGCTATTGAGAAGAAAAAGTTGCTAAGAGTTCACAAAGGGAACGGAGGTTGAGTTTCGGTTTCAAAATAGAGCGGAGAGAGGATTTTACAAACTGCAGCTTTAAGTGTTGTTTGTTTGTTACCCTAAACCCTAACACTAACCCCACTAGATCCCTCCACCCAACCCAAAAATGCCAACATAGCTCCAAAGGTGTCATAATTTAGCGAACAACACTTAATGACAGCCTTCATGAGACCTTATTCATGCTAATGACAGGGTTGTGTCAGCCTTATGTATAAAACTAAAAGTGTTACCAATTATTTAAAAAAATAATTCTTCATAAACATCTGTAATGAATAAATAAATGATACACAAATAAAATAAACTATTAAAAAACAAAGAGATTGAACAGATTCTAAAAGTGAAGGTATGTTCAGGTTCAAGTGAATTACAGATTTTAGTACCTGCTTTTATGTAAACACTGAAAAGCAAGCATGGTGACTTCTATGAGAGGGACGGTCACGGGCTTTTAGGCACAACTGTTTGCATTGTTAATAGGTAATCACAAGGCACAAATTACTCTGGATACTGATACATTTTTAATTACATATCAAACTGCCATACGTAATTACACAATGGGTGATCCTATAGCTAATTATGCACTGGGCAAACAAATGAGGACAAGCTGTGTACAGGACATAAGAGGCGAAGCAGATGTGGTGAGGTGAGCTCATATGGGAGAGAGACATCATCAGACTGAGAAGAAGAGCGGGAGAAACGAAGAGGAACATTTATAAAGTGAAAACGAAACAGTCACGAAAACATGCTCCCGCTCATTTTGGCACGCTACACTTGCTTCTGAAAATCTCATTATCTTAATTACCACTTCTTTATGAGAAATACATCAATTATCTAAGTTCGGGAAGGGAATGTCATTTAATAGGTGGAAAAAGAAAAAAAAAAAAAAGTGGGAGCAATGACTGACAAATTAAAACCATTGCTAAGAAAAACGATTTCCCTACTGACAAAAACTATCAAGGAAAAAGATTATTCAAATTGGGGGTATTTAACATAACTGAAGACATCTTAGATTTGTCGAAAACAGGTGTAAATACGTGTTAAGGCTGGGATAAACTGTGCAATTTTTTGAATCGTTGTACTCAGCTCCAGCTCAAACTGTGCGACTTATGTGCAGAGCCCGAATGTGCGCAGCTCACGATCCATGTTCTCACACTATACGGACCGACACTCTGACACGATCTGACTGCTCACACTATACGTCCATACACAAGTCGAGGTATTGTTTCCGGAAATGCAACTTACAAATTACAAGAAGAAGAAGAAATCTGAAGTGTCGCCATTAAAACAGACGAAGAAAAAAAACCCGGAAGTGGAGAGACACTTGCAAATCTCAGCAAAAAGAGCTTTAAAGGTGCAGTCCGCGACTCTCAGATCTCCCTCCCCGCTGCTCTCTTGCCCTGCCTCCAAACTTTCCAAAGTCCCTCCCTCAGAGGAGCTAACAAGCTAACGTTAGTCTGACAGCAACATCACAGTAATATAACATGCTCTGTAAAAGCATATTACTGCAACGCTTCTCACTCTCTATGCGCACAAACCTCAGCAGCAGCAACAACTCAGTGTCACTTGCAGCAGCCACACGGAAGCTGCTGCGTGCACAAAATGGGCCAAAAATCGCACAGTGCATGCCTGCCTTTAGAGGCATGAGAGCAGCATACAGACAACATTTACAGTCCAAACATTTTTAATGATTTTAAAAGGCTTGTTATACTTTCGCCTGGCTACGTTCGCGGACCGCGCGCACTCCACAGGAGCGCATTGGTGTTTATACTCGGTGCATTCACCGTTGCAATACCCGCAGCCAAGACAGGGGGCGGTACAGAAAAATTCTTCAGGAAGTAGTAGCAGTACAGCTCTGTACTACAGAAGAAAAGCCTGCGGAAGGAAGTAAACAACAACTATGGCGGCAGCAATTCAGGCACGTAGGAGGGAGCAGGAATTGCTATGTTTGTGGTTATTGGCTGCTCTTGCAGTGAGACATGACCTGAAAACTTATTTCATGACACCGCAAGGTCTTGTGCCCTGGCAGGACACAATGATTAGGAGAGGGTGTTTAAGTCACATTCCTTGTATTATTTTAAACTCTACTTGGCAGTAAAACTATTCTGATTCTGATGTAGGAAACAAATGTATTGTATTTTATTTTATTTATTTTTTTTATCATGGAGTTAAAGAAACAACCAATGAATAAATCCCATGAAGTTTACAGAGTATACTAATTAATCAATTTTATTTTTTTCAAAATAAGTAAATGGTGGTTGTTTTGGTCCTGGCTCCTCAGCTTAGGTTCCATAAAGTTTTCTAGGTATATTGCACTGGTATGATGTACAGTACTAAACATGATAAAAGGCCAAAATAATTAACAGATTCAAGTTATTAGAAATAGGTGCTAAAATATATAATTCATATTTATTAATTTTATTCACACATTCAGCTAACCATAGATTATGCCAGGCACACATTTTTTTTTTTTTTTTTTTGTGACTCCTCGTCTATTACAAATGAAAGCGCAAATACTCACTGAAACTTGTTCGTTGAAAGCCGGTTTAAGTGAGTGACTGCCGTCAGAGTGTTGCACTTGCAATATATTGGAATGTCAGGTAGATTAGGCCTACCTTTATCGTACAAAAAGTCATCTGAAAATCTCAGCGCATAGCACAAACAGCATTGTGTTGACATTTATATCCCTCTTGACCTATGACCCCCGCCGGTCGCGCATGCACACTTCCAGATTTTGAAAGGCTTGTTGTGTCTCTTCCTTTTTAAGTTTTCAAGGGAACCGTGGCAAGATTTATTACCAAAAATAAATGTTTGGGGTGAAAGTAACTAGTAGTAACTTTTACTATTTAATTGAGCTACTTTTTACTTAAACTTGAGTATTTTATGTATGACTTACTTGTACTTGAGTATAATTTCAATCAAGTAACAGTACTTCTACTCTAATAGGATATATCAGTTCTATTACAACCCTTCTGACTGCCAGAGGTGGTGCTTTAGCACTGGATATCTACATCTCTTGTACGAACTGGTCGAGCACCTATACCAACAAAGTCACCTGTGACCCCCGCGTGACACCCCAGAGTCTATAAATTCCGGTGTCACCAGTGGATTATTTCCTTTAGTCTTCTCACGCAAGTATGGTCACTTGGACATTAGTCCCATGAAGATTGTGGAGAGAAAAAACTCCGGAACGAGCCGTAGTGTCGGCAGCCACGCGACCTTACAGGTTGGAGCTGCGAGCCTGTGTTTGCTCTCCAAGGGGCTGGATAGGACGCCATAATACAATATCGTACAACCGGCTAGTTTTTTTGTGTGTTACCTTTACCGTGGCGCTAGGTTAGCACAGTTAGCAGCAGAGCTAACAAGGCGATCGGCTGTCGCGTTATGTTGTTTTGTTCGCAGTTAGCAGCAGTATCTCCACTCAAGCTAATGAGGCAATTACAGCCCCAGCCAGTGTTTTAATGGCTTTGACTGTCGCTTTATGTTGTTTTCACTCGTGCTAATGAGGCGATTTGCAGCCCCGGTCAGTGTTATTGACAGCTGTGGCTGTTGCTTTCTGTTGTTATTGTAACGGCTACACAGGGTTTAGTCCTTAGTTAGCAGTAGTGCTCTCACTCACATTAGTTTTCTTATCACAGCTTTGACTGTTGTTTTCTGTTGTTATGGTGACCGTTCCACAGGGTTTAATCCGTAGTTAGCAGCAGTGGTTTCACGCAAGCTAACAGGCAGTGAACAGCACCGTTAGTTTTCTTACCGCACCTGAGACGCTTAGAGCCCATCTAGTTTTTTTGCAGCTCTGTATTCCGTTCAGCCAGGGTGGTTAGCATGTCGTTAGTAGCAGTGCTCACAGTCAAGCTAACGACGAGCCCTGCGGCTTTATTGGCAGTTTCCTTCGCAGCATAGGCTGCTTAGAACCTGGTTAGCCTGCTCGAGCTGTTGCCGCGCTATGCAGTATCTCCCAGTGAAGGCAGTGTCCTCACTCCTGCTCCCGGTGCGCAACTGTCACCATGTCCCACTCTTGTTGGATTGCTTGGGCCCTCTGGAGTTGTAGGACGGTCACAATCTTTTCCCATCCTCTTTAGGCATCGATCATCTGAGGATTGGGGTATCCGAAGATCCATGCATGAACTGTGGTTACATGCCATGGTCAGTACGCATGGCTAGGCTGAGAGAGGTGAAGCAGGCAGGAGGGGGCCGACACCTCCCCGGATGACCCGCTTCTCCCCTGGCAGGTTGCAGGGGTCAAACAACTGGCCGGGGGGCAGTGTTGGCCCCAAGGGCCAAGAGACCTAGGGGTAAAAAGCTGGCATCAAAGGTCGACCGATTGTCGGCTGAGCTGGGTCAGATGACAGACCTTCTGAAGGCTCTCCAGCCTAGAGTTACCGCTTCGGCACCTTCAGAGATGAGGGCCCTGGCCGATGAAGATGCTGTGTCCATTGCCGCAACAGCAACGCAGTTCGCAGATCTTGGGGTGGACTCCCCCGATCCGGTTGGCACACTTTGAACCATCGTCAGAAGGGGTGTCGGAACTACTGTGCCCAGTTTCGGCCCTGAAGACCTATATTAACGCTACATTGAGCATACGCCAATGCAAGAAGCTGTTTGTCTGCTACGGCGGCTCTAGACAGGGCAGGACTCTGTCAAAACAAAGGCTATCCCACTGGGTGGTGGACGCCGTCACGCATGCTTATACGGCCAGTGCTCTCCCTCCACAATCTGGGGTGAGATGTAACTCAACGAGGAGTGTATCTACCTCCATGGGCTTCTCTAAAGGGAGTACCCATTAAGGCAGTTTGTGTTGCAGCCTCGTGGACCTCACCCAGCACCTTTACCAGATTCTACAGGGTCAACGTGTCTACGCCTCCTCCTCTTGGAGCGGTCTTGCGAATCACTCAATCAGCATCCAGCGTGAGGTGGGTGTCCAGATTCCTTATGACACTGTTGACATTGCTCATCCAGCGCTAAAGCACCGCCTCTGGCGGTCAGTAGTAGGATGAAATGGAACCATACGTACGTAACTGTCATTCTCTTTACACCAATGTATATTACAATATTTAAATGTCACAAGATGTATCGTCTAGGGTACGAGTGTTATCGCGGAGAGCAGTCAGAAAAAACATAAATCACACCATCTACTACACACCAGATTGTTATGGTGGGTTTGTAATTTTTATATTCCTATTGAGTTAAAAAAAAAAAAAAGAGTCATACCCACAGTAAATATGTAAGTATGTCTTTTTGTCTCTCTTACTTCCAAAAAATATTGTATCACATCGTATCGTGAAATCTACTACCAAATACATTTGTTTTCAGCTGAAAAAAGTGTTTTTGGGGTTTAGTTACTTTTTAATGATAGAAAACCTTTGACATTCGAAGAACAATTAGGCAGGAACTGTTATAATAATATGTACACACAACGAACATAATACCTTCAGAGGAGCAGATTAGTTTCACTTCTAAATCATAGCAGTTTTAGCAGGAAGAATCATTTCACGATTTGATACATTTCTACCCAAACGCAGAGAGCGATGCTCCTCACTGCTTCCACCACTTTCATTTCATAACACTTCAGCAAGTAGACAGGAGGAGTAAATTCCCCAACCAGTAATCATAACATTACTGTAGATGGCTGTTTATTTCTTGACCTACAGTTTCCCTCCTTACAAAATGAGAGAAGAAACACTTTCACATGTTGAGAGTGTAACTGTAGCTTATCTTTGGTATCTGTTATGTTATGTTGCTTTGGCTCCATTATGTTATTTTGCATCTATAATAAACATTCTGCTGTGAGTTCTGCTCTTGTTTCGGTCCTAAAGCATGCACTGTAGTTTGATCAAATTTACCCCAAGAAGTAATGCAATATTGATTTTTAACGTGTATGGTAAGGTTACTGTCAAAAGTTTTGTGTGCACACATGAAATTCATGCATTTGTGGCATTCATTCCTGTGGACATAAATCTGGCATGATAAACCACGTTATGAGGTCTCAGGCATTATGTGTCGATTAAAGATTGTGGCAGTAATGCATCAAAATGCTGGAGGCCAACCACTGTTTAACACGAGATGTAAAAAATAATTGGTACATTGCACCAAAATGCCACATAACACGGCACGTGAACACAATCAGGTTAAGTGAATATCTTTCTACTTTGTTTTTTGCACAATATTATTGTGTTTGCACCAAAGTGAATTGACTCTTTTCGTTCTTCTTCTACGTCTTTCATTATCCCGAATTTCGATGCCGCCATCACTGGTCATAATTTAAAATGCTGTATTTGCATTGCAGATCTTCAATCTACACCTAATGCCTGTGACTTTGCGACATAATTTATTATTTTTGATTTGTACCCACAGGAATGAGAGTCATGTACACAAGAAAAAAAAATCAAAAATTGCAACTGTGATTCAGCTGCTCAAATTTTGTACTGTATATGTGCACATACCCCCTATCACTCTTCCCTTTTGTTGTGAGTATAACATTCAAATAGCATTAATCTACCTTTGTCAAATTGTTTTTCTAAAAAAATAGTGTTATTTTTATAATAATAATAATAATATGACCCTTTCTTTCCAAATTCAGCAGTACTAATAACTCTCAGGCCCACAAGAATCAATGGAAAATGTTTAAAATTGAACATCGTTGTGTTACATTTCCATACTTGTAAAATAAACCTGTCTCAAACTGACATGAGTAATGCCTAAAAGTGGTTGCAATAAGAGTTGTTTGGACCCATTGCACAAGGACTTTGGGCTCTTTTATTCACAGTTCAGTTACTGCTTGGCTGTGAAAAAGCTCAGGGGATTTTCCGGAGGTATTATTCTAGGTGAATGGCTGCAGGCAAACAGAAAATTTACAAATTAGGAACTGATACCCTTGAATCAAAAGGATTTTGCCTTACATGTCCCATTTGTTAGAGTTGTGCAGAAAGAAGAAACATGCCTTTGAAAAATGAGGAAAAAGAATCAGAAGAGCTTGCATGTTGAATGACTACCACAAGAAGACAGGGTACATATCCATTCACAAGAGTGTACATACGTTTACACAGGTGCGTCTCACCCGAGAGGGATGTGATACCCGCACAAAAAAAAAAAAAAAAATCATCCTTCTCACTTTTTACAGAAGGATTAAATGTTGAAAATGTATTGGTCCAATTAGATTGATTGGATGGTGATCAAATCAATCACAGGCAGCCATTTGACGAAGCCGCCGTACCGAGAAGGTAAACAAAGAGGTAGCAGCGACGAGTAAAGTGCCAAAAAACGTGGCAAGAACAGAGTGAAAAATGGGCCAAAAGCAGTCAAGAGTGGGAAAAAAAATTACCAAAAAAAAAATAAAACAGGTGGTATTTAATGGCAAAGGTAGCTTAAATGAACAAAATGTGGCAAACAATAGTGAAAAAGGGCAAAATGTAGGGAAAAAAGGAAACAACTGTTATTTATTGGGCAAAAGTTGTCTTATTTGGATGAAAAGTGGCAAAAAGAACATGCAAAAATTGACAATGAATTGACAATGAGGAAAAAGGGATATATATTGGCAAATGGTAATTAAAAATGAAAAAAAAAGAATGTCATATTTTCTGAAAAAGGGCAAATGGGACAAAGAAAGTATCAAAATGGCCAATGAAATAGGTAAAAAGGAGTTTAAAAAGTGTTCCCCATTTAAGGTTTTCTGGGGGATTAATAATTAAGAGCTACATGTTGAGTTAATAACAATTTTATCATGGTTTTAGTAAATACATTTAATAAACTATATTGGGAGTTGACGGTTGCCCTACCCTTAGAACACACTCACTTTTAAAATTGCTGCTCCACCTTTGCATTTACATCTCTCAGAATGATTGGAACAAACGCTAACAGACACATTCAGGCATGCGTACAATAAAATGTGAGCATCAAACTAGCTTGTCCGTCAGTCTCACAAAATTGGCTCAAAAAGTTTTCCAGGCTACGGTTTTAAATCCAACTAAAGCCGTGTGGCTGAGAAAGGAATCAGAAAGAGAAGAAGGTATACTTGAGCAAAGACTGCGGGAGTCTCTCTCATAAGGCGGCTAAGCTTGACTAGTGAAGTCTCAATTTGCCTCCGGTACTTCTATATTGTACATCATGAGATCACCATATATAATCTGTGACCTTCGTCTGTACTGATGTCACCTTTGAGCCATTTTCATTTCAGTTCTGATGCAATAACTATCCTGTAGGTTTCCCTTATAAAGTCCCTTAAGAGTATATGGAATTCAATTCTGGTCCCCACTATTTCCCACACGAGAGAAGCTGCACAGTAATCTTGTCGCTGTCATACACAGGAAGTTAATGGAAGCAGTTATATTCATCCTCACCCCCGTCACGTTTCTCCACTGTGCACCAATGTTGTGCTCTCTAGCAGCTCCAGCCTCAGGCAAATCTAAGATATCTCAACATCAAAGCAAAGAGTGTGCGCCCCAACACGTAAACACCCCTGGGCAGGGTCCCGAATTAAAGTCATCAGCACTGTCAAATGGACATCATCATACAATGTGGATGAAAGTGCCCTGTCCAGGGCAAGTGGCCAGTGGAGCTTTGCTGACTAAGCAGTACTCTACATGACTATCTGATGATGATACACGGCAGTGATCGAGCTCTTCAAAGACAGACACCAGCTGTGAGGCCTCAATACTTCATATCTTTGTGAAATAAAAAAAAAAAGGAAATTAGAAGTGCCAGCTTGTCAGTTCTCACATTATGTGAATATGCAAGTAACCATTTTAAATGACTTTTAACAATTCATTACCTAATAAGTAGTCGACTATGAGGAGAGTGATTTAGGGCATGGGGGTTGGGGGTGGGGGACTCCGTGTGAGACAATGAAAGATAAAATGAAAGCTCAGGGACATTGACGGTTATACACAGTGATTGGAACCGACAGGGGAAATGTAATATTGATTGCAAGAGATTTGAAATAGTTCTGCTTTCATGGCAGGTGAATGTGCACCAATCAGCCATAATATTATGGCCACTAACACATGAGTGGATAACACAGGTATAGTAGGCAGCAGGAGAACATACTATTATTCGTGTTGATGATTTAAAGCTGCTGGACATGAACATTTTTAGTGCAGGGTTCCTACAGCTTTAGTCAAATTAAATTCAAGACTTTTTAAGACTTTTTTATTGCCATTTGAAATAAAATTTAACACCAACTTCACAGTAAACATAATTTGGGGGTAAAAAAAAATGCAATTACATAGGGTTAGGGTACATTTTTTTCTAGTATCTAGTGCAAGTAAACATAAAAAAATACACAGAATGACAGTATAATACACAAAAAAAGACTAAAAATAATCAAAATCACTCCAAAAACACATGATCTATAAAACAACAAAAAAACATCTTTGTTGGACAGGCAATTTTTGTTAAATTTACATTGTCCCACATTGTTTATATATATATATATATATATATATATATATATATATATATATATTTTTTTTTTTTAAACAAAGACTAATTACAATCATAAAAGCATACTTGTGTGTTAAAATACGTATAAGATTTAAGACATTTTAATGACAATTAAGGCCTTATTTTTAGATTCCTTAATTTAATGCCTTTTAAGACTTTTTAAGGATCTGCGGGAACCCTGTTGTGTATTTAGAGTATTTGCTTGAAAAACAATTCAAAGTTTGCCATTTCCACTTAACACCCTCTGTTCATCGACATTTTCACACAATGCATTGTGGGATGTGAAGTTGTGGATACGAATGCATAGCAATGTTTTTACTTCATTCTGATATATTTGCTATTTCATCTGTGCTGTATGTTTAACATGGGGCATATTTGACAATAAAGAACCTTGAATTGAATATCACGGGTAATATCGGGAACAAACCACAACAAAAATGGTGTCAAGCCAATCATTAGCTGCATTTCCATTACCCTTGGAAATGCCCCCAAATCTAAATAGCGCAATAAAAACTGATAATGGAAACACCTGAACTTTGAAAAAACAGATGAATTTCAGGCGTTTTGATATTGAAATGTGTCGCAAAAGCGCCATGGAAACCCTTTTTCCACAATTACACGTCACAGAACGTGACGTATCTGGTCACATAACCACTTCTCGCAGAGAAAGCATGGCGCGGTACGTGTAAACTGAAGGAGACCGGGACATTTCATAGCATTATACTTAAAAGTCATAGACCTTTTTGACACTTCCGCATTTTAAACCGGAAGTGGTGTGCAACAACTTCCTGTGGCTATAGCTTTAGCGTTAGACAGTGACAAAAATGGCTCAGTCTCGGCATGGTTGCTCTTTGTTCTGTTCCTGGTTGCTCTTGTGGGGCAAACAGCCGTACCTCTCTAACCACGCTTTTCACCGACCAAAGGTGGAGGGTCAGGAATCTGTATTCTACACTACACCGGCACTTCACTCAGGAGGATTTTGTCAGCGGACCCAGTCACCATCAGACGCCTTATGCCTCCGCATCAGCGAATGAATAAGCTGGTAAGTTGAGCAACACTGTAGAAAAAATAAGAGCTATTTTCCCATAGACTCGCATTAACAGGAAGTTACTCGGCACCAGGAGGCGCTACTTCCTGTTGTCGTGAAAAAGGTCTATTACTGCCACATTAGACGTGAAACAACAAAGCAATGCGGAGTGATATAAAGAGGTTTGGAGCGTCCATCTTCCTGCAGCGAAGTGTCGCTGGATGAGATTTCACGGAAATTACAAAGATCCTGCCCAAAACAACCTTTAATGGAAACAAGTTCAAAGAGCAATTATACTTTGTAGACATTTAAAAACATTGCATTTATTTTGGAATTTATATTGTGGAAACACAGCTACTGTGCCGCTTGTCTGGTAAAAAACACAACAAATCACGGTAAGAATGAAGTAAAAACACTTCTATGCATCCGTTACAGGACTCCACATCCCACAATGCAATGTGGGGTGTGAGATTGTTTACAAAGGATATGAAAACAACCTTTGTGGCAGCAATTTCAACCTTTTTCCTTTCTTTTTGGCGTAAATGATGTTTGATTCATTGATCTATGAAGTCTAACTTTTATCTATTAAAAATATATCAGGGGTAGAAGCTTCAAAGCAGATACAACCTCAGATTTAAAATGTCTCTTTTTTAATGATTGGGTTCATACGAATATTTCTAAAGTTATAATTTGCTGGATAATAACTTGGCTCTGACACAATGGTGGAGTAGTGGAACAAGAGCACTCTGAAAGCTTTTGTTGGACAATAAATTACATAAATCAGTGTTCAAAAATAAACAAGTTATTATTGCATCCACACTGTGTTTTGGCAAAGAAACGGACAGAAAGATGCAGGTGAGTTTCAATGCAGATGTAACTGCTGAGCGTTCTTCTGCAACATTGAACAGGCATTTAGAATGATCACAATCTGAAACAAAGGATGTGATGTGATGTCTGTTTTAGTCAAGCATCAATGCATCAATCTATTTTTTTTTATTTTTATTTTTTGCAATATCTGGCAGGTCGTTATAAATGAATTGCTATTAGAATCACTACTAGACCTACTGAGTACTTTAACAGTAGAAAATAAAGTTACTTAGTATGCACATCCGCAAAGAAACTGTGATAAATGTTTTATTCCTTGCGTGCTACTTTAAAAAGCTCATTAGAGATGTTTGTTCTTTCAGACTCTCAATAAGGGTTATATTTTACAGAGGCTGGGTAAATATATTGTGTTATATTCACAGTGAAAGGTTTGGTTAAGCAGTTGGGATTTTAAGACTGTTTAAAAGGAATAGGGAGAATTTTCACATGTTTAATATTTACAGAGTGGTATGTAAAAAGCAGTAAGCCAAGGCAAAATTAGAGTCAGTGGTAACCTTAAGATTTAACAACATCTCATATGTAACAGAAAAATGAAGTCTTTATCAAACCCCTGTCTGCACAAATGCAGGTTGATAGACATGTGAAAATGTCATTTATTGTTCAAACCAAAAGTGTTTTCAAGCAGGTTAAAATAACAACAATGGCTTCATTTCCAGAGGGGTATTTCATTAAATCCAGCTCAGGGTTAAGTCTAGGTTTAACCTGAGAGTCCGGCTCTGTTTCAAGAAAACGCCTTGGTTACCATAGTAACAGTCTGTGGCACAAACTTTCTCCCGACCAGGTTTAAGCAGCAGGCTTGGCTTAAGCTGTAGATGCACTCTCATGAAACCACATCATCATTTTGAAAGAAGTCATTTCGTGATGCTTTAAAACACTCAAGAAAAAAAAGTGTAAAAAATACTTCTGTTGTACTCTTAAATACCACTTTAATGCAGTATTTTAAAAGTAAATGAAAGAATATGATGGTAAATACTTAATTAAGATTTTAAATCGATACAAATGATGATAGAATTATAGTCTTAGTACGTGTTTAATGTGTACCATATTTTCATGTATTTAAACCATCATGCTTATAGATATGTGCGTATCCATCGCCTCCGTTTACCGTACTGTATATGTCCATATTCATTGAGAATCCAGGTATTGATAATGAGAAAACTCTAAATATACAAAGAGGGAGGGGCTGTTCAGGGACAGTAACAGGGCAGAGAACTAAGACTCCTCAATGACAAACTCCATGAACAGTATCGCTTTTATGGAGGTGATCAGTGCGCACATCTCCTGTGCACGCTGCTGCACCGGGACCATCTGCAGTGTTGGATGTGACATCCTGCGGTGCACACAGCTGAGCTGCTCCCTCGGTTCATTTGAATTTAATGTTTAGCGCCAAATTCCAAGAAACTATTCATCAAAGAAAATGTCTATTTGTACGGTTGCCGTACGGACAACCCCCGGTGCTATTGGTACGTTTACCGAAGTACAAGTACGTGGCGTTTTAGGATTAGGGTTATGTTTAGGGTTAGGATTAGGTTATAACCCGATATCGCAACAATCTTTAGGGTTTGAGTTAAGGTTAGGTTTACGGTTAGGTTTAGTCCAAGTCATGTGACCTAAACTGGCCAATGACTGACCTATCACGTGACATAAACTGGCCAAATAGGGGAGCTGCGTACGGATAGAATGTCGGTATATTGCTACGGCAACCGTACGGATAGCCACTGCCTTCATCAAAACACTCAAGTCTCATAAATTACATAACATTCAATTATGAGTTACAGCATCGTCTTTTATTAAACGCTGACAGGTGTTAAAAACTTATCAAACCCACAAGATCAGTGTGTGATCACATGCTTCAGTTGTTCTCTATGATAAATTGACTAAACAACACCATCTTTAACCCTTTACTACTTTGAAAATGTCCAAACCACAGAAACTTCTTCAACTTTATACATTACTCTGCTTAGTAACAGATGATGTCACGTCGGCATTGGTTTCTATTGGCTGTTTAATCAGTGTAATGCTGCAGCGCCTTCCCTCTCACGTCTATAATCATTAAATCTGTGATCAATCTTGTGAGTCTTATGAAGACGTTCACTTAAGCTAAACACTGTCAGCTGGGGCGCTCCAAGCTGAGAAGAGTTTGATGGAATGGTAAAAGCCAGCATGGTCACGGACGGCTTGGCTAAACCAGGTTTAAACCGTAGGCCTGGTTCTATTAAGAACACTTTGATGAAAAACCAATTGAAAGTGATGATTTGGCTGCAGTGGCCCAAAAAACATCATTTATCATGGTCTTTGGCTAATGCAACCCAACTACACACCACGCCATGACAACTGGGCCAATCATCACCCATCGTATTCTGCACATATGGCATGATACATGCTGTTGTGTCACAGTGTGAGATATGATAGTTTCAACCTTATGCTACGATCTGATAGAAATAGCTTTCACTTTGGGAACTGATTTAAACAGTTTAACTTATTTTAATGCAACAGAGCGATGGGGGAAACGCCGTCGCCCCCAGATTGAGAACAAAAGGGAACAGTACAAATACACTTAGCAATTTATGCGCTTATGTGTGCATATTACTGTCACTCAAATGTGCAAGTAGAAAAGATAGGAAACTGATATCAAATGTATGCTCAAATGGCTTGCCATAGACCCAGTGACTGGTTTCATCTTGTCTTGTTCCTTTAAGTAAGGTCACAGGGAGGCTTTGTCTCGTCTAAATATATCTTACCTTAACCCTAACAGCTGACCATCATCAGCCAACGGCAACAAACCCCTGAGCATCGACCTCCATCACACCCACAGCAACCTTCTGACCACAGGGAGAGCTTCATTTGTTTCAAACAGATCATACATATCTAATATTAGCTTGGTTAATATGCGCCAGAAACTGTTAGACCAGTGTTTTTCGCGATCCGATGTGGGGTTGCCTGAAATGTCTAGTAATTGGTAAAAAAAAAAAAAAAAAACTGCTTAAAATTATATTTTACATTTTTTTTAATTAGAATTATTTTTTAAATTAACACAGCACACACACAATACATATCTATACCTCAACTCCATCAAATAAAAATACACTGTAAACAGAAAGTTCAGTCATTAAATACATTAAGTAGTTTACATTCAAAGTTATAGAAAAAGTTCTACTAACGTAATTATGTCAAGTTGGTGTAACACGTTCTTCCGTTTTGAGTTACTTAAACTAATATCTTTTGAATAAATGAAACTATACTTGTTTATAAGTAAGCATAACTTAAAAACACAACTTAATACAATTAAGTAATTACATGCTAAGAATGATAAAGTTCTATTATTTCTGTTGTTTCAAATAGGGATTATTTAAAAATAAACTTAATTCACATAGCACCTTAATTTAACTGTTATCAGTAGCCAGTCATCCAACCTTTTAAGTTCAGGAAAATTCTGACTTTTAAGTTAATCAACTTAAAAAAATTATTTGCTACATCTTGTCACTTAATAATAATAATAATAATAATAATAATAATAATAATAATAATAATAATAATAACAATAATGCATCAATTTTACAAAATTAAGGGATTATTCTTTCACTCCACACTTAGTGATGGTAAGCTACTTTTGTAGCTACAGCTGTCCTGGGGCAGACTGACAGAAGCAAGGCTGCCATAGTGCGCCATCGGCCCCTCTGACGACAAAACCAACACTTTTTTGTATTTGTAAAAAACTTGAATAAACATGATCAAAAACTAATTGTAGAAGAAAAAAAAATGTCTCTGGGGTTGCCAGATCAGCGGGTCAGTGCTGGGTCAGTGTTGCCAAAAGGAAACAAACTAAAACCTGTTGTTTGCCCACCTTGATGACATTTCATACCCACAAAACACCTGGGAACACTGTTGATAATTGCTATGACTTACATCCTCCCTCAACAAAAGAAATGCAGCAGGAAATACATTTGACACCGAAGCAAAAAACAAAATATTGTAATTGGAAAAGTTACAAGTGCTGATGAGCTTTGTTTTCAGGTCATGTTCAGCCACTATTATGATGACACAGTCAGTACTGTTGGAGGATACAGGCAGCTAAAGAAACAATTATGTCATGTGTACAGATTTTCCAGCTGCTTAAACTATGATTCAGCAGATTATGCTTCAATAATTTTACAAAAGAATTATTACAATAAGTGTATGTCACTGAGTTAAAAAGAGCAAATTTGAGATAAGGAAAATTGAGAGAGATGCTTATGTTTTTATATAATATATGTGGGGTGTTCTACTGTTTAACAACCAATACAAAGCCACTGTTAACTTAACATTGAAAATGTTGGTGTGTGGTAGAAAAAAGAAAACATGGACGTTGATTTAGACTTGTGTTTCTTAAATGGGGGTACGTGTACGCCTTGGGGTACGCAATGGCATCACAGGGAGTACTTGAAAGAGAGAGTGGAAAATTAACAAATAAAGTCTCAGTCTTGGTCTAACCCCAAGCATTAGATAACTGGAAATGATAAAAACCATAGAAACAAATTTATTCGAGAGACACTAAATCTGTTTTCAACCTTGGAGTTGGACCCCATGTGGGGTTGCCTGAAATTTCTGAAAAATTAAAAGATTTTAGAATTTTTTTGATTTTTGTTCTTTTAAAAAAAAAAACACACAATCTTAAACTACTATACTATACTTTCACTTTGTGAAATATAAATCTAGTTCAACTACAAAAATATCTGAGCTCAAACATGATGAAAAACTAATTCTAGAAAAAAACATTTCTTTGAAGTCACTAGAAATTCTTGATACCAAAATGGGGTCATGATCCAAAAAATTTTGGGAACCACTGCACTAAATAGTGTTTCTTTCCACTTATTTGTATATATTTAGCACTGTAATATAGGCTAGCATACATCTGCAGCCTGCTGAGAGAGAGAGAGAGAGAGAGAGAGAGAGAGAGAGAGATGAACTTTCTGCTGTTGATTCTTGTTTTGTTTTTTCTTCACTAATAAATCAATTTATTTATTTGTATTTGGATCATGCCAATTCATAACACATGTTATCGCAAGACACTTGACTCAACATTGAGCTGTTCGAATGTATCCTGAGTTACCATGACTACTTCAGCTGTTCAAACTTATCCTGAGTTACCACGACTACCTGTCAACATCAGTTCTTAAAATTGTCCGCCCCGTGGGGTTGGGGCGTCCAAACAAATCCGACGTTGCACACCATTGAACCAAGCAGCAGCCATGTTGAAAGTCTCGGCTCTGTTTGTCCCTCAACCGCAGATATATTTGAGACAGACAGACGGATTTCTTGCTTTATAAATAGGATTCTTTAAAATGTGTGTTATCACTGATTCATTCCGTCATTATGCTCTATAATGGTTTTTAAATATAGTTTTCTAAGCAAAATGTTTCAGTCGGACAAAAGGGGGGTACTTAGATTCAGAAATAAGAGAAAGGGGGTACTTGAGCCAAAAAAGTTTGAGAACCACTGATTTCGATCACGCCAACCACACAAAAATTGTTGCCTAATTAGAGTTGAACACATGACCGTCTAACTGCGAGGCAGCTTCCCAGATCTTCCAGTTACTGAGCGACCCTAAGGATCTCATTTCTGTGTGGAAATTTACATTGTTGTTAAAAAAAAAAACATAGTGCTGTCCTTTACAAAGTGATGATTGGATCATTTAGTTCTTTCAGATAGCCTGGCATATGTTTTCTCTTGGGTCATTTTTCTTTTTTTGTGCTCAACAAGCTTCAGGCCTTTCCCTGGCGTTGCACACACTAACGGTTTGTCAAGGCGGTGTAACTTGGATAATATCAGTGTGAACTTTAATGTTTCCCCCAATGGGTCGAGAGTAAGCTACACTGTTCTTCCATTAGGGTGCTGCTTGCAGACAGCATGTACGTTTTCAATAATGCAGGTCCCTACTCTGCCCGCGCACACACACACACACCCACGCACACACACAAAGACAGAAGCGAGCATGCACCAACATCTGCACATGGTACAGTTAAACACACACAAATGGGCTGCTGAGGTTTGCAAACAGAGGCGTTCTCTAACATCCACGCATGGCCCATATTCAAACAGTGCACATACCTTCCTGTCAGCTGTAGATAACTAATTCAGAGGTGGGAAGGTGAGAAAGAAGCATTTTCTTTCAAATGAAAGAGCAAAATGTACTGCATGCACTTGTGTTCGGCTCATACAGAATAAAAGAGGCAAATTGAGCAGGAAGGGATAAGATTTAGAGAAAAATAAATATATTTTGCTTTTAAACATTCAACAATGAGTCCTACATTAGGTAAGCAATGTCAGAGAATTAGCTGCTTATTGACAGAAATCTTTCTTTAACCCTTGGGGCACCTTTAAAAAACATTACACTTTTTGGGCTTACATACCAAAATGGTAATCTTCATAAAACAGTCATGAAAATGTTATATATACTATTGGCTTCCATAAGACGCAGTTTTAAATATAATTTTTTTTTATTTAAAAGTTATCAGTGTGTTAATGAGCTGATCCTCATTAATATATGTGTGGGAACAGTTTCTGCTCCATCCTCATCTGCATATGACAGCTTGTTTCACTCTGTAGTGGATCAAACTGTGACTTTACGTTGGATATAGCATGAAAAGTTAAATCACTGTGACCAACGTGGACAGAAGTCTGCGTATGTCAGAGTTTTAATGAATCGCGCAGCAGCAGTTGAGTGATCACAGCTGCTGCTGCGTGATGCACGAGTATTTCTAATGCAATATAATGTTTCGCCTTATTGGGGTGCTGCACTTATTCTAGGGATAGAAGTGCGTAAGAGTTAAAGGACTTACGCACACCAGAGAATGCGCACTAGGGCAGATTTGAATGGGAACACCCTCATTTCAGGGCTGCTCAGCCCACAGTGCGTAACTGGGATGAAGGCGCGCAGCAACTGGCTTAAGTACAGGGGGAGAATAGCCAAAAACAGCTACGCTGTGCGGCTTTTTGGCTGTGTGCCCATTTCCACTTCAAAATGTATGGGAACATAGTAATGTGATATATTGTTTCAAAAGTAATTCAACGTAGATTAGGATTATGCCTCGCATAATTGCCATTAAAGTAATTTTCTCATTTATTTGTGAGTCAAATACTGCGACAGTTGGTGGTACCAAATCATTGACACATACCATTATATTAATGGGGATCCATTACTTCGTATGTGCCACGGGGGTGTCAGGGACTGAAATCTCGGGAATGTGGTACGTGCTTTTTGGTGCAGAAACATTCCACGGGCCCAGCCGTAGTTTATCCAAACTTGTTTAGAAAGCACACCAACCCTGAGCTTATACAGGTGTGTAACACGCTGCTAGTGCCAGTGACTCATCTGCAGTGACACATGATATACATAAAGTAACAGGGTAACAGATAGGCAACCTGCAGGGCTACCTCTTTACCATCTGCTCCAGCAGCTCCCTTTGACCCATCTCCACAGCAACCTCAGCAGCCCTTTGAATGTACTGTTGCACCTCGACTGTGGGGAATATCCCTGTGAGTATGTCCAGTTATGGTATGTGTCTCTGAGATGTAACTCATTATAATATATTAAATGGTTTTTGTAAAGTGTCCCAAATTTTGACGATAATTATGTTTGCTGATAACACTGGAAAAAACATTGAGTTTCATTAGTAGAAAAGTAATTGACAAAAGAAAACAAAATGGATACGTTTTGAATCGTGTAGGACAAATTGTACTTTAAAGTTGGGTCTGAATGGAACAGAAATTGATCGTGTACATGCGACCAAGTTCTGGTGCTTCATCATAGATCATGAGTGTAAGAGGAGGAGTTAATAATGGGTTATATAAATGAGAATATTAATTATCATTATTAATATTACTTCAACTTTTGCCAGGGTGCCACTCCTGTTAACAGGAGAATTATGTCCAAGTTTTTAGACTAAACCCATTAATTTGAAACCAGGGAAAAGGATTTGTACAGCAACATCTACACCATAATACACAGCTTTAATGAATCAGAGGAATCAAGAATGCAAGTTAACCTTTTATTCAAAATTCAACAATTAACACTTGAAATGGGATAATTAAATCATGATAAAATGCATTTATAGGCTAATAAAAGTGGATTATATGTAATAAAATGAAATAACTATTCTAGGAGAATGCTAGTCTACTAAATATTGAATAAAAATGCAGGATACATATTCGAATAATAAGATCAAAGAATAAAATCATAAAGAGAGCTCATAAAACAAAGAGGGGAAGACAGACAGGGGAGAACAAACAAACATGAATGAAATGAACTGTGTGTGGAACATGTTGTGAGTGTATGTAAGTGTGTAGTTATAGAAGTATGTATTTGAGCTATTGTGGATCAAGCTTGCTGATCAGAGTTCGTTCAGGTACCTTGAAGATGATGTCCGGGTTGGACCTAGCGGCGCTGTGTTGAAGAAATACAGTGGGACATGCCACCGTTGAGTTCTGTTGCGTTTCAGCCGATCCAGGTGGTTCTGGGTTAGAGAACGGCTCGTGGCTTACCAAAGTGGGTTGCGGGCCGGGCTTCTTTCGGCTGTTAGGCACGTCACGAGATGCTGGATTTTTCCGAACCAAGCAAGCTGTTGTTTCTAAAAATGTAACTGTTTCAACTAAAAATAAAATGAAATAAATGAAAAGATGGGGAAGGGAAACGCGTTGAGCATGAAGTAGCCAACATCCCAAAACTAAAATTTTGGGTGATTTTTTTTCTTTTAAAAGATGATCTTTGAGACTAGCCTTCCAAGAAGAAAGGCTTTGTTGATTGGTTTCAAGTTGCCAGCATCTCAGCTGGCTGCCTGTGGGTGTGTCTGGGGTGTGTATACTGTATATGTGATGATACTGACAAACATGAGAGATGATTCCTAGATTTCCACATAAATCATAATAATGAGTTCAGCATATTCAAATAATCTTTTCAACATCATATCTTGAAATATCATGTATTATGAGACAGTTTGATACCAAACACAACTGGAAAATAGCCTAGTATTATTTCAGGAACCGGTTAATGAATTTTACTTGTAATTACTCGTAAACATAAATGTCAAAAATGATGTTATGCCTCTTCTTTACTATATGGTTGCAGTAGATACCTTAAACTAACTTTTGTGATGTTTTCTGGTATTTTAAGAACTTTTTAAATGATGGGTATAAAATTATCTGTAAAGAGTGGAATAGGACAGACAATATTTGAAATTTCAATTTCTGCAGAAACCATTCCAATAATGTTTTCATTTGTGACTTTTCAAACGTAGTACATTCTCTTTATTCTCATTTCTTCACTGGGACACATCCCAGAGGAGGCCTGAGAAGTGTCCTTGTGTGACAGCTCACCACTGGAGTCAGGGATCAGTATCCCAAAGGTATCTGTTTGTAAAGGAGGGAGAAGACAGGGGTTCTTCCCCCTGTGTGGAGTCGTAAAAAGAGTTTGTACTGAAAACTTCAAAGTGTTAGAGCCAGTCCCCTTGGCTCCGTTATTGGGTTCAAAGGAAGCATAGTGGGGTTAGCTATGCACCTCAAAGTTGCTGGGGCAGTTATTTTGTAAACAGTTCATGATAAAGAAACAGGCTCCCTGGTTAATCCTGTTAGAAAGAGGGTCTTTAGGCTTGATGTGGTTTGGTTCCCTATATGAGTTTTGATGAAAGCCACACATGGAACACTTTAGAAAAAAAAAATCAACAATCAACATAGAACATAAAGTGCATTCAATAGAGACTGTCTGAAGTTGCTTTATTCATTTCTTATACTGCCTTACTTGGGCTATTGCTCAGAAAGCTGGGGTAATACATGTAAAACGTATACACAGTAAATCCATTAATCAATTTACAAAAGAGATCATTAAGAATAATATATAAAGTGGAATTCCGGGCCCCTACTAATAACCTGTGTAAAAAAAAGTATCAGAGGGTGGCCGGTTCAAGTTCCAGTGCTGACTAAAAATACATAAGTTGCTCTGGTAGCTGGAGAGGTGCCAGGGCACCTCTCGAATACTGCCCTTGAGCAAGGCACCAAACCCCAACACTGCTCTGGTGAGCTCCCTTCTTCGTAAAAGCAGCCCCACTCTGACATCTCTTCATTAATACATGTCCACAGGTCCTGTTTGTGCATGTGTGTGATTCGGGCCTATGTGTGTGAGAAACATGTCCCTAAAAATAACAGAGTGCAAAGTATTTCAAATTCCAAAAATCAAATTCAAATTCAAAAATAAAAGCCTTGCTTTTTAAACAAAGAAGAAAAGTATAATTTAAGAGGGGTTTATAATTTTAGAATTTTTTTTAAAATAAAATGCATTTCTGTTTACAGTTTTAAAGTTAATGAGTTCACTGTCTATGTAAAACAAAATCTTCAACAACCTATTGAAACATACGTTGATAAGCTGATGAACAGCATGGTTATTGAGTTGTTCCCATTGTGTTCTTTATAATTCTGTTTGGGGATAGGCTCTGATAAGCAGTTACTGCTTCAGCGCCTTCCATTTTTGGTTGTTAAAATGAATTTTTATTCTTTGTATTGCCAAGAACAAATAAACATCATCATCATCAACTTTATGTTTTAATGTCCTAATGGAAAGCATCTTGGCACGGACACCGTTTAACTTAATAAAGTGTTGGTAACAGCCATACAGTGTGTATTAGTATATCTATCATATATATTACCATGGGTATAAACAGAAAATGTGATATTTATAGTGATCAGTGTCAACATAAGGAGTGTTTTTGTCACACATCCCTTGGTTCCAAATTAATCTGACTGACAAAGGCACAATAGATATTATTCTTGAGGGAAATTGGAACAGATTAAGCAAAGAAAAAAGAAAAAAAAAGGAACAGATTGAGCACAGGATCGCTGCCCATGCACGTGATTTAGTTTTTGCGGCATTTTTCTATCTTTTGTACTGCTATTCTTATTATTATCATTCCCCCCCAGGGTCTCACACGCTCTTTAAGTGAATATGACCAACAAAAAATATTTAATTTGTGAGCAACCTAAAAAAATGAATGATGTACTTAATTTAAATCTAAAGGGATTACGTTGCACTGGGAAAAATAGCAATTAATTTGCAATTACCAAAGCTAGAGCAATGGAATAGTCATGAGCACGGATGAAGTTTCACCTTCCTTTACATGCATTGTCTAGAACACACTTCTTTTTTTTTTAAAGACAAAATAACAATAGTTTTTGTGCTGAAATGTAGAAAAACAGGCTTTCTTTTGCTTTATGTAAAAAAAAAGAAAAAAACAATATTAAAGACAAGGGGACACTCTCTTACTGAAGGGTGCATATGAGGAAAATTGGTTGTCTCATTTTGGATTGGCTGATCGAAATCATGTTTTTCCTTCTGGCCAGTGTCAGCAAACTCATGGCCCTCTCCTGGGCCCAAGACCAGGGGCCTCATGTACAAAGACATGCGTATAAAAAAGTGTACGTCTCAATCCAGAAAATGGCGCACGCTCTGTGCGTAGAACTGGATCCACGCACCTATCTTTTGAACATCTAAATCAGCGTGGATGTGAGCCCATATATGTCCACGCCATTATTTACATATGCAAATCATATTTAAATGAGATCAGCACCGAGGATTCCCCTCAGCTTGACAAGAAAAGGCTGCGCTCTTACCATCAGTAAGACATAAGACTACTACTACCATTACTACTAATAATAATTATAATAATCGCAAAATATGACATTCTGATCACACACATCAGGCTTAATGTTTGTCTCTGTCTCCATCTGATCATCAAACAGGCTGTGAATGTATAACAGGTAAATGTGACTCAGTGGAAAATGCTTTGGTATTAAAGTCTGTTTATTGGTACGTCATTCGCCAACCCCCCACCGCCTCCTTCCGATATGAGCCCCCAGGCACACGAGTTAATGTGTGAATGTATTGTATTATTTAGGTAGTGTGCCTAATAAATCCTTTGAATTTAAATCATCTATGTAGAAATGTACGTACGCCACCTCAGGACTTGACTCCAGTTTCTGAACTTCAGGATTTTGCCGTGGATTATGACGTACGCACGTCTTTGGGGCGTACGTACCTTTTATACATGAGGTCCCTGGTGTTTGGATCCGTCTACTTTTAGCTTCCATATAATGATATGATCCACGTCTGTGTCTGTGACTGATATTTTGGCAAACAGACACTGCTTTCCATCTGCACTGACAGCTCTGCTCTTAAGATTTAAGATGGAGAAATGGATGTCTACAGAGGACTCCATGAACGTCTACCCACATTATTTTTTGCACAATTAATGACATTAGGTCCCGATTAGTAATTCAGTCACTTGGAAATTGTAAGTAGAATATGACAGGGTTTAATTGGGTTTGGGAAAAATGTTGCCATCTGGAGATTCATATTACTTTGTAAGGTACTCTATCATGGTGAATTTGAACAAATAAAGCTGTAATATAACAGACATCAAAATATTGAAATTGTTATTGCAAAATTTAAGCAGATCATCCTTGGAGGAATAATATTTTGTGTTGGAAGAATAAGCAGTGTAAGGCAGGTAAACGTGTATTCAAAGCAACTTAAAAAAATCTCATATGTTCCAAAAAATGCCTGTAGAAGAAATATCAGAAGAAGATGTATCACTGTCAGCCTTGAGTTAAACTGCAGTGACAGAAAAGATGAAAAACATCATTGTAATGCAATGCCTCCAACATCCTCTGAAACAACCTCTTTCAATCAAGCTTTTTGTGTCAGATTGAGGATTTATGTTTGAGTTACGTTTTCTGAACACGGAGGCAAACTCAAATTCCACTAAACCTCTATTCAATCAGATTTCACAAGGTAAACGTTACGTGGCTGGATCAAGGTAATCATATCTTTGAGGTAGTCATGATAAAGAGCCTTTTTAATTGGTTTGTCTTGAATGTTGTTGTCAATGTCAGGTAGTTGAATTTTTACTCCTCTCAAATTGTTACTTTATATTAATATAATGTTGTTTGCACCTCTGGCATTAAAGTAGTTGTGAGTAACCTATACGTCAAATCACGTGCAGATTAAAGGTGCAGTCTGCAACTCTCATAAAGTGTTTTTTTTTGACATATTTTCTAAAGCTGTCACTATGCGAGGACAGCTTTACATCAAACTAGTAGTTTGTGTGAAAAAAACAGACTCATTGAGTCCCCCCTGCTGCTCCTGTAGCCTTTGGCAGATTGCCAGAATGCACCGCGACCGAGCAAAAAGAACCAATCAGAGCCAGGATTGTGTTTGAAGGACTGCCTGACAGCTCACAGTCCCCGCCCCCTTCCTGGACCTGGAGCGCTGTCAATTTTTTTTTTTACAGTGATGGTCTGGAGGAGTAGAACATGGGATTAGCAACTTTTCTGCTTGAAAGGTAATTATTGCTGCTTGATTTACATTATGTTTGATTTGTAATTGTTACACTAGAACTCTATGCTGCATGTGTTTATTCATGTGCGTGCAGCAGCTTCCATGTCAGCTGCTGTAAGTGACACTGTCTTGTTGCTGCTGCTGCTGAGATGTGTGCACATTGAGAGAGTGAGTAGTGCTGCAGTAATATGCTTTTAACAGTGCATGTTATATTACTGTGATGTTGCTGTCGGACTAACGTTAGCTTGTTAACTCCTCTGAGGGAGGAACTTTGGAAAGTTTGGAGGCAGGGCAATTTCTTGTTGAAATTTTCTTTCGGTGAGGTACTTTGTAGACGGTCCCTTCCACTCTGCTCTTCATCCAAGGCCTATTGACATCAACATATTTTTTAGCTCAGCAGACAAATTGTAATTGTGAAAACAGCTCCGTAGTGTGGATTGTGCTTGAGCCAGCTTTTGATCGTGAGATATCGATGTGAGAACCAAATTCGATTGGTGGTTGTACTGGTGAGGTGGCTGAATGAGCTCTAATTGAGGATCATTGCCGGCTCCCTTTCTGCCTCTCTCATCAAGCAGGTTTATCTTTCTGAATCACACCCCTGTAATAATAATAATAAGGTACCCCGTATCTCTTCAGGAATAACACACCTTCTGTCCACACCTTAAATAATTAAAAAGTATCTAAACTCATCATGGTGGGCGCTGATGTGATGCTGATGTGCATCTAAATTTTTGATCTTGATTATGCGCGGGGCTGCTGACGCAGTTAAAGCCCCATTCGCACGGGATTAGTTTTACCTGGGGACCACATGTAATGAACAAATGAACCCCCAAGGTCTGCTTTTTATGTGGTGCATTCGCACAAGATAACCGAAGCCTGAGATTCTGCTGAAATTTAAGAACATCTAAAAACATGAAACAGTGTGTGAGTTGATGTTAAAACAACTTTGCAGGCTTTTGACCACAGCTCGTTGCTGTGTTACTGCTAGCACTAGCCAGCTGTATTAAATAGAGGGCTACAAACAGAAGAAAAAATAACATACAATGCAAACGGTCTGAGTTTACCTCGTACTGAGATCGATTATGAGCATATATTAATTTTTGCAAAAAAAATAATAATTCAGTTTTGTTTATTTTTGTTTTTAAAGTGAACAGGCACATGTTTTATTAGTTTATTTGATGAGGTTAGGGTTAGGGTTAAGGTTGGGGTTAGGGTTGCATGCGCGAGCATGCAGTATATGCTCATAATTGATAAGGTAAACTCAGAATCACGCATCAGATCCGGCCCATTTCTGTCCAAATCACAGAGATGCCTATTCGCATTGGGTTGGTATTATCACAGGACCTCAAAGTTCAGCAAAATACAGTATAGTAGGGGGAATTATTACTTTACAAATTGCTAACATGGCTGATTCACACGGAATTAACATCACAGACATTCTTCGCAATTATTACAAATCGCATGTGGTCCTTAGGTAAAACTAATCCCGTGTGAATAGGGATTTGACACACCCAGTCTTAAAATCTTCCATATCTATGCTGCTAACTTCCTACTCAATACTCACTATAGCTCTCTATTCACAATTATCTCAATCCACCCCAATCACCACAAATTCCAGAGTCGACAGGTATTGATTTTTATAAGAAGGGCGGAGTCAACAGTCGGGGTTAGTGATGCAAAAACCTACGAAAAAGTAATAAACCACCATTCTCAGCCAATCATAGCTGAATACGATTGTAATAGATTCAACCTATAGAGGACAGTCACTCTTGCATTTTTACAACAAAATCTGCCAAATTGAAATGCTTTGACCAAATTGTCAAAAGTTGGACTAAAATTGATCAACAACACTACTTCATACTAGGGCAGTGCAATTAAACAAAATTCGATTATGAATTTGATTATTACACCCAACGATTACAAACATTTTAGCATTTTTTTAAAAATTTTTTAAAATTTTACTTTACATATGTTTTATTTGCTAAATAAAACAAACATCAGACATCTACAAGTAAAAAAGCTTGGCACACACCAATTATTAATACCAACTTTGAGTTGTTTAATTAATGCAAGCTCCCCCCCTCCGCCCCGCCCCTCTCAAAGCTAAAGCTAGTCTTCAGGCTAACACGAGGAAAGTTGTTGCTAGCGGTCTTGAAACATGGCAGGAGAAACGATTGGTAAACAAGTGGCAAGTCAAATTCTCTTATTTGGGAACACTTTGCTTTTGATAATATAGACGTGCAAGAATTGTTTTGTTTTGTGCAAAAGTGAAAATATTTGATTTTAGTGTTTGAATGATTTTATTCATGTTTAAAGAAAATAAAACATGTAAAACAAATTATAATATCTTTTTGGTTGACAAATAATTGTTTGAATAATCGTGATTTCAAATATGAATAAAATAATCGTTTGAAGTTTAGTTACCCTAAATAACTCGGTGTCTTGGTGCAGCGTGTGGGCTGCACTGCCCACAATAGGAGCCTATATGTGTTTTTTTGTTAGTACCACATTTTAATTAGCAATGCATTAGTCTCTTCTGTAACCATGAGCACAAGCTGTGCCCATACATACACATTGCGTACACTTATGAACACATCCAAACACAAATCCCCCTGCTCAGACTCTGGCATCAAGACAGCAAACACACACTCTGCTGCGCAAACAGTCTTATTGGTGATTTGCGATCATTAGCGTGACACATCTGATGGTCTCTGAGCTGTGTTTCACCAGCTGACTAAAATAATGCCAGTCACACTACGCAGTGCCAGGGCAGGCTCTGCAAATCATGTGTTTGTTTGCTTCCCATCACTCCAAAAGCCTAACAATGCTCTTCTCTTCCAGCCTTGGAAGACAGATGGAGATCATTAGCTTTTCGCACTCCCATCCTCTACACTCTTCAATCTGTCTCATCTAATCCTCAGAAGCTCGCCGTTTTGTCTTCTCTCCCACGTCCTCCGCCGTTCGTCCCTCCCTCACCGTGCATGTCCACTGCCCTCAACACAGATTCATATCGAAAGGTTTCAAACTCCTAGAGAACGGTACAACTTAACAAGTGCTTCATCACTCTTGTCAGAAGTAGTTACAGGAGTCATGACACACTCTTCCCTAGACAGAGTGAATTGATGAGAAGCCATTAGACTCCAGAGTGGTGGAATCAGCCTCCTTCACAGTGTTCCTTTACACCAGCAGCACGGACACCCACAGTGCTTCAAACATGATGCTTTGTTTCAAAGATACACATTAATAACTAATCTGTCTGTGATACTGTATGTTGGGGAGTTGATCAGTTAAATCAATACCAATGATGAACCACACACAGTTGTGAGTGCTGCGTCTGCCAAAAGTGCAGATTTTGCACAAGTTTGCACACAGTCTACACCTGCCACGCTGATAGAAGCAAAAACACCATGAAGTATGGAACAATGTAATCTATAAAGTCAGTTTTAGCTGTCTAGGTGATCCGTTTGTGGTTGTGCTAAAGAGAGGAAACACATCTCCCGCTGCCCTGCCTGTGCTGGTGACCATCTGGACCAAATCCATCACTGGGTTCAGCCCGTTCAGGCCCAGACTTCTACTTCCTCATTATGGGAACATGGATGATACAAGCTACAATGATTGCCTTGTTTTAAACCTTTGTTTATGTCGTGCACAAAATTCAACTCGCAATGTAAAAATGTTGTTTTTTCCCCAAAAGAGCAGCCCCGACCTTGCGCTTGACCTTGACCATTGCTGCGCAGGGCCAGACAATTTAAGGCAAAAAAAGACAGTAGCTGTTAGCATTTAAAAGAAGATTTCAGACGACTTTCAGAAATTCAATTAAGACAAAAATAAAAAATCAAGTGTAAAAAGTTGTAAGTGAAAAACTGATGTTTTACAATGGCTTTAATTGTCAGAAGTCAAAATACTGTAAAAAAATATTAAGTTTTAGAGATAATTATATTTACCAATAATCATCTACAATAACTTCAAACTTTTAACATTTCCAATAAACATACATTTGTATTTGGCAAGAATTAGCAAATATATGTTGACATTACTGCTTACAGTCAGACATTTTATTGGACTGTAGGCTCAATTTTTGATCCATCAAATCTGTGTGGAACGTTTGTGTAGGACAAGATGTGCTGTAAAAAATGTAGTGTCAATCAAGCAAAAATTGTGGGAGGAGAGATATTTAAAGGAGCATAGGGCGGGATCAAAAAATAAGACTCCACAGTGACACGACGGCTGTTAGTGTAACTGTAGTCATCAGCCAAGCTGGTGCAGCGGATGTGTTTTTCAGTCCACTGTCTGTGTATTTCTTTAAGTTTAGGTGTCTGAGAGACAGACGATCTGGTGTGGATGCCTGATCACTGTTGTTTGTGTGGATCCTGATCTTTATGTGTTTCCTCATCTGTAAACACTGCTGTCTGTGCGCGTCACCCTGTTGTTTCATGTCTCCCGGTCCGTTTTGAGTCTGTGTGCGTCTGCCTGTCTGTTGCTGCATGTCTCCATGTGTGCAGTTCTTTGTCTTGTCTGTTCCCTCCCTGCGTGTGCGTTTGTGCTCACCGACCGGTGGCAGATCAGTGATTAGGAGCCTTTGTCAGTCCGTGGAGGTGTTGGTTTGTTTTCAGTGATGCGGCCTATACTTGGTCAGAAGTTTAAGTTCTCGTCAGTTATTCAGCCTTTTGGTTTAACCTGTGCTGTGTGGAGGAATGTGTCTGCATCCACGGTTTAAGAAAGCTACAGGAGGGATGTCGTCAGAGAAACTACTGCCGGCTTTGCATGGTCGTGACACTGATACTATGACACATTTATTTATTTACTCGCTGTTCATGTGACTGTTTACTGCAAGACCTGTGCACCTGCTTCTGGATGCATCTGTGGAACCAAACAGTGTTCTTTCAGTTTCCAAGTCATCATCTCCTCATTCTTTTGGGCCACCTCTCCTAACCATCATGAATGCACACCAGCGTCATTTGACTTCACATCTGCAGAACTGCACAGGGAAACCGGCCCCAGAACAGAAGAACAAAGTATCATATGAAATGTGTTTTGGCTCATTCTCTTTGGTTTTGAGCACTCCATTAGTAGGGATGTAACGATTAATCGTAAGGCAGCTAAAAATCGATTCATAAGTATTACGGCGCACATTGATTATATGAAAATTGAATCGCAGTAATTTTTTTAAACAGCAGAGGGCGCTATATATTTATCCTCTTGTCCAAAAGCGAGGCAGCAAAAACAACTATTATGCAGTTTTTCATTGTTTACTATAGAACCAGAATTTAAATTAATAGGCTTCTTCATTTGTATTATTCCTTTATTTATTTAATTCAAGATTTATTTTTGGTTAAATTGCATTGTTTTGAATAGTTTATCAAGGGATTCTTTTGACAATGAAAAATAAAAGGAAAATAGTACAGTATTTGCTAAAATTGAAAAAAAAAATAAAGGAATATTTTTCAGTCATCATTTGTCTACGGTCCCATTTTGTAAAATAAATTGTGAGAGAATCGTATCGTGGACCCAGTATCGTGAATCGAATCGTATCGGGAGCTGAGTGAATCGTTACAGCCCTACCCATTAGCATTAAAAAAAACTTCAAATTAATGTTCATTTTTTCACAAATCCTGCCCTATGCTCCTCTAAGTTTTTCAGATTTTGAAAAAAACACTGATGGACTTTACACTTTGCACAACCTAGTCTCACTCCAAACCGTGTAATAACTACGCTTGTCCACTGAATATAGACATTTCACACAAACGCCTCTGAAAGCGTACAATGACTAGACACATCATCTGCCCAGTCTGTTCAATGGGGGCATACTTCAGGTCACATGACTGTTGAGTCAGTCCCATTGAGAAACAATAAACATTGTGGACAGCAAGAAATGTACCCTTAACTTTTATAGTATCCATTCGGTTCATGTATCTGATCTGTTTGTTTCGACGTACATTCATCCTGCTTTATCCTGTTGCTATGGATACTTACACGTACCGGATGGAAGTTGAATCACGGACTGTTTTTAGTATTAAAAACCATACTATTTATTATTATTGTTATTATTTATATTCATTCACATTTGAATACATTTCCACACCTTAGCCTACAATATTGTTTAGGAGTTTGAAACTCTTTTTTCTTGAAAA
Organism: Gouania willdenowi; assembly: GCF_900634775.1. NCBI lineage: Eukaryota > Metazoa > Chordata > Actinopteri > Blenniiformes > Gobiesocidae > Gouania > Gouania willdenowi. The sequence continues at coordinate 20,778,943 of NC_041064.1, forward strand.
AAAAAAAAAAAGTGACATTATATAATTGTAAACATTATGTATATGCACATACACTACTGGTCAAAAGTTTTAGAACACCCTAATTTACAAAGGTGAACAGCCAGAGGTTAAAAAATAAAATGAAATACATTTCAGAATTATACAAATAGGCCTTTTTCAGGGAACACAAAGTGGGTTTACAATTTAAAGCTGTTCTGCAGCAGCGAAGGTTGAATCAGCCTTGAAAGCTGGTGCTAATAATTCCTACAGGTGTTCCAACTTTTCTTGGTTACTTACAACGCCCTCTGTCTGCATAAAAGCAGTGTTGGAACACTGCACTTTTCATGAGTCAAAAGTTTTGAATACATTTTGGTCTATAAATTAATTCCATTATTTCTTTTTCAACTTAAATTGCTTATTTGTTATATGCTTTAATTTCAGAGTGCAATGACACAATAAACTGAATAATTTTCAGTTAAAAACTGGAAAAAGTGTGGTGTTCTAAACCTTTTGACCAGTAGTGTGTATGTGTATATATATATATATATATATATATATTAAAGGCAGGTTTATAATGATTAATAATGTAAGACAAAATTCATTATGACAGACAATAAATTATATTTAATACATTTCTGTTAAAATATTTAGTCGATATATATTCGCTCAAAAAGCTAAAGAAAATTTATTTCAGTATTCTGTTTTTTTTTACATGACAAGCTTTTTTCAAAAAAAAAAAAAAAATGATTTGGATACAAGATTGGGTTTTGGGTCAGGACTCTCGCTTACAATGTTCAATTCAATAAAATTATGTTTAACACAATTTTAATTTCAGCAGTTTTCAATCCATAATTGTAGATATCTAAAGACAAAGCCATGTTTTTCACATTCACTAAAATGTGTCTGATCTAAACCTGCTGTAAAAATGTCCCACATTATTGGGATTTAGTTTTTTAGTTATTTTTTATTCATTTCTGTTTGGTTCTTCATGTTACCAATTGAAGGTGTTTTGATTAAGTTGTTGTTGTTATTTGTGTTCATGTGGTTGTCATTTATTAAAAAAAAAAAAAAAAAAAAAAAAAAAAAAAAGCATCACATTCAATACTTTTCTGTGATTTACATTTAGATGTGTATTCCCTACTCATGTCAGACCATGAAGGATGTAGCTGAACATTCTAGGGATGGTTTCTGTCATAAATACCTGATATTTCTGTGAGTTTGGTATCAATCAGCTGAGGCATGTAGATCTCATCAAATATGAAGTTAGTTTCATAACTAAAAAAAAATGTATCAAATGTTAGGCTTTATGGATGTGAAATAATCATGTATCAGGAAATGAGGTTACAAGCTCTGCCTGGGTTTATCCTTCTCCAGCTTAGCTTGGAGAAACTTTTTAAACAGAAATTTCAACTTTCCCAGATTACTCAACTTGTCTATCAATAACTGTGAGCGCTTACATGTCAGAAAGCAGCAAAATCCATTTTGTGACTATTCACTGAAGAAAAAAAAACTATTTCTGCTTCAGAGTTTTCACCTATTTATATTTTTCTATTCTTTTTTTTTTAATCCTTTAGCAACACTTTTGATCTAACTTCACCCTTATTATTTTCATACCAAACTATTTTACCAAGAAGTCTTTCAAACTTGAACTTGTTTAAGGATATCAGCAAATCAGTTGAACTTCCATCATTTCCACTGTAGTTTCTTTGAAAAACGGTTTTCCTTATTGATTTCAACCATTTTGATAACAAAAATGTAGAAATGATATATTGTTTTTTCACCCTAAAGTTATAAACACACTTTTTCAATCTTAATCCCAAGTGAGCACAACTCATCCACGGAGGTTGCAGTCAAATAAATACCTTCTCGCTCTTTTAGCCAATGCCACCAACCCTGTTTGCCATAGAAATTGATGGGGTGACACCTCGGGCTCTGTTTTGACAAGTTTTTCTGATTGGCTTCGAAAGCAGCTTTTGTCTTGAATGGAAGCTGAGAGTTTGTGGATGGCAGTGACAGGTTCCCCATCCCCGTGAGATTTGCTGTATTTATGAGAGAACAGTGAGCCAACTGACACAGACCTAAACACGACGAGCTCTCAGATTTTAAGTCTCTGGAGCTTTCTGTTCCTTTTTACCTTTTGGGTGAAGGACTATACGTCAGAAAAACACATTTTATAGTTAGGAACAGTTCAAGCACACATGTAACCAGGGAAAGCAATGTTATAAACTGACCATTGCAATGCTCTAGCACCCCAAGAAGTAGTTTTGGTAATGCAAAATAATCAACTCTGACCACAGTAGACAATAAACTCAATATCACAATCTGTTTTACTTTATTTGAAATTCTTAGAACTGGTCTACTGGTGGAAGAAAACTGCCATATAACAGATGAAAACAGCTCTGTAGTATGCTCTCTTTGTTACAAGGAGAACAGGGGTGTACATGATCGAAGAGCCACCCTTTGATCGTGAGAAAAGTGTAACAGCCCACAGTATACCCCCAGGCCAGAATATACTCAGGGTATAGTTTGGCCTAGGCTATTTTATAACCCAAGTATAGTTTGATCAAGGGTGTTTTAACAGGCAATAGTACACTCCCAATCTGAAATATACATGGGTTATAATCTGGCCTAGGCCAATTCATTCCCTCAAGAAGAAGTATCAACTAATTAACTTTATTTCAAAATACAAGGTGACAATTGACCACATCATGGTTTTTTCAATGGAGTAATGAATCAGGAAGTCAATGCACAAAGGTTGTAAAAATAGAAAAAATAGAAAAAATAAAATGCCAAGAAAAACCCAAAAACAAATGCCTAAGTGTGAAATCAGAGAAGAGGAAGAGCGACTACAAAACAATTATGATATGTCATGGGTACTATATTAGTCCCTCACCCATGTTGTGTCAAAATATTTTAGTTTGTCTGGCCTTATCTATTGCCATTGGATTAAAAATACAGTATTTCCAAGTACGACAAGAAGGTTACTACGTGGCTCTGTGCAGCTACGCCGCGAGAAATGTAGTAACCTAAACATGTGTCTGAAAAAGTATATTGATGTGTGTGAAATATTAGTGAGTATGTATACTGTGTAAGTGCAATCAACACCTGAGTGACATAGTCTAGCCTGGGCTATTTTACACTCTGGACATAATCTAGACAGGGGTTAATTTGCCCTGCTAAACCAGTACCAAATGGTCCACGGACTGATGCTGGTCCGAGGCATGGTTGCTGTCATTTGTTACCCTTCCTTAGGGAGGGCTGGTGATGGTCACAATTATGTAATAAAATAAATTCAATCTTTTCTTATTTAAAGGGCCCATGTTACGCTAAATCAACTTTTCTGTGCTTTAAACATCATAAAAGTGCTATTTGGGCATCATACACATGCCTAAAGTGTTTTTTTCATTGATGCCCTCGATCGTTAGTTAGAGGGTGATTTGCTCTTTTCTTACTGCAGAGGGAGCACAAACACCTCACTGCAATTTGATGACGCGTTCCCACTTTGATGACAAATTTGACACGGCACTGAGCCGGAGGAGCCGCGCCTCCAGGAAGCTCTATGCCGTGATTCACACAAAAGTGAGTATTTCAGCATTTTTCGCGCAGTGCTATGTTTGTATGCTTGTATGTATGTATTTTCTACAGTCTCCCTGCTCCTACCCACTGGGTGGGAGGAGGGCGGGCCGTGCTCTGGCCCTCCGTCACCGTGCGGGGAGGAGCAAGTCACTGTCCCATCTATAGATCCGCCCACTCATGAATATGCATAAGTGGGATGCAAATCAGCTTGTTTGTGTAGAGCTGCTCAGAAAGTGACTTTTCAGAGGCTAAAACTCTGAAAAACAGGTGAGTTTTGGAAAATAAACCTCAAATACTATGTTTTGGGGGTTCTTAGAACAAATGGAGATGGGTGAAAAAAAGCAAGACAGGGACCTTTAAGCAAAGCTGACATTTAACACATACCTGTCAAATGTGAAAGTGTACATAGTGTAGTAAAATTTAAAATAATTTAAGGAATATCATTTTAAATCTGGGAACATCAGCTGAGAGCCGAAGCTTTGCTTAGAAACTGTAGGCCAACGGCGACACCTGGTCCTGAGCTGCAGGTGAAATTACTACGCTGTACACTTCTAGCAGTCTTATGTCTTGTAAAAATGCAGATGTTTGAAAATCTGTTTATGCAGAAGAAAACCAGTATTTTGTCTGCAATCCGCTCATGACCCTGCCTGCAACTAAACCTCTTCTTCCCTTTGCTAAGTCTGTTTTCAGATCCTTTACAGCACATGGTGCGCCTTGGGTTGTCAAACCGGACTGTGCTGTGACCATGCCTGATCTTTAGGGACACGCCTGCAACAGTGTTGGGAAAATTTGAAATTTGTGTTGCCATTATAATAGTGATACAAGTACAGTTTGTGTTCTTTTTTTCCCTACTACTGTTATCTTATGACAAGTTTATATTTTACATGTAGAAATCCTAAATTCTGCACCGCAGTTACATCCCTTGTTTCCTTTTTTCATTAAAATATATGAGAGGATTAACATCCACATTATTTGTATTTTAGATAAAACCACCCGTTAGCATCAAAGCTTAGAAACAGCATCAAACCCTGAGAGTTTGACAGTCATGACTGATCATGGGCCAGTGACATAAAGTAGCGAAGCCTTTTATGCAGGTGAATCACATCCTAAACATACTTATTAGCAGGAGAGTGAGGGAGGAAGGGTGACAAGAGAGCAAGAGGGGGATGAAATTTGTTCCGCACATTAGCTAGCATGCATGGATGCACGAGAACAGAAGGCTGGCATAATTAACTTTGGCGTGCGAGCGTCCGTTATTGAAATAAAGAACCACACCCGAACAGAGGTGTGAATGCGTCTGTGTGTTTGAGGGGTACAGTGGCTGTGTATGTAGGGCGGAGCGAGCGCAGTAGTAATTAGAAATCAACCTTGCTCAGCTGTGTGTTATTACGGGACGGAAGGGTCCCCTAGCTCGCTTATTTTGGAACGTACAAATAATATTGTCACAATAAACATGATAGCTGAAGTAGCAATTACAATGTGTTCAATAATGGCTGAAGTTATTTACAGAATATCAAATAATTTCCTCCAAAAACAAGTGCTGTTGCTTTTTTTAATTACTGTACGGTGCATTCAAAGTTCTTGTAATTGTACGCAGATTGAAGCTGTACAAACACCACAAGAATATTATGAACCTGTGGCTTTACAGTACAGTAATGACTGGTATATTTACCACAAAATAACTCCTGAGTGTCCAAAAATGTATCACGACAATGCACTTTATTTTATTCCTTTCAGTAAAATGTTGAATATAAAATTGAAGATGCCAGTTTGTAATAAAGTTATGACAGACCACCAGAGAAGGGTTTCCTCAAAATAATCAATAACAGTCGTAAAAGGACATAAGGTATGAATTTAGGAGTGTGCAGGGCAGTAATGTATTCATCTTTTAACAATTTAATACTCTGACCTGCTTAACACTTGCTTTCCGTTACACACAATTAAAAAATAACAGAGCAGTGCTTTCTAGATTGCCATTAGTATGTCATCTTTGGCACATCTTTATACTTATTTCATCCACTAAGAGAGAAAAAAACCTATTGTTTGATCACAGTTATTCAGTTATAATGTAAAATGTAACAATTATACATTCTTTATAGATCCTAATACTGACTATTTACAAATGTCTGTCTTTTTTAGAGCTTTTAACCATATTTATTTTTTTCTGTTCTTATGTGTACTAGAATCTTTATTTTAATTTTTTCTATAAACCCCATGGAAGATTAGCAACCACCACGGTGGAAGATAATGGGGATCTATGAAGAAATACAGTAGATAAATATATAGACAGAATACCACAAAGCAAAAAAAAAAAAAAAGTTAAATAAAAATGTTAAAAATGTCAACAGAACCTGTATCCGAGTAACTAAAAAGAAAGTAAAACCTTCCTAATCATCTGAAAATGCTTTGGAGGAAAGAACACCGCAGGTGAAGTCATATTTCTTTGTGTCTCTAAAAGGATAAAAGCAAAATTATTCTACCTCATCCAACGTGGAGTCAAAAAAGAACATTTAGAAGTTTAACTTTATCAAAACTTTCTCACATTTTCTTTATCTCCAAACTCTCAAGAGCACCACAGGTATCATAGGGACTCGGGTATGTGGTGCCTCGGTTTGTAAATCAAAGCTTAACGGCTAGGAAGGCTATACAGCATACATTATTGGAAAAAGAAATCTCTGATCCCTCTGTTCGTTTGGGGACTGCTAAACATTGCAGCTGAGATTGTCTTTTTAAAACGCCAGCATATTATGACTTGTTACGGGTAACACACATTTTGTACTCAGTAGAGCAGGTGGTGGTAGATTTGATTGCTAAAACGTCTAGAGATAGTGTGTCTCCACCCTCTCAACACCAGTTGCCTAATTGAGTGTTAATTTGGTGTTAAATACATAACATGCTATCCCCGGTGAGACACCCAAGATGCCATTAGCACCAAAAGGTGGAAGAGAGAGAGTGTAGAATTAAAAATGGAAACCACAAAATTATACAAACAATGAACTAACGAAGAAAACTTAATTCACTTAGACTTAACCAGGGAACAAATGTGTAGTTTTGAAAAAGAAGGTCACCCTCATATGAACTAGAATCTGATTGGTAAACAAATATTTCTCTGTACAAGAACATCTTTGAATAAATCATTTTAGCAAACATTTCCCAGAGAACACTTTGCCCCCACATGAAAAATTCAGCTTTTTTTCAAAGTCATAAACTCAAACTGGACTGTGTTTCAGAAGCTGAGCCAGGGACCCTGATGTGGCACTGAGGCCCTTTTGCTACTCTTTTCTTTCTGTTCCTTCACATGAATTTAACATAATTATGAAGAAGACATCTCTGGTGTTTTATTTATTGACTTGCAGAGTCCATGTATGTTATACAGCAAACTACTCTGCATTAGCACCAGAGGGGGTTGACAGTGAGGTCTATGTGGAATAAAGGATGTGAAATGTAGGGTTGTAACATATAAGTAACTTATCTGTCAAAGAGAAAACCAATACATCCATCCATTGCTTATCTGGGTCAGGTTGCATCCTTAGTAGCGAGGCCCAGATTTCCCTCTCCCTGGCCACTTTGTCCATTCGGGGATACCAAGGCGTTCCCAGGCATGTCGAAAGACAGTCTATCCCGGGAGGTATCCTAAACAGGTGCCCAATCCACCTCATTTGGATCTTCTACACCTGGAGGAGCAGCGACTCTACTCCGAGCCCCTCCTGGATGACTGAACTTTTCGCCCTAGCTCTAACAGAGAGCTTACCAATACACTACAAACAGAATCTAAGTCTCAGATGATGCCTGATATCACTATTTGTGTCCGAATTTCTCATCCTTGGTTGCTTTACAAGAACTAAACCTGTAGTATTCCATATGATATTTTGATAATCAACCAGAGTTAATCTTTTATGCCATACTTTTGAAATACAATCAAGTTAAACACAAGTTTTATGTCTGAAACTGATTATTTATTGAATTGAATTAATTGAATGTAAATTCCTAAACGTTAAAACTATCCCTATGAATACATCATGTGCAAAATATTGAAATAAAATGAAGCCCTTGTTGGGCGTGATACTGAGTCAAGACAATATCTGCACCACTCACTCCTTCCCTCTGTTCACAGCCACCACCATTATACTCAAGCTAGGTGCTGTGTCACCCACTTCAATTTCTCCACACTTGTCACCAGACTGGCTGAACTGATAACACAATACGCACAACTATAACATCACAATCCACTCTCACCTTAAAACAGTCGATCTCATCCATTTTCCTACCCTAACTCTCTCTTCCCTGTTCCTTTCCTCCTCACGTAGGTGTAACACGGCCCACTCTTTTTATATCCTCCCTTTAATAAAGGGTTACGTACTCTTCCTTAGGGAGGGCTGGTGATGGTCACAATTATGCAATACATTAAATTCATTTATTTAATTGCAATAATAAAACATTCATTGCTGTCTTAAAAAGATTGCACTTCTTGTAGTGTTGACCTCTGACAGCATGTGCAGACAAAGTAGGGGAAAAAAAAGACAATATCTGCAAGAATCATATTTTTATTACTTGTTTTGTAGTGTGGAATGTTAGAAAAGGTTTCATCAAGTGAATTTAGTCAGAAAACAATAGTCAGCAACAGCAGGGATGAGAAAAAGTGACATATTTTTATTAGTAAGGGTTGATTAAATTGTAACCTTGAACATAATCTTATTCTATAATTGAATAAAATAAATTAATTATAGGACCCAAAAAATGACCTCAATAAATCCAATAAAAAACGAATTATGTACTGGAGTACTTATATCGGAGATCTTAGATGCAGAACAAATCTGATACTTGTTTTTTTTTTTTTCTTTCTGACATTTGACCACTATCCGATATCAATATCAGACCGGGACACTCATCACCAAGTTGCATATTAACTGTCATGCTGTCTTGAACTAGACCCTTTGACTCAATTGAGTTAGACTTGATTTTGACTTCTTTCCAATTTTTTTTTTTTTTTTGTTTTAACATCAAGCTCACATTAATCCAATGTCCACCACTCTCTTTAACCCCTTCTGTGAATCAGTTTTTACTTGTGAATGCATTAATGACATGAGAGATGAGTGTAGTTAGTCCAACACTAATGGAATTCAGCGATCTTTCATCCAGCGCTAAACCTTGTCCACATTCACTAATAGATTTCCTATTCTTGTCTAATTAAAAAGAGAAGCATTTTCCCCTAAAAAGGCTCCTACAGCTACATTGAGGGTTGGAGAGGTCACTAGGAATCCATCAGACGTGATGCAGTTAATCAGCATAAAGCCTGCCTCAGTGCACTGCTAAACAACAACTGTTGGAATGGACTCATAGCTACGCAAGCGTAGGAAAGACAAGATTTATGTTTAAAGTCCAGTTTGGAATTTTCTACTACACCAGGTATTTTCTCATTCCCCAAATGGTGTATATTAGTGATGGTCTGTAAATGTAATGGAGAGAATTGGAGGGAGAATGTTAACAGATTTGGAGGAGGCAGGCGGGCTCATCTAAAGAAAATGAGCATGAGGTGAGAGCTCTGAACCACGGTAATAGCCTCTCCCTACAGCTTCTCCATGGGAACAAATGCAGGAAAAGTTTGAAATATCGTTGACCACACAACAAAATAGAGGCTGTACACTTTAAAACTACCTAAATTCAATGAAAGCGTGGCTCTTTTTCCACTGCATTTCTTCGCTAATGTTGTACAAAAGTGCAATCTCAACGTCTTGGATTGAGGAGTTGGACAAACAGAGGAGATGAGTTTTAGTCTTTCCTGTTGTTAAGCATCACACTAATTCAATTACAAGCCTGGGCTCCTTTACTCAGAGGTGAACAAGTCCATAAATCGACAAAATCTTAAGAGACAACTTTGCTGGCCAGTTGTAGTTTGGCTACATCTTAATTTTTGGTGATGTTGAAATGCATGAGTGTACACATGCAGGTCTCAACTCAACTCAACCTTTGTTTATGAAGCACAATTAAAACGACCAGAGTTGACCAAAGTGCTGTACATATTACAATAGTTAAGAACAATACAAAGTACAGAAACACACAGACAATAGATTAAAACAAAATAATATTTGCCATGTCTGTCTAACTCTGATTAAAAGCCAGCGAAAAAAAAGATATGTTTTTAAGGCCGATTTAAAAACCTTGATTGATTCTGCAGACCTTATAAGTCAGGGCAAGTTGTTCCAGAACCGAGGTGCAGCCGCCACAAATGCACCTTTGGTTTTATGTCTGGTTTTGGGGGTGACCAGAGGATTTCTTTTTTTTTTTTTTTTTCTGTCCAGAGGATCTTAATGTCCTTGCAGGTTAAAATGTACAGTCACATCTTTTTATACAGTATATGTTGTTGTACCCAAGATTGATCTTGGTGTCAAGCACTACGACAATATTGACACACTTGTGCACACTAGGGATAGAGAGATTCACCAATTTGAATTGGTAGTCCTAGACAGACTGCACCACTATCATCAGCCGGCTAAATGCGCAATGTATTTTTCTTAGCATGTCTGCATTTATAAAAACCCACCCTACATCGTTTACTGCATAGCTTATCTCTTCTGCACTTCTTTTTTTGAAGCACAATGAACGCACCATCATTGTCTTTTGGCAGTTAGTAAACAGAAACCATGCAGGTAAGCGAGACAGATGGCGAAGAGGAGATATGTAGCGTTCCCATGAAGACACAAGTCTTCAGTTTGGCAATACTTTAAAAAGGAAGATGGAAAACTGGACAAGACCGATTTGCAAACAATGCCGTGCTGCTATAAAGTAAGTAGGCAGCACAACAAACTGTTGACAATTTTAATTGTTGTAGAGTGTCACCTCAAGCAAATCAGTCTGGCAGGCAGTAGTATGGGAATCACACTTTTCTTCTGCTTCTCTTGAACTCAGTCACATTTTTCTGCTCATGCTTTCCTCCCGTAATGCTGCTTGTGTTGTCTGCTGTCTTGTGAAGCTATTAGGAGACTCACTCTGTATTCATCCAAAAACCGAAACTATGGAATTGGTCAGCTGGTCACTTAATGCCATTGAACAAGAAGACAAGGCCGAGGTGAGCCTGCGTGTCCTGATGAAACGTTTACACAATGGATTCCTGGGACCGGTGGAAGGTCGTGTGCTTGGCTTTACTCTCCATTGAGGATGTCAAGGATATCTACATTATTGGAATCATGGTAACAGGGATGCTGCTAATTGAAGCTGGCGGCAATCTGATCTATCGTAAAGTCTTTATTACGTTAGCAGCTGTTTGGGGAAGGCTGCCAGTCATCTCTGAAGGATGGGGCAAGGCACTGAACTCTCAGAATATCATAATGAACGAACTCAAAAGTAAGCAAGAGGCTACTTTGGAGCATTTGCATGGAATCAAATCGATCTTGGAAAGGATGGAAAGGATGTCCCTGCCAATTGCTGTTTGATCCCACACTATTGGATTTACTGTGACCAGTTTCAAGGCTACTGAAAAAAGTGCTAGCCTGTAACGAAAACTAATCATTATCACCATTTGGCCTCCGCCAACAAGCCAGCTCAAGGTTGTGTTCAATCTCACCAGGGATGTTTAAAGATCTGACGCTTTGTGCTCCTCTTCCCCCCCGCCTATCTCCGATTACCAGCTGGGCTCTCGTCTTTTGAACCATACCATCCGACTGTATCAGAGGCCTTCTCTGGTCCTCCACCCGTCCCCCCTCCCCTCCGCGCCCACTGGCTGCTCGCCATCGCCCCCTAGCGGCTGGATATCCTCTCCCCCTCTCCGCCCAGCCCTCGCCCCCAATATTCCTCCCCAGACCCACTCAGACCTGCCCACGTGCTATGATTTTTGTGACTGTGTGTTTGTAGCCGAGAGGTTTTTGTCTGGTTTTGTACTTTGCTCTCCTTCAGATAATTCAGTTCAAAATCAGTTTTTTCCTTATGTAGTTTTTCCCATATTCCATCTAAATTCGGGGCACCTCCAATGCCCTTGGCGACCCACAGTTCTCCTGTTCTTGTCTCTCATGTTATTTGTGACTGTTTTTCCATATTTTCTTTAGATGGGATGATACTGAAATGTTTGTACAGCACTTTGTGGTTTTTACCTGTGAAAAGCACTCTATCAATAAAGTTTACTTACTTACTTAACTGTAATTGAGTTCTTTGCACAATGTACATCATTGATGCTGGGAAATTGTGTTTTGTTAAGCATTGCTAAATTAAAGACAACAATATTAGAAAAATGACCTTAGAAAAGGACTGTTGGCTAATGGTCCAGTTTTTTTTAATAAATCTATTGTAAGTAAAGAATGAAAATAAGAATGTTTATGATTTAGTGTTTTTTATGAATAATAAAAAAAAGATCATCTGTCTTTTAAGTTGGATTTATTGGGTAGGAGGTGTCACTGTATCGTTAATATATCGTATTGCTATTAGTGTATCGATATACTTATTCAATCGGCCTCAGTGGTGGGGATTTACATCCCTAGTGCACACAGAGGCTGGAAGGAAATGCAGTGTTTACCAGTTATTGTGAAAGGTGTCTGCCAACTCAGCAAATTCTAAGTTTGGTTTCACGCAACTCAAGGAGTTAATTTATACAAGTGGGCAAAAAAAAAAATGATAGTGTGCTGATTTTATATTGCACAGCTTACTGAAGCAGCTGGGACGATATTAAACTTTTATCATCAGAGGAAGTATAAGGACAGCTAAGCTAACAGTTAGCATACAATTTTAAATGTTATATCAGAAGTTTAAGTCAATTTCAACTCCCACATCAAAGACAATATGCAAAAATATTCTGTGGTGGTTTTAGGCATATATCTGCTAACTTTCAGAGCACTGCAGGCAAGTAAGCTTGCTAGCGTTAGCTTGCATGGTATTATAGCCACAGGCAATTAAGATAATACATCAACACTAATGAAATAGGGCATATTTCCTCCTCAAAATGTGTGATACAAATGACGCTTAGTGAAGTCAAAATTGTGTTTTGTGTGCTAACAAAGAGGCCTTGTATGAATTATTGCCACATTTTTCAAATGGGAAAATGGCATTCAAGTAGGAAACTTAACAGGCTTCAAAACTTTTTTCTCTCTGCACAACCTACACTATTTCTTTTTAAAATAATCCTATCTCTGTGTTCTTCATTACCTAATCCTAATCCTTTCTTCACAAATGTGCATGTATGTATATGTGTGTATGTAGCTGCAGTGAAACCTCTGTTAAAAAAGAGAACAATGGATGCCTCTATACTGGCTAACTGTAGACCAATTAGCAACCTTCAATTCATCAAGATCATTGAGTCTTCAACCAACTGAGTCAATTCTTAACATTCAACAAAATAATTGATAAATTTCTGTCAGGTTTTTTGTTCTCATCACAGCACAGAAACTGCTCTTATCAAAGTGATCAATGACATAAGGTTGAACACTGATTCAGGAAAAGTATCTGTTCTCATTCTATTAGATCTAAGTGCTGCATTTGACACTGTAGATCATACAATTTTGTTGCACAGATTGCAAACACGGATTGGACTAAATGAAAAAGTAATGCAATGGTTTAAGTCATACTTGGAATAGTGAAGTTATTTTGTAAGCATTGGAAACTTTGAATCTGACAGATTACCAATGTCCTGTGGGGTTCCTCAGGGATCTGTTCTTGGACCTCTTCTGTTTAGCCTTTATATGCTTCCTTTAGGACAAATTTTACAGAACTGTAAGGTTGATTATCAGAGCTACGCAGATGACACACAACTGTATCTATCACTGAACCCAGATGACTATGGTCCCATTGAGGTGTTGTGTGACTGCTTAGAAAAAGTAAACTTCTGGATGAGTGAAAACTTCCTTCAACTAAACCATGACAAGATGGAGGTGATTGACTTTGGCAACAAGGAAAAGAGGACTGCTGTCAGCATGATTGTCTTTGGTAACAAGGAAAAGAGGACTGCTATCAGCAAGTAGCTTGAGTCTTGAGTTTTAAAAGCTAAAGACCAAGTCAAAAACCTTGGTGTTCTGATTGACGCAGATCTGAAATTCAGCAGTCAGATCAAATCTATCACAAAAACAGTCTTCTACCACCTAAAAAACATCTCCAGAGTGAAAGGTTTAATTAAATAATGAAAGATCAGGAGAAACTGGTCCATGCTTTTATCTCCAGCAGACTGGACTATCGCAATGGGTCTTCTGACAGGAATCCCCCGAAAGAGCATCAAACAGCTACAGCTGGTTCAGAACGCTGCAGCTCGGGTCTGAACCAGAAACAAGAGGTCAGAGCACATTACTCCAGTTTTAAAGTCTTTACACTGGCTCCCAGTCAGCCTCAGAATAGACTTTAAAGTTCTGCTGCTGGTGTATAAATCTGTGAATGGGTTTGGTCCAGAATACATCAGTGACATGTTAATCAGGTATGAACCCAGCAGGTCTCTCAGATCTATGGACACAGGTCAGATAGTGGAGCCCAGAGCTCACAGTAAACATGGTGATGCTGCTTTTAGTTGTTATGCTGCAAAGAAGTGGAACAAACTACCAGCAGAGCTGAAGTCAGCATCAACATTTTTAAATCAAAGTTAAAGGCACTTTTTTCTCTATTACATATGATTGAGAGAGAGATTTTTGGTCATGTTGTTGATGTAATGTGTTTGTTGATGATTTTAATTGATTTTACTGATGATTTTAAATGTTCCCATTGATTTTAAGCTGTTGAATGTTTTATCATGTAAAGCACATTGAGTTGACTTGTGTATAAAATTCGTTATACAAATACATTTGCCTTGCCTTGTCTTACTTATGTATATATGTTTGATGTGAATGTATAAACAGTATATATAAAACTTGCGCAGAATATATATTGAATGTATATTGTGGCAATAGTAATATAAGTTGAATATTTTTTGTGTGTGATATTATGTAGAGAACCTTGTTTTGTTTTGTTGTGATGGGATAGGTGCGTATAAGCTTTGCTTCAACCTACACCCCTTTGGTAGATGAATTGGAAAATTGAGTTTGTTCTGTAGTTTTTTTTGTTTGTGATGACCGCCGAAATAAAATTCAAATTAAAAAATCTCAAATTCAAATGTCTAATTATTGGAATACAAAGCAGGACAACAAGCAGTTGCTATACTGGCAGTGTTGGCATTGTTTTGTATCCCTTGTGGTCCTCTTGTAGTTTCATTGTTGTTTTGTGACTTCGCTACTGCGCTCACTTCCTGTGGCATTTCACACAATTTCCTGTTTCCCTGTGCCTGCTCCTTTTATCTGGTACATTGAGTTCTTTGAGTTTTTGGTTAATAGATGACAGACTCTTATTTTGAACACTACGCCTGCTTGCTGCCTGGGGTTATAATTGTAAATAATTAGATGTTAATATTTACACTGTTACAATTATTCAATGTTTGTATAATATTAAGGCAAGTCAAATTTATTTGTATAGCACATTTCATACACAAAGCAATTCAAAGTGCTTGGCAGAATTAAAAATTGAAACAGAAAACATTAACAGTTTAAAAATAAATAAGAACAATAAATAAAGCAGTAAAAACATTAAAAATCTTCCACTCAGACATTTAGTGGTGCCAGTCAGTAGCACACAGAGCGTTTCAGTATTTGTAGCTCACTTGTTCTTTAGAATAACTTACAGTATAGCTTCCACATACATAGGTTGTCTGAAGATACTGCTAATAAATGTACCTGGTCGGACCACTGCGAGCGGGCATGGAGCGGCATTGGGTCGGAGGAGGGTCTTCTTCTACTTCTTATTAGAGGTTGTAAAAGAACAGCTTGGTGCACTAGCGCCCCCTCAATTTGAGGTCAGAAGCTGAATTGTCAGGTTTCATTTTTAGTATACGTGACTGTGCCGTTCTCATTCATTTATGAGGTCTTGCAGCCCAAGTGCAGAATCGAAACAGAATGCCTCTGCGATCGACCGGTAGATCACGATTGACGTATTGTGCACCCCTAGGCTACTTGTAGCAGAGTGTTCTTACATCCATAGCTGCCAACTACTATCACACCTGATGAATGAAATACAACAATACTACAGCAAGGGGTGTGGGGGGGGGGGGATTCGATACCAAGCACCAGATACAAACAGCCTCACTGGAAAAGGCACCCCTGTAAACTACTGAAGCTAAGTTCTTAAGTACAATCAGAAAATATTTTAGAAGATGTGAAAGCTGCCCTTAGTACCATCCTTAAAGATGCTATCACTAAGGCCAACAAGCTGATCCACAGTAAGTCGACAGTAATCCCACATATGCTGGAATATTAAAATGGAAACGGTACACAAGAACCATAAGAAGTCCTATTATAAGTTTACATTTATGTTTATATCTCAAATACTCTAAGTCATTTAATGTATCTAAAAGCCCTTTACATGCCTTTGCGAACACATATTGCCACCCACGCGTACTGTATTTACGCAGTAGTTGCTTCAACTATTTTCATGGACAGCCTGTCTAACTGTTCAGCAAAGCTGGAGGAAGAAAGCATGAAAGAATAAGTGCAATGCTGCTGTATAGGCATTATTGTTATTGTGCAGCACAGAAAGTGGTGGAAACACAAAATGCTAATGACAGTTAAGTCGTTTAGTCACAGACTCGCTTGAAGGTTGTGGTGGGGGGGAAAAATAAAACATTGGACCAGCATTTGACACAGGCAATATTCTCTGAGGCAATGGCCCTGGTTTAGAAATAACCAGGATGTACAGTAAAGTGGACCTACTTTCAGGGCAGCATGATGTAAATAAGTATGCTTACACACACATGCCTGCATATTCATTACTACTTCTCAAACAAAGAGGGGCTGAGTGATGCAATTTAAAGGTGGAGCTCAAACATCAAACAATCTTGCAGAGCTCTTTGTATCTCCACCCCGGGGGTGGAGAGACTTTGATTGGGCTTCATATTATGGGATGTAGGAGGTTTAGTGACATTAAAAATAGGAGAGGTTGCATCAGCCTTATGGATTCAAAATTCCTATGAGGAAAAAGTATGTGAGGGCTGCTATAGTACTACATATCTACACATAGGTACAATAAAAGGCATTCGCTGACTGCAGATTAGGTGGATTGTGGTACATTTATACAATTGGTAGATGCATTATTGCTACGGCATTTCTTCAGAATGTAGAAAACATAAAAATGTTGTATTGCTGCATCCTACAGTATTGTACTGAGGGCAATTTAAAAGAGAATGGGCCGAAGCTAATATGTATTTATTGATTCACTGTTTTAATTCACAAGATCATAATTCCCATCCTAAAACTTGAGTATACGGACGTGCCTCTTTGTTGTCTGTTGTTGTTCTAACATTGATACCCAAGTGTGTTGCAATGTGCCGACTAATCACCTGCATTGCATCCATTGCAGTGCAAATATACGTCCAAATGCCCATTGTATCCCCTCATTAGTTTGGATTTGACAGGCCTTGCTCCTGTGTTCTCGATGCTGCTGTGTGGATGAGATCAAATGAGTGACAACCACTCCATTTCTTTATTGTCACCGTCCCTTGTGGTCATTAATGGTCACCATCTTATCTTTTAATTGGGCAGAGAGCTTTCTGGAGTTTCTTCTCTGAAGGACACTGTATAATGAGGTAGTTATTTAGGGCCCTGTAATTGACATTCAGCTGTTTCACATGCTGTCATGAAAACCATATTGCTGCTGGTAGAGTTCAGGCAAGTGAAAGAAAGGAATGGAAAAGAGTGAAACGACTTTGCAAGAAGGAGAAGAATACAAAGATATGATTAAAAAAAAAGAAAATGTTTAAATACATTGTGCACGATAGGATTCATAAATGTTTTTGTTTCTATTATTCTTGCAAATCAGCACGTAAGATGGAGGCAGAGAGGTAACATAAAGGAAGAAGTGCCACACTGTTATTGGAATGTTCACCCACTAAACCTTCCCTGCTGGTTGATCAAATTAAACCTCCCTCTGGCATTATTACCAATGTTTATGCACTAACCGAAACTACTGCTGTGTTACAATTGAGACTATGTGACTTCTACTAGAGTATTTAAATGTACAATAAATGGCATGATAATGGGAAAAAAAGTGAAGGATTTCTCAAAATGTCAGTGTAAACTTTTTTTTTTAGTCAGGTGTTTCACATTAAAAAAAAATTTCAGTTCGGCCCCTAAAATAAATGCACAAAATGGCTCAAAATTTTCACAAAATGTCTCTGAAATTAAGGACACACCAAATTACCACAAAATACAAAGAATGACTCAAAAACACACAAAACACACAAAAAAACAAGAAAAATAACTGAAACGCACACAAACAACAAAAATACACAAAATAAATAAAATAAAATAAAATAAAAATTAACAGAGGATGACAACAAAAACATTCAATTACATTAACTAAATAAAATCTTCTTTATATAACATTGTGTTCATGTAAACTGAAATGCATACAAATTTGAAGATGCAAGATACCGTTTTGTTATTTCTTGATGTTATTTTATGTTTTTAAGGTGCCATTTACATGATCAATATAAATCAAATCAAACATTAATTTATATAATTTTAACTGTATAGATTTTAATACACTATTGTCTTCATTGAGAAGGTATTTTTTCAGCTCTGGGAGGACTTTAATTCAGGTGTGATGAGGCATAATGGCTCTTTTGAGAGTAAAGATTGCAAACCCCTGATCTAAATACTCACATGAATGTGATAGAAGTAACATATCTCTGCACTAGTCCATCACAGTGCACACATGGTCACTAATACGGTCTTTTTTAGGATGCTGTGGTCAATTTATGATGCACTGATGATCATTACTGTGTAAACATGAAGCCTCAAAAGCTGAAATTATTGTTTTGTTTTCCTTTTTATATTATACTTGTCACAAAGGGAGTAAGTGGGCAAGGGCTTATTTGCAGAGAGAGGAGGGCAGGCAGGATTAGCATTAAAATAGAAGTCCATTCATCAATTTACAAAACATCCAGGAAAGTACAAACAAAAAAACAACCAAACAAAAAGAGACACAAGGCCCCACACAGACCAGGGAAGGAAACACATTCAAATGACAATAATCCAGCAGTTTCTCGAGTTAGAAATGCTAGGACGTATAGGAATGTATATTCATGACAGAGTGCCTCACATTTCAACGCCACGTTACGACACAGAACAAAAAAATGGCACAAGTCAGTGTTGAATTGTCACGCTCTGTGACATTTGGACACAAACGTGGGCGTTACCACGAGTGTGCCAAATGTTGTCAGATGGGTATATATTTGGTCCCCCTCTCACACACACACACACACACACACACACACACACACACACACACACACACACACACACACACACACACACACACACACACACACACACACACACACACACACACACACACACACACACACACACACACACACACACACACACACACACACACTCATTCCATCTTCACATGGACAGTTTTCACCGCTACACAGTACTCAATATTTCTCTGTTCGGTCATCAGGCTGCACCTCTGGTCTATCTGAGTCACTCCTCTTCTGAGGAGCAGCTGGAGTTGCAGATGTGGAGGGGGGCCTGCTGCTATCTGGTCCTGGACTGTGTTGTTTTCTTCAGCTGTGCTATCTTGAAACAGTGAGAAATGAAGTGACAAGTTGCTTGCAGTGTGGCATATATATCATTCCAGTGTGGCATATATATCATTCGTGAATGCGGACGTGAGAGAAATGACGTGTCGATCCGTGGGAGTGCTATGCTCCACGAATGCAATGCACTGATACAAACCTGCTCCAGTAAGGTTGCGCTTCGTTGCGACTGTCACAAGTGTGTCACAAATAAGTTTCACACAAAAACATAAAAAGAACCCCACCGGAGCTTGAACTCATACCTTCACAAATATCTCACACCACTGCAGGCCAGGAAAGTACTCAATCAGAAATGGTATAGCATTTCATGAGACTTCAGAGGGCAGACAGTGGGGACACATACTACACAGTAGAAGCAAATAAATTTTTGCTCGTTTTTAGCTCAAATTTAACTTTGGAAGTCCTTTTCCTATATACATTAAGTGCAGAGCCATGCCATCTTCATAGTTGAGTCATGGAGTAATCATCATTTAGGGGCTCCTCTCAACAATAAAGCAGGTTTTCTATGGGATAAAAACCATTTCATTTGCCACATAATTGCCAGAGTAGCTTAGTCCCTCCAAACATGCATTGCCTGCAACAAGAAAACACTCTTTAATTATTGACCTGCACTTCAAAGGGCTTCAAACCATGGAGTTGTAATTTTAATTTCAGTCATGCTCTGCTACCAGCCCTTTAGGCCAAGATAATGGTGTGTATGTGGGAGGTGCAGGCCGGGAGAGATTAATTGTGGAGTATGTAAATTTCATTTGTCACGTGCAGATCTATGTCAATTTTAATTGAATTAAAACAATGTGAACTCCGGCCTGCTTATTCTAAAAGGACAGCTGGTGAATAGTGATGAAGTGTCTCGAAGAGCACTTGAGAGAGAGTGAAGACGGCGGATCCTTCACGGACAAGCAAGACAAAAAAAAGGGAGGGAGATTAGTTAATGAAGGGAGTGATAGTTGACCTCAAACTAATGAGCCATTCTTCGTTTTCATTGCAGCTGTTTCATGAGTAACTAGGCCTGGTTGTTATTTAGCTTCTGTAAAAAAAAAAAAAAAAAAAGTGTGTATCTACATGGCCAAGAAGAGCACTCAGAGAGCACAAACCTCTGTCAAGTGCCAAATATCGAATATTATATTATAATATAGAAATTTTGCTAATGATGTGAGATATGAATATTTTGATTCTTGAAGCTGATCCAGAATCAGTATATTGATCCGGATCCCCCTCCATAGCATACGGTCTATCTTTGATTAAAAGTTTGTCAAGTGATTGCTGCTCCTGGCTCCTCACCGACCCGGCTCCCGGTCCTTTTCAGAATCCAGTAGAAACTTTTGCTTTTTGTTTTCAGGTTCATCCACTGCCTCGCACCTACGTATTTATGTGAGACTTTGACCCCTCACCAGCCGAGCAGAGCCGTACGTTCTGCCCAACACCACCTGCTTGAGGTGTCCAGGTCACGTTACAAACAGTGGGGTGATCGTGCTTTTGCTGTGGCAGGTCCAAAACTCTGGAACTCGTTGCCAGACCTGCCACTGTTGAAAGCAAAACTAAAGACTCACCTGTTTAGAAAGGCGTTTGATACCTAGATCTGTGGCACTTGTTTTAAATGTGAAAATGGTCTGTTTTTAATTATATATTATGCCATTTTTAAATTGTATTTTTTATTGTGTACAGCGCTTTGGTTGACTTTGGTTGTTGTAAAACGCTTCAGAAATAAAACTTCATTTGATTTTGACAAACTATTGCTGTTATCAGAAAAACAAAACGCCGGTACAAATATTACATTCATGGCAGAGGCCAAAAAAAATCCTCATGCTATTTTATACATACCACATGATAAACACAAGCTTGTGCTAGACATATACTGTAAGTGCAGCATTGTAAGTGTGTTGGTGCGTGCATACATTGGTAAAGTCGGGAGGAGACAACTGGAGTGACACTTCTCTTTGGTGTAATTTTATCATATTCCCTCCAAGGACATGCAAAGGAGCTGAGGCTGAGTGTTTAGCATGATCATGACAAGGAGGCACACAGCAGGCAACAAAGGTGCGATGTATCCATCCACGGCTAGAGCTTATAGAATAGATAGAGAAGTGAAATCTCTTTTCTCACCCTCCATCTCTTATCTCTCCATACTCATTTTCCCGGCTCTCCAGTATTAAATCAGTGGTAATCGCTGCCTCTCCATCTATCTACCCTAGTTCGTCCAGATAGGTGAGAAAGGAAAACAGACATAAGAGGTAATAATGCTTAAGTCTTCATTTGCTGTTCCTCTTCCTCTGTTTTTAATTCAAAGCATCACCCAATAACCTATTCAGCTGGATAGGCAAGAGTGAAGATATTGCCTTGATAAGTAGATAAATAAATGAGTAAACTATGGTCACACATGCACACAGGCTGTAACGTTTTATAAGGCTGTGAAGTGTTCCTGCTTCAGAAGGTGACCCCAGGGAAGAAGAACTGTAAGGAAGCTTTTACTGCAATGAGACAATGTCCTGGATCACCTCTCCACACCTCAGCTCCTGATTACACACATACTCTTAACATGCGCGCAAGCCCACCACAAATTCACTGTGTATATTTTCCTATCTCAAATGTAAGATGGAAGACAGAATAGGATTGTCTCTCTGGTGGGTGAATCTTAATGCTGATGATGCAAAACCCAAACACAAACCCTTTAAACACGTTGCATGCAAACAAACCAAATAGCACACACTATTTTCCCTCCTGAATATATTCTATCGCAGCACATAAAGCCAGTTTCCAAAAGCGTCACCCTTCTTGCCATGGATATTCCATAAGCGGTAATAGTAGGTGGACGATTCTCCTCCTTCCCTCGATTTTCATCCTGCCCTTTGCACCTCCAATTCTCTGTGCCAAATGGTACATTTACATTGGCCATAACCTCAATCACCATGCATTCAGGTTATGCTGAATGTGCAAGCAGACATTTTTGTAGTGAAAGGATGCAGACAGGGGTATAATGGGCGCAATAGATAGAAACCCACGCCTGAGGCATCCATCAAACCCAAACGACTCCATTACAGTAAGTCCGACAGAGGCAAACGGTAATGTGTGCTGTGATAAACAGTGGGGTAATAGTCTGTTTATAGTCCTGGACACACTGTTTCTGCTGGGAAACACTGGTGAGGAATACAGATAAGATACTGGAGCACCAACCAGTATCTTTTGATTGTCGTCAAATGTTGTTATCAGCCACTTTCACTCCCTTGTTCTTTCTTTCCGTTTCCCACTCTCTCTGTATACAATTTTGCCTTCCACACAATGCGGTGGTAGCTGCATACAGCGGCCAGACAGCTTTTATCTGGTGCTACGTTACCGTAGCATTATCAACAGTGCTGCAGTGAGGCCTCGGAGAAAAGTGAAAAACTAAACGTAATAATTCAGATGTACAATGGAAGAGAACAAAGAACACGTAGAATCCTTACAAGAATGAATAAATGACATTATTACTACGACAACAGCTTGACTCAAAGTGATACTAAAAAAACAATCGAAGAATGCAACATAAAGAGTAGATTTTTGTAGTTTTTTATTCACATGGTGTTTCAGTCAATCAATAAAAAAAACTAACTCAAGATGCAGCAAGAGCACAAACAGCTACAAGCAGGTGAGATCATATTGGAAGAAAACAGCATTGGATTATCTTTATTGGCTTCCTGTAAGATGTTAAATACATTTCTAATGTGCTTTGTCAGCATACAAAGCCTGATAAATCTTAATGACCTGTCAGTTTTCCAGCAATAGGCTCTTCTCTTCGTCTTTCTACAGGCATTCTAGATTTCAGGTGGACTATTCCTGATTTCCCATCAGATCATTGGCGATAGTTAGGGATATTCTGACTGATATTTTCTTTCTGTCCTCTCTCGTTCTCTACTTTCTTTCTACTAACCCCAACAAGAAAAGGCCAATAACCACCAACACTGGGTCTGCTTTGGCTGGAGGTTTCTTCCTGCTTAAAGGAAGGATTTCATCTTAATCTGATGCTTGCTTAATGAAAGAGACATCATTCTGTAAACTTGATAAGTCATATATGATGACTGGGTGTATTTGGTGCAAATAGACATGAATAGGGCACGAATCAATGGGTAAGTGAGTGTTAAAAACGTGCTTATTGAAAAAGAAAGTGGGAAGGGGTGAAAACTATTGTAGACTGATCCATTCACACAGCAAATCCCTTTGACAAGGTAGAAACCCACAAACCTTCTGCTTCAAGAATTACTTATAACTGTACACAAAAACACACTCTGATTGCAGATGGCAATGGAGGTGAGGGGTTGTGACATGGGTGTGAGAATTCAACATCTTAAAGCTTAAGGTCGACTCCTCTGCATCTACATGCATACATCTAGACTTAGAAATAAACCCTACAATTAACATAAAAGAAGCCAAAGTGGTTGCCGTTTAGTTTACATTTCTATTAACCTGGGTAAATGTCGGTGCTCCATTGAAGAACTTCTTGATCATTGCAATCTGTGCAAGGCTGTGTTTACACCCATACTTAACCTCGATTACAGGACTGACCTCAGCTTAGATACCAGCCCTCAACTACCTCTAATGGAGGCCGTTATATTGTGAAGCATGGTTGGCACAGAGGACACACACGTATAGAGCGAGGCGGGGTCGCACCAAAGGCCAGCATCTATTGCACTATATTTTAGATCAGTTAAACTTAATGACCTCCTTTATCCCCTTGGCCTATCAAATAAACTACAACATTGGCCCTTGGGTGTCAGATGTAGTTTGGCCTTTTAAGCTTGCTGTCCAGGCAATGTTGGTCTTTAACAGGGTGTGATAAATGTGAAAAATAGCAGCTCACTAGAGGAGATGATGGTGCGGGTTTATAATCGGAAATGAGCCAACGGGGGAAGTAAAATAATGTTAATGTATTTGAATAATATAGATTTAAATACAAAGTATGGTGATAAATCGGAACACTAGTACAATAGAAGTAATGTGAGAATGCAATGAACAAAGTGTACAACAGGCAATAAACTTTACCACTTTAATACACAAGGGGTTCGATACAGCACTGAGACTTACAAGGCCCTAATTTAGCAGTCGCTGTTTCTTTAATACATGTGGCACCCCAAATCTTTTTAGGCTATTTAGGAAATAAGATTAAATTGATTGATTACTTTGACTGATTGACTGACTGGGGTGGGAATACACTTGATAAGTCAATATATCGCAATACACTGACCCATAATACAAAATTGATTTTCAACGTCTTAGTCTTAATGTTTTTCCCCAATAATATAAGTTTTGGACTCCTTCCACTCTGCTGAATGTTGCTGCTTTGCTTCTTCACGGTGCAGCGTTTCCTGCAGTAGCGACAGTCGAGGAGGAGATCCACTAACAAGCAAGCAGAGCAGCAACACCTCACACTCTTTAAAACTTTAAAGCTGTTTGGAAGTTTGGCTTCCAAACACAAGGAGGGGCAGACAGAACGGAGCGAGACAGAGATGATGCAGTTTGCAAACTTTGTTTGGTTTCCATTAGATATTTAGGGAACACCGCAACTTTGCAAACTTACGAAGCGAGACACCTTGTCCACACATTAGCACACAGCAGTGCAGCCTCCACCACCACACTGTGTTGATCCTAAGCAAACTACACTGTCACACTGAAATGTATTCACTGCCTCTGCTAGAGCTCAGTGGATCACGGAGCGCATTGTGCTTTTAATCTGCATTGTTGAAAACACCAGCTTTATTATTCTGATACAGTTTTCCTCAGCGTGACAGTGTTTACTGTGTATGCACTGGCTTTGTATTTTCCCAAATATTGAGTGGTTTTGAATGTGTTGTTCAGGGAGACGCCTGAGTATTTAGGTTTGGACATTAGGTTCAGAGACAGAAACTTGTTTTACTTTAAATCCTGTGTTCACTTTCAGTGTGTGTGGGACAATAGTGAATATTTCAGTCCGTCAGTAAACCTAGGTTTAGTTGAAACATGATGCGCTGACTTTACATTTCCTTTCAGTACATCAAGTTACTTTATATTATAAGCTAAGGTTAATGCAAATGGCACTTTTAAGAAGTTCCACACAGTGTGTTCAATCTAATATGGTGTGCATATACACTTGATCATTTGTTATCGATACATTAATCTATATTGGCTTGGCTTGTTTACCAATAATTGACCATTATCATATGATGAACATGTAAAGAGCAACTTTAAATTTAAATTGTACTTTAATTTTTTTTTTTTACTGGATTATTGCAGTATTGCATTGTGCTACAGGGTTGAGGTCAGTTGTAATCGTAATCTCGTAATTGATCATTAAATACAATTACGGCATGATTATAATTGTAATTTAAAAAATATATGTTGCTGTCGTAATCATAATTAGTTTGTGATAGCGTTTAGATAAATGACTTTGTTAACTGCAATTGCCAAGAAAATCCATACAAATTGTCAATTATAATTTTAAGTAAAACTGGAGAACCATGTTACGGTTCTATGTACAGTCCTACACATGTAGTTAACAATTATTAAAATATGTTTCATATCAAGCTTTCCCACATTTAACCATTTAAATAAATTGAAATTAAGGTGTATACAGTACTGACACCCACACCAAAAATATTAAAAACCTATATTTTCATTGATTAGGAAGCATATCAAGGTAACCAATAGTTAAGAAAGAAATCAGATGATAAATGTTTGCTTTTAGTGTATTTTACAGCTGATTTGGGATCAGGCTCAGTAATTGTGATGAATTGTAATTGACCTTCAGTAATTAAGAATGCAATTGTATTCGACTTCCTGAGGATAAAAAAAAAAAAAAAAAGTTAATTAATTGTAATTGGAAAAATGCTGGTCACTGTAATTATAATTCAATTGTATTCAGACATGGGTAATTAAAAACGTAATTGTAATTGGTTAACAGGTTACACTCAGGAAAATAATAGATTTCTGCTTCAATATTTATGTGCATATTGGTTGTGTCTAGTTCTGGTGTAGCAAACTGCTGTTGGTTTGGTGAGCAGATGCACACACACTGTGCAGTGGTTAAGTGACAGAAAATCAAAAGTAAAATAAATTCCTTCTTTCCTTCATGCTTTGTTCCTGCATGTGTCATCATCAAAAGCTTGTTTTTCTCTCCAGCTTGCTGTTCCCTGCCTTGCAACCCAGCCCCTGCATGGCTGTACATTGCATATTGCGAGTGCTTGTATAAAATGAATGTGACATTCAGAAACATATATTTTACATTAGATGTGATATTTGCTCGCCTTTCCTGCCCTTTGAATACGCTGCTCTGCTTTTTTTTCCATCCATCCTTCCTCCCCTGTATCATTAATGTAGACCGTTGTAAATTTATTATGCAATAAAGTTTTTATAGTCATCGTCATTATTGCACATTAAGGTCATGCTGACAGACTAACAAACACATGATGATATCGCCAGTAAACATTCAGCCAATACAAGTTTCAGTCACCAATCTTCGTTATAGTACACCTAGCAAGATAGATAATGTGTGGAAAGAAAGATAATAAAGTAAAAATAATGTTCTTTCTCACTTAGTTTAGATCAGTATTTGCCAAACTGGGGTATGCGTACCCCTAGGGGTACTTAAACACCTCTAATAGATACACAGAATCATTTGTCAGTGTATTTTTTACCATTATAGATTTTTTTTTTTACATGCGCACAGACTTTTTTTTCTCATCCATCAATAATAATATGTGGCACAACTCTTTAAAATGCATCATAAGGTTAGGTTCAAATTCTAAAATGAGCAAGTTAATTCATGAAATGCTTGAATTCAAGGTTAATATTGGACGAGACACGGGAAAGAGCTTAGACGAGCTAGCAGACACAAATAAATAATGTGTAACATGAGCTAAGGGGTACTTGCAATAAGAAATAAAGGCTAAAATGGGGGCAATAAAGTTTGAGAAACGTTGGTTTAGATCAAATTCTTTAAGTCCCATCGTGGCACTTGTTGTAGAAAATCTAAAAAGTTATAAATAAACAAGAGCGCTCAGAAAGCGCAAACCTATACAGCCAGCACCAAATACCCTCTTTGGCAGATATTAGGAGTTGTGATGGTACCAGGATCATTTACACTTTAAAGACTTTGAAGAAATTTCCATAATCACAATACAGTTGATCCAAATGTATGAGCACCCCCATTTGTTTTTGAAAAATCTCAATGAAATGCACAAAATTGTTGGGAACCATCCCAACATAACAGTCACATTTCATAAAAATCAGTCAATAACCAGTTTATTGATTCATATACCCTTGAAAATTTTGATTTGTCAAGTTTTTTTTAACATAATCCTGCTAACACAAAATAAAAAAGATAAATAAATGTGAGTAAATACATTACCTCCCTACCCTAATCTTTCTCAGAGCACTTTCACCCCAGCCAGGTTTGGTTATACTGTATGCTTTACATAGAGATGCAATTATTTATATATTTTGATTCTCTTATATTACCATTAATAACCATACAGTAGGTCCAGATGTATGGGCTTCCAACCAACTTAACTGAGTCAAATTTCATAAAGATCGGGTCAATCACGAACATAGAATTTTTTTTAAAATTACGCCAATGATGAGAGATAAAGATAATTGATGACTGAAACTAATCCAAAACTACTATATTGATACGGATCACAGACAAACAAACAGACTGACCTACATACTTTCGAAAACTGTTTTCGTTTTCGAAAGTAATGAAAAAATTATTGTCTGTAAAAGTATATAGCACAGTTAGAAATATTTCAAAGACACAAAAGGAAAGGGGGAAAAACAAATAAATTGCCCTTTTGTCCAATTCTAATCAGAACATTTGACCTGGCAGAACGTTTGGTTTGAGCAGCTGGTTCCCAGGGCTTTGGCGCATGAATCCGTTTATTTGGCATGTGCTCACCTTGCAGCAGCACAAAGCAGAGCGGAAGGCATTGAGAGATGAATAGAACCAAGGCATGAGGGTACTGTAAATCTCCTGACCTTGATCCTTTCTCTTTGCTTCACTGTGTGAAGGGCTTTATTCTATAGCCTTAAATATTTCAACACTGCTTGGCTGACCACAAAGTGCTGAGTTAGAGGAACTGGGGGAAGCCAGGCCTCAGCGTCCCACATCCCCCAGCAATTAACACAGCAGCAGGACGTTATTGCAGACTTCTGTTGTGTGTGTGTGTTTGTATTTGCTACAGCTTACTTCATTCCCTTCATTGATTCCATCTCTTACCTGTTACTGAGAGCTCAGTAGTCCGCCTGACTACAAAGCCCCCAAACTGGACTTCACAGGTGTAGTTCCCGATGTCATCTTCCTTTACCTCTTGAATGGAAAGAATGTCTCTCTTCTGAATGATTGTGGCACGCCACTGTTTGGGCCGACACTCCTGCACATTGGAGGATAAAAAAAATATCTTAAAACTTGGGATGTAACGATTCACTCAACTCCCGATACGATTCGATTCACGATACTGGGTTCACGATACGATTTTCTCACGATTTTTTTCATTTACAAAATGGGACTGTAGACAAATTTTTTTTTTGGGAAAAAAACAAGAAAATACTGTATTGTTTTCCTTTTATTTTTCATTGTCAAAAGAATTCCTTGATAAACTATTCAAAACAATGCAATTTAACTAAAAATAAATCTTGAATGAAATAAATAAAGGAATAATACAAATGAAAATGAAGCCTATTAATTTAAATTCTGGTTCTATAATAAACAATGCAAAACTGCAAAATAGTTCTTTTTCTTTTAAAAGTGCAACTGAAAATGTATTTTGTGCCTTAACAATTGGACTTTAAAAAAAAAAAAAACCGTCATTGCACTGATTTACGTCATATTTGTTTGGACCAGCAGAGGGCGCTGGTAACACAGTGGTCGGTTGGCATGCAGATATCTTGCAGTGAAGAAGAGAAGCTATGCTAGCAGACAGAGCTAATAAAAAAACGTGACTTTTACAGATATTCAAGTAATATTACAGATATTCTTTCAGCGCTAAAGGGGTAAGGAATCATTTATTAACATATTTAAGAGTAGAAGGCGGCCAGAAAGAAAAATATTAGCAGACTCCGCCCGCCGCCAACACTTCCGGATAGCGCCCTCTGCTGGTTAAAAAATGTACTGCGATTCAATTGTCAGAAAATCGATATCAACCGTGATACCTATGAATTGATTTTTAACTGCCTTACGATTAATCGTTACATCCCTACTTAAAACGTATGCAAATAGCGGCAGATAAAAACAAAAACAAAATAAACACTGGTTGAAGTGTTAGCAAATTCCTTTTTGTTCCGTGCCATAGGCTTACACATTTGTGATATTTATGAGGGGTTTGTAATTTCTTGCTCAAGCGTCCTAAAAAAAGTGCAACTAAATTTGTAGCAAATGCCCATGTTCATGCAGTTTCTCCTACTCCAGCATTTTAAATGGTATTTATGCTAGCTCAGGGGTGGGCAGACTTTTTGACTGTAAAATTTGATATATAGGGACTGGGCAAGAGCAAATATGGTTTTTGTGTGAACTATTAAAAATTACATAGAAAAGCCATTACATTGGGGTTTGAAAGGTGCTAATAGAGATATGCAAGGCAGGACTGCACGATTATGGCCAAAATGATAATCACCATTGTAGGAGCCATGATTTATTTCTGAGCTAACTCCGTATAATATGTTCAGCATCTACCTGACCCGTACATGGGCGGGGCATGCAGGTTATTTAGGGTGCCATGGCGATTGCACAGGGGTGGTCAATCAGGGAGAAGTAAACAGTTTTTCGACGGTACTCAAGGTACTCCTGGGGCTCGTGTGAATGGGTTTTTTTCTGTATTCAGTTTTAAATGGTATATTTTGTCTCCACAATCCCCTGTTTATTTCCTGGATTAAAGAGCAAATAATGCCAAAACACCAACAGACGAGTTCAATATTCTTTACCAACCAGGTAACTGTCAAAACAACAATCCCTGCACCACCAGAGGTGGACAAAGTTAAATTACTTGGACGCTTCAACCATTATTTTGATCAATATTGTAATCACAACTATGTATCATATTAGGGAAAAATCCATGTTTTTATTGCACTGCTTTTAAACAAACGATGTGTGTACAGTTTGCGGCGCAAAATTCAGCTTTAATATTGAATTATGATTAAAAAAATAGTAATAATAAAAAAAATTATAATCCAAGAATTGAAAATGTTCCAAAGGCTAACTGAACAAACACACTACTACAGAGTGCAGAGCCCATATTTTAAATGTAAATATTGCTGATGATCAGGTTAATTTAGTCGTGGGAACCACAATCATGATCACAATTAAAATTCTGTTAATTGTGCAGCCCTTATGCAGGACTTATTGTACAAACTGATGCATTTAAATGACGTACAGTTTGAAAGTCACACACCGTACAGAAACTTGTAACTTCAGTGGGAAAAGTGTTGTTGATCTTCCCATTGAACCAAAGACTTTTTTGCTCCCAGGATAAATCTAAAGAGTAAATTAGTGTTAACTATAGCATCTGTGACGGATAATGATTTGTTAGTGATGCTTAATGTCTTCCCTGCTCTGCTATGTCAAGTCAAGCAATGGGGAATTTATCTTCAAAAACTCTTGCTTGATTGAACAAATGCTGGTTGGTTAACAGACACATTTTGTGAGCCCGGCCGTTAAACACATTAAATTCAATGACTTCATGGACACTGTCTACAGCTCCTGAAGTAACAGTGTTTTACTGCATGTTATTTAAAGTGAAAGCATTGTAGCGGATGGAGTTTAACTTTTAAGTCTTTCCTCAGCCAATAAATAGTATGGTTATTATAGTTGTGCGTTCATTGTGTGATGATGACACTTTAGACTATGAGGTCATTGGTTAGAAGGTAATTAAAAGTTCAAAGTGTAAAGCTGCAATCTACCTGCTGATGTGAAAAAGATCAAATTTAAGGAAAACCCAGCTGATCCAATCAGAAATGTACAAAAAAAAACAAGGCTTAACGTAATACAAATAACACAGAGTGAAATTATATTTACTAAAGAAGCAGATTAAATTAAATGTAAAAAAACAAAAATCCTGTTTGGATTTAATTAAACTTTAAAGACTATCTAATAACTATGTCCCTTAATAAATAAATAGTGTTGGAATGTGTAACAATAAAAAGAAGCATTATTTCAATTCAATTTAAGCTTTAATTTACCTTTTATATCAGTGGTTTTTAACCTTGGGGTCGTAACCACCCATATGGGATTGCCCAGAATTCAAATGGGTCACCTGAAATGTCTAGTAAATTATTTAAAAAAAATAAATAAAAAAAATCTGATTAAAATTATATTTTTGTAATTGTTTAGATTATTATTCTTTTTCAAATTTAAACACCACATGCAATCTTTAACGACTGCATTTCTTACTTTCACTTCCTCAAATATAAATCTAGTTAAAAACATTACAGTGTAAAAAATGTATAGTCTTGATTAAACAGTTAAATAATAATAACAATGAGAGTGATATTTTAAAATGTTATTATTTATTGTTTTTTCAAATGAAAACATCTCAAACAACTGTATTCTATACTTCCACTTCCTCAAACATTAATCTAGTTAATAAACGAATGAATGAATGAATAAATAAATAAATAAATACATAAATAAACAAATAAATAAATAAATAAATAAATAAATAAATAAATAAATAAATAAATAAAAAACTACTTTTAACACTATCAAAAAGTAATAATACTAATAATAATATTAATAATTTTTTTTTTTAAAAAAGTCTCTGGGGTCGCCAGAAATTTGTAATATCAAAATGGGGTCATGACCTAAAAAAGGTTGGGAACCAATGTTTTCTACCTTCTCTGTCCAGAGCGAGGTACAGTATATAGGTGGATGGATGACATTGAGTGATGGATATAGAGCTTTTGATGTATAGCTTGGTTTTACTCATAACAATTCCATATGGTAAGATGATAAGGCTTAGGCAATTTTTCTACTTATCTGATCAGGATTTATTGCACTGAAATAAATATTCTATTCAATATTCTACTCAGGTCACAGAGGATACAGAATTTTATTTACAGTAGTCTCTTTTGGCCAATAAGGGTGTTTGTGCTGAACTGGTGTGAATGTGCCAGTATATGCATGCAGACACATCGAGGGACTTCATGATATGATCCTCTCTCACTCCTCTGAGCTCTGGCAAAAAAAAAATAGAAAGATTCTGTGCCAGTCTTGCTCCCGGCAACCCTTGAATTCAATCAGGCTGGCTCTGCGGTGGTCCAAATAACTCCGCATCCCAGCATTCCCAGTCATTATCCAGGCCATAATTGAATTCTGGAAAAACCAAGAGGTCTACTCCTGTCTGCTAATCTACTGCTGATCTGCCTGTGATTAGTCTGGCCTGGGACTCTTCTCTATGATGCACTTTGTTGTCCGCGGGCCGTGCTTGACCTAGTAAAGCCAAGGACCCAGGTGATAGGAGAAGGAGGTCCATGATGAATACATTTCAGGGAGCAAGAGCATTTGGAGGGCATCCACTCTGTCCACAGGGCACTTTTTCATTTTGTGTCAAGTTTTAGAGTTGTTTTAAAAGGCTCTTGAGTACACAGACTACATTTAGAACAATATTTGAAGAGCCAAGAAAGTTCAAGTATAGGATATACTTATTTGATAGTTATTGTGTGTATTTGAAAAACAATAATTAAATTTTTTTTTTAAAAAAAAAATAGAATTTGAATCCATTTTTACCAATTACAAGACATTTAAAAACCATTTTAATTCCAGGCTGACCCCACATGGGGTCCTGACCCCAACCTGATGACTCCATATCCATTGTTTGTATTTTATAAATCTGTTCTACTATATTTTAGTGATGTATTGAATATTGTGTTTGTGACATACTTATACAATTTTATTTTTATTTTTTTGAGGGGAGGGGGATATAACTAACACACAGACAAAGCAAACGTATACAAAGGTTATTAAAAAATAAATATGAACTGATTAGAATCATGGGGACACTCTGGCCACCTATAGAGTTGGTGGCTGCAAAATTTTGTCTTCAAAATCCTTTATTTCCAAATAAGATTTGACGTGAAATAGGAATATTCCAGCATTTAAATGCGTGAGAGTGCTTGTAGTTATTTTCAAATGAAATAATATATTGCCTTAAAAAGATGTGTTTTAAAGCTCACCTCTGAAGAATTGAGTAAGCAGTTGCTTTCCCTCATTTCACCATCTCTCCCTTTCTTTGAGTTTTTGGCTCTCCCGCTCCGCGTCACATCCACAGTTCAGACTACCTCCCACAGCGCTGCAGCACATGTGGGTTGTACCATTTGCACTGTTTTAAAGGGGGTGGTAGCGAGGGCCATGATGCAGCATGAATAAATGTGTTTAGTGCAAAACTATGATTAACAACCAGCTTATTTTCACATAGAGCCATTTTCATTCCAATATAAATAATGTAAAAATGTTTAAAACACATCATTGTACATATATATAAAGCAGACTTTTGAGCCCCCCCTGCCTTGGGTCCCCCCCCCCATTCCGACGCCCCTGGTATAGGCCCTTTATGTTTGTCGATGGGTTTTAATAGCATCTTTGTTCTTGTGTCTCGGTGCTTTCAGGTATTCCTGCTTGTGTCTTCACACCCCAGTCTGGTCAGTGTGTGTTTGTGCTGTGAGTGATTAGCTCCCTCCTGTTTTGCATTCAGGTGTGCTTCATTCCTAATCAGCCTCCTTCATTATTAAGTCGAGCACACAATAAACAAGTGAACACAGAATGTTCACTTGTTTATTGTCATTGTCACTCCCTGTTCATGTGCTGTGGCGTCCTCCCCTTCAACAATTCTTTATTTCAGGTTTTGCTTCCTAGAGCAATCGATATTTTCTACTGTGTGTGAGTTTGATTATTAAAATGACTTTTATTTGTATCCACTATTGCTTGATCCAACCTTGGCATTTGGGTCCAAAACCTCATCTTTACACAACCAAAACTCCACTCCATCCTCTATTTTAGCACATTTTCTCTCTATACTTTTCTGCATTGATAATTCCAGCTGTTTTTTCATAAAAAATAACTTCTCTTGTTTCCATCTTAGATGTTTGTTATATATGGAATATTGCTGTGCCAGTGTTACCTCTTAATAAACTCAGAAATCATACTAATATGTAAATGTCCCAACCTAACCTAACTCATGATATACACAATGACAGTAATCACAAAAAAACCAGAGCATACAATCCCTTGTGAGAACGTTTTGAAATGTTTTTGGCTGATTAGATGCAGAAATTGCACAATTTGGGAAGACAGAAGTTATTAAAAATGCCCATTGTGTTGGCATGCTCACCTTATACCAGATGATGTCTGGGTCCTTTCCCGGTTCACCGTAATCATCAATGTCAGGACAGAGGATTTCTTTACTTTTGCTGAGCTCTGCCTTCTCAGTTCTTCTCATGTTAGAGTTGTAGCAAAGGTTGGTGTCATTCTCTGCCACGGTTAGAGACATGGAGACCTTCATGCAGTAGGTTGAGTTCCTGTTTGTAGAGAATAGAGAATCCAAGGAGTCAAGACACACTCATTTACAATTTACGTATAAGTCTTTATTTTTTCTTAATTCCCCTAATGGGAGCTCTGTGAAAACCAAAGGTGACAAGTAACAAAGTACAAATACTTCTATACTTTTTGAAACAAATACCTGCACTTTCTGCTACTTACATTTTACAAATAAGCTTGTTACTCTTTAGACTTTTGAAGATGACGTCACAACGTAAAATTAAGCAAACCAACAACCGCGACACTGCTGGTGAAAGGTTTTTCAGCACAGGACTCATTTTCAGATCAAAAAGGACACACCTCCATTCCAGAAACCTGGAGAACATGATTCTATTGAGGCTAAATGAAACGTTTTGGTAGCTTTTTTTTGTTAGGCAGGCCTCTTAGCTTTATGGTTGACATTTTCCAGTTTTTTAAAATGTTAAACTCTCTGGGTTTAATTGAGTTTATGTATTTATTTATTTTTTTAAACATTTTATTTACAAATTTTATCTTTAATGAGAGCTAAATTCTCCAAGTGTTCAAAAGTTCATCCATCCATCAATTTTAGAACCCGATTTGTCCTATTTCAGGGTCGCGGGGGTCTGCCGGTGCCTAGTGTTCAAAATTAACATATTTCATTTATTTCCATGTACCAGTTTTCTACACGTTCTTAAATAAATAAAATGTAGGTAATTTGCTAGTTTT
Organism: Gouania willdenowi; assembly: GCF_900634775.1. Lineage (NCBI taxonomy): Eukaryota > Metazoa > Chordata > Actinopteri > Blenniiformes > Gobiesocidae > Gouania > Gouania willdenowi. The sequence goes on from NC_041064.1 coordinate 20,814,303, forward strand.
AAAAAGCCCGTCTTGTTATTGAAGAACATTTGTTGTGTTCTGTTGTACATTTAGTAGCATGTACTGTAATTTACTTTGACTCAAGTAAGGGAGCAACTTCAATACTAGTACCGTATTATTGAACGCTACGCTGTATTGGTCACATTCTAATAAGTTCTCAAAAAAAATTCACGAAAAGGCCGCTCCGTAGCATAGGCCGCACCCTATTGGCTGATGAGGGTTCCCGTCAAACGACTTGGCCAATCAGAACGAGCAGGTGGGAGGGCTGCTGTACTCCTGTTTTCTGATCAGTTTCAACGGACGAGTTTCCATCTCCACGTAAAGTCTTCTCCTCACTGCCCCACGTCCACAGATCACCCCATTTACAGCTTTTTACTGGAACCAGACTGATACACACCTCACTCCGCTCTCGTGCACCATCACCTCAGCAGCAATGACGTTAACACGATCGGTTCTGAACAAACATAACGTGGTTATTTGGCAACTTTATGCTATTTATAGTTTATTTCTATCATAAAACGGCTGATTTTTACTTCATCCGTAGTGTTTCAGCGCACTCTCTCTCTCTCTGTGTGTGTTTGTGTCAGCAACGTGAGCTGTGTAGTGTAGAATAAACCTACCGTGAAAGTTTCCTACGGTAAACCGTGGGCATGCGCACCTGGAGAACTGCGCATGCGTGTCCATCAATTTGAAAAAAGGTAATAATATTTTCTTTAATTTTTAGGGTTCGCGTTAGAAGTAGGGTTTATCATAGGAAAAATTAAGGTTGTACGTAAATGTTGTACGTATATGTGTAAATATTTACTACGCTATTAGTGTGCATGCGCCTGTAGGAGGCTTTCATGCCTAGGATTATTTTTCACTACACCATTTCTTCTTAACTACTATTAAAATCTGGCTGAGATATCATATATTTTAAACCTTACTGTACTGTTTATTTGCCCTTTCTATCGTAAATGAATAAGAGCCGCTTCACAAACTTCAATTTATTAGCAGGATTTTTATTCTATTTAAAAAATCAGCAATTTTATTTTATATATATATAAAACAAAAACAAATATTCAACAGATGTATGACTTCTGCTGTCACTCGCTCGCATGCAATTTCCCTTCACGATCGGAGGCCGTCCTGCGGACCATGACGCCTCCGTCCTGAGTTATTAAAGCTATGATCGCTTTCACTTTCCCCACATTATCCGAAGCTCGTTTTTGAACGTTCAGTTCATTGTGATGTTCAGTAGCTGTTAGAGTTCATTCATTCCGCTGTACGGCTGACTGTCAGTAATATTCTGCCTCCCGACACCTGCTTTCACTGAACACGTGTGACTGACTGAAAAATCCACACACACTGCCACATTGGCCACACCCTCAACTTTAAAGGAAAAAAAAATAGCGTCCTATACACCGCCAAAAAAAGATACTTTTGCATCTTTACTACAATATTAAACAATACTTAACCAGAAATACCTGAACCTATTATTTCCCTTCATGTGGTTAAACAAGTGAGAATTTATGTTAACTTGGGTTGATTCTTTTTTAGTTATTTTCATTGTTTGCCATTTTTCCTCTGCTTCCATTGACGTCCTCTGTGGTTGTGTGGTCAGCATTAATGACATGTTCAGCAGCTTTACTGAGTCAATGCGGAACGCTCATGACCATTATTGGCTTTATGGGAAAGTCCAGGAATGCTAATAAGGAAAGAGAGAGAGAGAGAATCTCCACAAGAGAAAACTGCTGGGTCATCACAAGCTGACGGGCCTCACATACACTCCCCATCCATTCATTTCCACTTCCACTTGCATCCTCTTTGTTTCCCAATAAGCGTTAATACACCGTCTGGGGATTTGCCCTATTTGGTGAGAAGGATGACTATTAATGCTGTGAGAAACACAATCCAAATGACCATGTTGCAACAACAGTCAATTGATGGTGTCTTTTCTGATATTCTTGTGCAACACGGTGGAGACAGCTGAAGGGCAAGATAACATTCTTGTTGCTCAAGGAACACTATAGGTGCTTTATGTGTATTAAATGTGGCCAAGGGGAGTCGTCCTTAACTGAATGTACATGTCATCAAAATAACAAACTGACCACAAAGAGAAGTTCTCAATTAGCACAGTGCTAGCTTCAAGTGGCAACAAGCCAAAATGTGCTCTACTTATGTATCTATAGCTGTGTTTCCATTACAGATTTGGGCAGGAGCCTCGTAACTCCTGTGAAATCTCATCCCACGAGACTTCGCCGCAGGAAGACGGACACTCAGAACCTCCTTATAACACTCCGTATTCCTTTGTTGTTTCACATCTAAAGTGGCAGTAATGGTTTAAGTATAACGTCCTCATCTCCTGTTTAACGTACCGCGCCACGTTTTCTCACGCACTGTGACGTGTATTTGCGGAAAAAGTGTTTCCATAGCGCTTTTACAAAACATTTGAATATCAAAACGTCTGAAAATCCTCCTCTTTAAAGCGTAAAAACCTTTTTGTGATATTTGAGTGTTTTTTTTATTTTAAATTCAGGTGTTTCCATTAACAGTTTTTATTGCACTATTTCGATTTTGCGCATTTATAAGGGTAATGGAAATGCCGCTACTGTCTTTGAAAAGTATTTTTTTTATGCACAAAACAGTAAGTCAGTTTGTTTTGACATATATTTGATACATTTTTTTTTTTTTTTTAATTGGTATCATCACACTAAAATATATAAATCTAAGCTAAAAAAAAAAAAAAAGATTTAAATGTGCAATTCACAAACCTATAAGGAACAGCTGATCAGCTGTCATATTTGTTCAGCATGCTTTATAATATTACTAGTGAGTGTGGACAAATAGCCTGCCATGACAACAAGTCTGCATTTGACCAAGTCTAAAATAAGCAAAAACCAATTGACATAGTTGAAGATATGTTCAGTGAACATGGGATCTTCAGGGAATGCTTAGAAGAAGCACCAAGTAGCAAGTCATTAAGGAGAAGAAGTTAAAGTATAGTTCAAATTTGATATCATTATAATGTCATTTACATTATATATTATTTTTTAGCTGATTTTGGAGAGGATTGGTCAGCAAATGTGTGACATTGGGATTATCGAAATTAGAGAAATGAGAGCTTTCTTTCTTTCTTTCTTTCTTTCTTTCTTTCTTTCTTTCTTTCTTTCTTTCTTTCATTCCTCTGCAGCGTAGCTCAGACCTGGTTGCTATCTCACTCCTTCAGCCACTCGGTTGGACGGCTGAAAGAAAAGCCATACAGGTTTCCATTCCATTTCATTACATTACATTTATGGCTGGCCAGATGCTCCCATTCACTCTAAATGACGGGGGTTTCATATGATCTACTCAGGTTATGGAAGCAATAAGGGAGTCACCTCTCTCTCGTATAAACACCTTAGACCCCCTGGCACCATAAAACACACACGCCGACACACACACAAGACTGAACTCGTATGTTGAAAAATGTCAGCAAGTGTTAAAGGTACAATGCAAGACAGTGCAACAGTAATACTCTGTCTTCTTTGGGCTGAAATGTCCAACTGAGGAGATCCTTTCTGGATGAAAAAAGGAGTTTGAAGACATGAGGCTGTAGGCTAATATAAAACTCTTGGACAATGTCTAAGAACAAACATAACAGTGTTATGTTGACATAATGGTGAGATGATCACATGACCTCTCACAGTTGTACACCTGAGCCTCTAAGGTCTCCAGGGAGCCCAACGGAGGCCTTCCTGCATATTTAAATATGCACAGCAGGCACCCTGTGGCATTGTGGGAAGGTGGCGTTGGTGTTGGTTGATTGATGGACAGCCTGGGGTCGACGCACACTCCCACAGTGTCTTTCACGTCTGTCACATGCTATTTGAGTGCAGCTGCTTTGGATATTAGTCTGCAGCTCACGGAAGCTATAATTCTCCACACATTATTATCCAACATGTGGGATAATGTGATCACAGGAAGGAAATGCACATGGTTACTCCCACTCCAGAACACAGGCTCATTACCTAGGATTATTATAAAATAATTTGTCAGGTGATACGGAGAGGGACTTTAGAGGCGACAAAGAGAGGACAAGCGGGAGGAAGATTGATGGATGTGAATCAGCAGTGCAGACCTTGTGTGAGATAATACACCGAGAAAGAGCAGTGAAGGGAAAGAAAGAAAGAGTCAAAGGGTGCACATGTAGATTGCTATGTAAATGAAGTCACCTTGACGTGAAAACTGGCAATTAGACTTAAATTTCCAGAGAGAAAAGGACAAAGATAACCATTTATCTCCTCCATAAAAGCATTCACAACAAACTCAGACACATTTGAAAGCCTGTGCTGCCTCGATTTCAAAGAAAAACCTCAACAGTCCTCATAGGCTACGTTCCCACTGCAAATCTTAATGTTCAATTTCGATTTTTTGTCCGTTCACATAAACTATTTAAAATGTGACCTGTATCAGACTCCAGTGTGAACGGTTTGCGGCTTCAAACTGAACCGCATGCGCATTGTCGCATTTTGTTTTGGCTTTTTGTGGTGCCGATTTTCTTTTAAACACAGACCAATTAATATTAACCTTCAAGCTTTGATCCGAAGCCGACAGAGCAAAACCGAAACCGACAGGTCTGAGACATTAGGTATTTATATCCATGCCCGACCTGAAAACGACAATTAAAAACTATTTTTCCCTCATACAAATGACATATAACCAGCGCATTTGAAAACAAACACAGGTGCACAGTGCTCGCAAGAGACAGTGGATCTATTTACATAATCCATGTATCAAATTTAAGGATAATCCATGTTCTTGTGCAGAAAACAGATTGTATCAATAGCGGATGCCTAAAGCCTGTCCCAAGTCTGTCCCTCTCTGGACCATGGTGAGAGGACAGCTCACAGCTCCAGCTGATAATGACAACGTATCAAACACGCAATAAATTCGCCTTGGTCGTTCACACTGAGGTTGCATTGAAAAAAATCTACTCTGTATCTGATTCAGGACCACATATGGGCGACCGTGGCTCAGGTGGTAGAGGGTCGTCTTCTGATCGAGAGGTTGGGGGTTCGATCCCAGTACCTGACTATGTGTCGAAGTGTCCTTGGGCAAGACACTGAACCCGAAGTTGCTCCCAGTGGTCGACTAGTGCCTTGCATGGCAGTCCTGTCCCACTGGTGTGTGAATGTGAGAGTGATTGGGTGAATGAGCTGATATGTAAAGCGCTTTGAGACTGTTTCAGTGGTGATAAAGCTCTATATAAAATCTAGTCCAAAATCTAGTCCATATGAAAGTGGTTTATTCTGATTTGAAAACATCAGATATGGGTCGGATTTGAGTGTTGTATCATGTGTTGTAAATGCTGTATCATGGTCAAAAAATAGCAGCAACAGGCTATTTCAGAACAGGCAATAAAGCCCCTTGGTTTTACAAAAGCAGGACAGGAAATTGTAACATTTGACGAAAGATTATTTTTATACCTTAGTTACAGACGTTGTTCACTGAGGACACCTGCTGGTCAATATTTACAGGGTGTTGTTTTTTTTAGGATATTAGACCCACTTAAGTTGTTTTTAAAAGAAAGTGTCGAGAGATACGTTAACGTAGCCATAGCCCCTGGGACTACGGCTACTTTTCCGGAATTTTTCTACATAAGCGTTATGTGCCTGTGTTTTCACCGTGTAAGGTGCCGCACTCAAGGATTCTTCCTTCCGCTAACGTGGATTCGAATCCCACTTTTGACATATACATTTTTTTATTTTAACAAATTTACCACAGAAAACACCATTCCTTTAAAAATACGTTTTGGAAATGCTCTCAGTTTTCCAGCCATAACAATGTAGTCCTCATCAAATAAAATGTAAATAACCAAATAACCTAATATAACAAGTCCCAAATCAATAAGGTAATTATTATACTATTAGTCATACCATTAGACCATAATGACATGATTAATGCTTGACAAATGGAGCTAAATGTAAATGGTAAATGGACTTGATTTTATATAGCGCTTTATCACCACACTGAAGCAGTCTCAAAGCGCTTTACATATCAGCTCATTCACCCAATCACTCTCACATTCACACACCAGTGGGACAGGACTGCCATGCAAGGCGCTAGTCGACCACTGGGAGCACCTTAGGGTTCAGTGTCTTGCCCAAGGACACTTTGACACATAGTCAGGTACTGGGATCGAACCCCCAACCTCTCGATCAGAAGAGGACCCACTACCACCTGAGCCACGGTCGCCCTAAATGTAAAATACCCTCAAATTGTACATGTTAACATCATTAACAAACTTTAATTTGACTTAATGAAGAAAGACTCCATTGTCTTCCTTTTAAAAGTTTCAGGGCAAAGGCTTCGGGTCAGGTGATCAAAGTGTGACTTAAAGCTTACTTTCTGATGGAAAGACAATTGATTTCAGCTCAGAAGTAAATCTCGTACAATGCGTTTGATCACGATGTGAGAGAAGGTTTAAACCCTTCTGCCAACTCAACAGAAGCACCTTTAATAAAGCAGAACTTCTTTCAATATGGCCATGGAGGCTAGAAATTCTGAAGAAACATATGCCAACATTCAGCCCAGTCTCACAAAATCCATGACACTGAAAAAAAATAAACTTTAATGTTTGGTGTGCTGCAAGATGATTTTCTCATATTTTATGTGCTGCATGAAACATTTTTATTTTTTTTTTTATCCATGCTGCACATCACGTCATGTTGTAGCTATTCCTGGTGGGGGATTGCAAATGAGAGTTCTCACCTTAATCCAAACCCTGAATGAAATGTTGTAATAAGATGCAAATGTACAAGATGACAAGAGCTACATCTAAAGACTGAACTGCCTTGAAATCTAGAATCTTTTAAGTTTAATTTTCATAGGCCAAAGTGGGTTGATTTGACTTTATATTAAGACAATAAAGGAATTTAGAGCACTAAAAAAGGTTCAAAGCTAGTCGGCAGGTGAGGTTGGCATAAACTAGAAAGCAGAGCAGAGGGTAGACTAGGTTGGGTGATGACACTACGACAGTGGATTTGTGGGAGATGTGAAAGGGCAGGTCTAGCATCCCTCTAAACTGTATGCAGTAACAGAAAAGGGAAATACAGACAATAAGTAACATTTCTAAACAAGGGGAGGTTCTGCAGAATGTGAAAGCCAGGCAACAGGTTTACAACAATGAAAAAACATGCATGCAAGAACATATGTCAAATCTTTACATGAGAGCAAAGTACTGGTATGTCCAGCGTGATACCCATGTCCTTAAGAACTTAGATACAGCCATGAACAAAGAAGCTGAGTGGGTGTTCCTGAGTGGGAGAACAGACCAAAATAAATTGGTTTGCCTAGTCACCCTTTCAGGATCCAATGAAATCTGCTGTAACAGACCCCGTCTGCAGTACGTGAAGACTTCCTAGAAGATGCCTTCTCAAAGAAGCTTGTCAAGGAATTGGTCATCAGATGCATGAAAGCAGGGTTGAAAGCTATAACCATTGAAGCATACCTGTCAAGTTTTGGATTTGAAAATAAGGGAAATTTTCTGGCACCCACCACGAGCCATCCCACCCGCCCAACCAAGCTCCAGTATTCCTTATATTTTAAGATAGGTGTACAAGAAATCTAAAATAGCCACTTGTCAACCACTTATTAAATACAATTATGTGATTAGAATCTGGTAGGTCGACCTTTTTTAACAGCTGCACAATATATGCACTCAGAAATCCATCTAACTGAGCTTTACATGCTTTTCTGAGAAGTAAAAGCAGCGACTCCTAAAACTAGTATTTTGATACATAAGCTATTATTTATATATATATATATGAAATATTAAAGTTTTCTATATCGCCAAAATAGAAAACTTGATATACATCGCCCAGCCCTAATTCCTAATTTATAAAACAGCCTAAATAAAAACATAAATGGGTATATGAAGCACGTGTTTATTTAATATACTTACAGTTTATATACATGTCAACACGTTGCATATTTACTGTTAATTTCACGTTACTTGTCTTTAAGTTAGACATTAACATTTTATTTTCATGACATATTTTCTTTTAGTTTCTCATGCTCACTCATGTGGTTCTCTGGTATTCACTAATGACTTATTAGACACATTTATTACAGACTTTACATTCTTTAACACTTTTTGAAAGGAGTTTATAATAGTGACGCTTGTGATTGGCTGATTTTTCATGGTGACTTAGGTGGTTCCTTCCCCCGTGGTAAACGTTAAAATCTCAGTTACTAATCTAACAGAAAACAGTAACTGTGTCCCATCCTGCTGCTCTTTAGGAAGAAAAACTCTCTGTCAAATTTTACAACGTATTTACACCAGTTCTTTTCTTTTTTTTCCCGCCGGAACGTCTTCATTCATCATCTCTTTTCTGAGTTGTTTCCGGGTTTGTTGGCGCAGTCAGCGCTAATCTCGTGACAACTGCCACTCAGGCTATCTCAGGAGGCAGTTCTCGTGAGGCTAGTGACGCCGTTCAGTTTAGTAAGGCATCTTTTAATTATTATTCCATTAAAATACGGGATATTTACGGGAAAATACTAATACGGGAAGATGGTGGGAAAGAGGGGTAAAATACGGGAGTTTCCCAACACTTGACAGGTTTGCATTGAAGGGGCAAGGGAGTAAATGGCAAACCAAAGTAGCATCAAAGCAGGAGAGAAAGCCTCAAGATGTGGCTGCAGAGATGAGATTAATGCAATGCAAAGTAACCAGGTTGCCATTTGGTCAAAACTTAGGGCTTAATCACTCGGAAAATGTTTGATGATGAAAGACCAAAAACACATCAATAAATCTAGAAACATTCCAGAGGATGTGCAGTAGAGCCACAAATAAATGTGTGTGTTCAGCTTTTTTTTTTTCAGGTGATCATTTATTTCTCAGGAAGGGGAGACAAGAATCAGTGGTAAGCAAATAGAGAATTTATCATTAATCACCTGCAATTTGTCATAAGCAAACTTGCACTGTGTACTCAGGTAAGCCACTGAAACTGATGGAAAGAGGAGAACAAAGGAGATACAGGGCAAAAAAGGACAACAAATCACACAAACTGAGTCGTATTTGTTTAATTTGGTCTTTGTGGACGTTGACAAATAATGCAAATACTTTTTCTCATTTTTTTTTTCTGCAGTGATAAAAGACAAGACTAAATTAATCCATATCCTAATTAAAAAAAAAAAAAAAAAAAGCAAAATAAAGCAGAAGACTGAGAGTTTTGAATTGGTTTAGAATGTGTTTGTGTCCCTGCAATCACCTCACCATCAATTTCGTAAAGGCTTAGGGTGCTGAAATGGCTGTTTTATTGCCTTAGCGTTGCATATTTTTCAGGACACTTGTGTAACCATTACAAATGAATTACCACAAACCACAAACCTTTTGGAAATTTTTGTCTGTAAGGAGCCAAATATGCTTACTAACCCAGTCACTTTTGCAGCAACGCGGGACTCATAAATTAGCCTCAAATGCATTCACTGAGCAAAAATTAGGAAATGACTCAATAAATGTTTGAGTTAAACTAGCTAAAGAAGACTTTTAATGCAAAACCTCTGCTTTCTTTTACTTACCGTAAGACACAAGAGTAAAGGCCCACATCCTGAAGGTCAGCAGGTCTGAACCAGATGGCATCTTCCTCTTTGCTCATACGCACTCCATCAAACGAGATTGGCTCTTCGAAGTCACTGTGGCCAAGACCGGAGCTGCGGTACCACATGAGGCTGAGGCCCACACTCTGTGCCTGGCTGTAGTTTGCTCGGATGTAACCGTAGAACAGGGCACACTTCAGCCGCACCGGCTCTCCTTGAAGCACTCGGTACTTCAAATAATCCACCGACCAGTCCGTGCAGCCATCCACTGCAAAGACACACAAACAGAAACGAGCACTTTCAGTAAATGTGTTGCAAGAATGAGGCACAAAATTAGGCAATTGCAAAAAAAGATAATATATGTGTAAACACGTCGAGAAGCAGCGCTGGAAAAATGACTGCATATATGAGATAATTTTGCATTTATCGCCAAACAATAGAGCAATTTTGAGCACATCGTTAAGCGAGGACATATATGAGGGATGAAGATTACCAAGTCATAAATTACCAATATAATTCTCTACTTATTCTTAAGAATGGCCTTAATAAAATAGCTGTCGCTGTAATTAGACACACTCTTCCCACTATGCAAATATACACAACTTGTACAGCAGCATTATGAATGTAATACAGAGTAAATGTGGATGCTTCATGATGCATTTCTACTCTATGATACTTCAGCGAGACACATTCTCTCTTCTGTAGTGCTCGACTGACTTTGCTTTCAAATTAAAAGCTTGTGTCATAGTTTTCTCTGCAAATGTAACCAGAGTGGAACTGAGAGGTTGGAGAGGATAGAAGTGTCCCTTTAAACCAGAATGGATTCCTGTCGGAGCCACCGTAGATCATTTACAGGCCACGCCACTTTGGGGTTGAAGGATGTTCCACTAGTGTATGCAAAGAAAATGTGGTAAACAATGAGTCAAGTGGCTTGGCTTGGAGAAGACATACTTAAATTAAAATCATCATGAAATGAGCTGTCATTTTTCCTTTTGTAATTTATAATTATTTGACTTAATATACAGACGAGGAGAAGTTGCATCGTTCTGGACCGAATGCTATAACCCAGTGTTTCTCAAATGGGGGTATGTGTACCCCTAGAGCCTTGCTTCCCAAAGTGGGGTACAGGTACCCCCAGGGGTACACAAATTGTCATAGGGGGTACGTGAATGAAAATCAAAAACAATGACAACATTGGAAACTAGAATATAAATAGAGCAGTTGTTAATGTTAATGTTAGGCTAATGCTAAGTGAATGCGAATGCTAGGCTAATGCTAAGTGAATGCTAATGCTAAGTTATTGTTATTGCTAGGCTAATGCTAGGTTAATATTAATGCTAGGCTAATGCTATTGCTAGGCTAATGCTAGGTCAATGTTAATGTTGGGCTAATGCTAATACTAGGCTAATTCTATTGCACTGTTAATGTTAATGCTATTGATAGGTTCTTGCTATTTCTAGGTTAATGCTATTGCTAGGCTAATGATAATGCTACGTTGAAGCTAACACTAGGCCAATATTAATGCTAGGCTAATGCTATTGCTATGCTAATGTTAATGTTGATGCTAGGTTAATGCTATTGCTAAGTTAATGCTAATGCCGATGATAAGCTAAGCCAGCACCTGCATCCTCAGAATCAGAAAGAATCAGAAAGGATTATATTAGCCAGGTACAGTTTAAAAACTGTACAAGGAATTTAACTCGATAGTTGGAGCGAAAGAACACACATCAAAACACCAGGGCGCATTTGCAGCGCCCTCATATTTAGATGAAAAAGTGGGACAAAAGCATGCATTTTCTTCAGGAAATGCAAATCTTCTAGTTATAATTATTCTATTATAATTATGATATCTCAACAGGATAGGTAAAATTCACTGTAGGGCTACATTGTATGACATTACATTATTATGTTTTTTAAGTGTGCAGAAGTAGGGGGTACATGGCTTCAGGTTAAATGCCTGAAGGGGTACAGGACTGTGGAAAGTTTAGGAACCACTGCCCTAGAGGTACGCTATGGCACTGCAAGGGGTATGAGAGAGAGAGACAGAGAGAGAGAGACAGAGAGACAGAGAGAGAGATAGAGACAGAGAGACAGACAGAGAGAGAGAGACAGAGAGAGAGAGAGAGAGAGACAGAGAGAGAGACAGAGAGAGAGAGACAGAGAGAGACAGAGAGAGACAGAGAGAGACAGAGACACAGAGACACAGAGAGACACAGAGAGACAGAGAGAGACAGAGAGAGACAGAGAGAGACAGAGACACAGAGACAGAGAGAGAGAGAGAGAGAGAGAGAGAGAGAGACAGAGAGAGAGAGAATGGAAAATTAGCAATTAAATAGTCAGTCTTGGTTCCACCCCAGGCGTGAGATGACTGGAAATGATAAAAACTATGGAAATAAATCTATTCACACTAAATCAGTGTTTTTTCAGCATTGGGGTCGGGACCCCATGTGGAGTCGCCTGGAGTTTAAATGGGCTTGCTTGAAATTTCTGAAAAATTAAAACAGATATTTGAAATGTTGTAATTATTTATTTATTTTTTTTAATTAAAGCACAATTTTAAACTATTGTATTTCTATACCTTTACTTTGTGTAATATGAATCTCGTTCAACTAAAATGAGGTAAAAAATAAAACAAATAAAATTAAAAAAAAATCTGAGCTCAAAATGATCAAAAACTAATTCTAGAAAAAAAAAAAAGGTCTTTGGAGTCACCAGAAATTCTTGAAATCAAAATGGGGTCACGGTCCAAAAAAGGATGGGAACCACTGCACTAAATACTGTTTCTTTCCACTTAATTAGTTTTCTAAGCAAAATGTGGGACAAAGGGGGTACTTGGATTCAGAAATAAGACAAAGGGGGTATTTGACCCAAAAAAGTTTGAGAACCAATGCTATAACCCTTCACCTGTTTTGTTGTTGCAAAAAATAAGCTATTCACAACTATGTAACAAAAGGAATGAAGGAAAACATGTTATAGTTGGCATAAATCTTACAGAGAGCACAGTTCATGAACTGATACACAGGCTGTACATCACAAGGAAATAACAGTAACTCAAGTCTACTGATAAAATCTCAAGCATGCCATGCAGATAGAAGCTGCATGTTTGAGGCCGATATATATAAAATACACGTGGTCTACTTTCGCTGTTGATGCATAACAAGGTTGAGATGGGAGAAATGGTGAGCTAAAAAGCACAGGGCTGAAAAGAAATCTGACAAAAATCAAAGATACTGGTCCTATCCCAAAGGGAAACATGTATCGTTCCACTTCCATGCTTTCTTAGCTCCTAAACCATTGCATTTTAACATATGGCCAGCTAGCCTATCAGTCTCTGACTAATTAGTTGTTGTTAGTTTATCTAACAGGTGCATATTTCTAAGTTCATTTGTGTATTTTGACAAGGAGAGTGGGAAGGGTGGTGATGGCGTGGTGAGATAAAGCAATTGGACTCCTGCTGTGTGCCAGCCTGTGAGTGATACAAAGCCTCAGAGGGACAGCTCCACTTGTAATTAATACTCTTAATTAATCAGATCGGTAATGTGTGTGTGCATGTGTGTGCATTCCCTATATGAATCGTGGTCTGCCTAATTATGTCTACGATTATTGCAGCAGACTTAGCCATGATGTGACCATATGAGTGTGTGTGCATGTCTGTTCCAGTCTAATCATCATCCTCAATATTAGCCGGGCCCTGTACATATCGGTGCGCTCATATTCTAATATAAACTTCACCCTCATCGTCCTGTCACTAATTTGAGAACTTCAAAATATCTTTTGAAGACAAAAGCTGAATCCATGACTGATCCTTCTTTTCTGACATGGTGGTAGCCTACGATTGATCACAGTAGGTGGTCTCTGTCCTCACTGAATGGTAATCCACTAATAAGCACAGGTTTCATTCACCTCTATATACACCTTCTTCACCACACAGTGGCCACATTTACATAGGAGCTTTAATTCTTCTTTAAAGTGAAATAAAAGTGAATTCCTCTTTAGCCTGACCTTGTAAACACTTCATTCCTAATGCTAATTTAATTCCAAATCAGGCTTAATTCCGAATTAGTTGGCTGTTTTTATCAGAATTAAATAATTAATCTTTCTTCTAAACAGTTAACAACGCATTCTGCTTTAACTTAATTCCAGTTGTTCTGCGCATGTGCAACTTGCGGCAATGAGATGCTGGGTGACGACATAATCCAACATGGCGGCCCGGAATAGAGCCAACACTATTTAATAAGAGCCTTAAAAGACGTGGATATAATGAAAAAAAGGGGATGGACGGACATTAACACGGACACATGAACTTATCACACATGGAGATCAGCAAACGGAACGGCTTCATCGGATGGGTGATAGACCGAGCTACTATCTTTACCAGGAAGCAACTATTTTTTCCTGGTTATTGTTTTCTGGAGTTTTACTGGGCTTTGTTTACTGGTGATTAGTTCACATCTTTCTTCCGCTCCGTGGACCAAAGTGTGTTATTGTCGAGCTGTTCCTTTAACACTACAATCAAAATAAAGGTGAAAACAGTTCTCATGCGTGGTCTTCTGTGATACAGCAGACAGTTTGTTGTGTGTTTTTTCCCGATAGACGTGATTGGCGTGATACGTCATGTTCGCCCCCTGTCCAATCAGAGCAATCCCAACCCCCAGACCTAAAGCGGAATTAACTAAAGCCAAATAAACCAGTTTTCTATGTAAACCTCAGTTTGGGAATTACTATTTCCATGTAAACATACAGCAGAACACTTTAATTCCGAATGATTTAATTCGGAATAACTAATTCCGAATTAATTAATTTTGAAAAGGGGGTGTTCCATCTTTAGCGTGAAGCCAGTTCCAGGACGATTTTTACATCCCATGACTGTCCACTCGCAATGCATCATGGGGCGGTTGAGTCTAACTAGTGTGCCCACCGTGCATACTAAAAATGTCCCAATATAGTAAAGGGACATCCCGCGTGACATCACGCCGTTTGGAGCAGCCATTTTGACGGTCTACAGGTAGTCGCTAATATGCCGGAGCGATGTTGTGCTGTTGGATGCTATCAGATTCATGATCCTACTAAAGGAATATCTTTATATCGTATCCCAAAAGAAAATAAACGGAAAAGCAAGTGGCTGGTGGCAATAAACAGGCAAAACGCTGATGGCCGTGTTTGGCTTCCAACTCAACTCAACACATTTTGCAGTGTTACGTGCAAGTGAACTTGACACTGTTGTGATCCTCCTCTGATTTTTTAGCAGGCTAATCAGCTGGCTGCAGCTGTGCTCACCTGGCCTCGTTAGAGCCCTGCAGTACATAAGGGCTCGATCAGCACACTTCTTCGACGATGGGTTGCTCATGCGTCGGTGGGCCAGTGACATCTCTGAAGATGGAGACTGGACTGCTGTGTATCAGGTTGTAGTTCCTACCGTCTATCGTTCTCAGGTACTGTCTCTCGCTCATGATCACGTTTGGTCAGGGCACATGGGCATTACAAAAACGTATAACAGAGTCCTTGGGCATTTCTTCTGGCCAGGGCTTAAGGCTGATGTTGTATGTTACTGTCAAACATGTCATGTCTGTCAAGTTGCAGGAAAGCCAAATCAGGTTATTCCACCTGCCCCTCTATGCCCTATACCAGGGTTGATGAGCCGAATGAGAAGGTAATTTTGGATTGTATGCGACCATTGAAAAAGAAGCTTTAGCCTTATTGTTGGCTTTACAACATTTTGAGGCCTACCTCGGGTCCAGTCCACAGCCGATTAAAGTTTATACAGACCATGACCCTTTAGTCTTTCTTTCCAGGATGGAAAACTACAACCAGCGGCTTATGAGATGGTCGTTGATCATACAGGAGTACAACTTGGAGATCTGTCATAAAAAGGGTTTGGACAATGTAATTGCGGATGCTCTGTCACGGGCACTTTGAGATCTGTTTTCGAAAAATTTAGCTTTGTCAAGCTGTGTGTGAGCTTAAAAGGGTGGGGGTGTTACGTGCAAGTGAACTTGACACTGTTGTGATCCTCCTGTTTTTTTTTTTTTTTTTTTAGCAGGCTAATCAGCTGGCTGCAGCTTTGCTCACCTGGCCTCGTTAGAGCCCTGCAGTACATAAGGGCTCGATCAGCACACTGAAAGGAGGTCTTCAGAGGAAGTTTTGATGAGCAGTCAGGAGAGAGCTGTTTTGCATGGTGGCCTTACCTTTTGTTTGGTTCTCAGTGTGGCGGTAAGGTGTAGGGTTAGGTAAGACGAGGTACCTCTTACATTTTACACACCGAGGAATTTTGTGTCTAGAAACACTAGGTAAGTGGTTGGTGCCACCCCATGTATGTTTTGGCCTCTTCTTTAGTTAGTTAGTCAGCATTTTAGTTTGTTCTTTTTCATATTGGAGTGCAAGAGTTTGCTAGGGCCTGGTTTGTTTTGTTGTTTTCATTTCTTTGGCACTAACCTCCCAGTCCTCACCTTCCCCACCTGGGAAATGTTTGTCCTGTTGTAACGATGAATAAAACTCTGTTAAACACTGAACTGTCTTTGCTGCTGTTTGACCGTCTGTTGCTGTCCGGGTGCCCTTTTGAGCACTCGGGTCGTAACAGCAGTCTTCATTTTGGATCAGATAAGTGGTCCCCTTAAAAGCTAATGAATGATTTCTATGTTAGTTTGGGACTTAATGTTGCCATAGAAATTTGCAATGTATGTGTGCAGTATCAAACATTCAACGTTAGCTTGTCGTCAGCCGGACACACCAGGCTCCTAATTTTTAAATTTTTTTTTTTTTTTTTATTTAAACATGAAATCAATTGTTAATCAAACGTTTAGCTGTCGCCCTTTATGATAAGAAGATTGTGCATTTTGCCACGGTTCTCACTGGGAAGGATGTTGCAATACGATACATATCACGATACTACATTATCGCGATGTATCGCAATATATTGCTTTATTCTACCCAGTTAATATCAAAATTAAACGTAGAGATGAAAAATCAAGTTACTGTAAATGTTCATCGGAAGATATTGGTCATTCACGGCACAAACTGAGTCAAAACTATTTGCTTCAAAACATCCTATTGATTATTTATTAGTGTTTTTGCACATTTTCACTGAAAAAAAGAAAATGCAGGTTTACTCACTGCCATCATAAAATAAAGTGCAACAAGATCATTTTCACTGAAACAACTGTAGAATCTCAAAGTAACCATGACAACATTAAAGATAAATCACCCTGAGTTACTGATAATGCACAAAATTATTTATTATTTATCCTATTGTGTTAGTTTAATCACTGATCTGAACAGAATATATGAAAATAAAATTACTTGTTGCAGGCATTACACACTGCCATGATAAAATCACGAGCATTAAGTAACCATTGCAACACACTGAAAGCATTGTAATCAATGAAATATTGCACAAATACACAAATATTGCGATATATCTATAGATAGATCTATTTTTTTTTCACACCCCTAGTTCTAACGGTGTATCGTTGACTACTTTTTTTTTTTACATTTTTAGTTTTTTGTAGCAGTGAAAAAAACCTACCAACATTAGCTAGAAACAGAATAAAGAGTAGAGAAGAAAGCCGTGGAACAGCTCAGTTAGCTACAGAGTCACTACTGGTAAGTCAGTGTATGTTTTGGTCACTAAATTTTCCATTCAAAAAAGGAAATTGAAAAACAAAATACGAGTGGTTATTTGATTTCCATTTTTCAAATTCAAGGCATATTTCTTCATCAGGGTCAAAAAGGGACAAACAAACAACTAAAAATCAGATAATTTTCAATTTTTGATTCTAAAACCAAAATTTGTTGTAATTGTTTCTTCTAATTAAGTTTTTCAGATGATAAATAGTGCAACGCTCTGTCGTTGACCGTCAAAATGGCTAACACTCAGCTAGGTGTCATGTAACTGTGAGGTCCCTATACATCCGGGTATTTCTCGCACGCAATCTTTTCATACTATAATAATTCTGAGGTCAAACTTAGTATTAGAAGTACGTTAGTATGCCATTTGGAACACGGCCAGTATCTCCATTTCTACTCTTTAGGCTCTAACAAAACGCTTTTTTCTGAACATCTCAAAATCCTGAAAAACACTTAATCCAACAGCACTACTACTGCAGACTTCTGTGAACCCTTCCTGATCTGCAGCCATGCACTGTCTGAGAGAAGAACGCCACATGCATAAGAAGGGTAAAGAGACAAGCACGCACACAACAAGGAGACCTTTCATTCTTCACTCACGTCCAACGGGACTTGTCCAACGCTGTGGCCTTTTGTGGAGGAAAACCATATTTATTTCTGAGACACAAAACTGTTTTATCAACTCAATTAGAGTTTGACATTTCCCACATCTCCATGCTGAGCCGAAAAAAAAAATCAATGCTTCCCACAGGAGGAATACTGCAGTCCCCACCTCTCACTCTCTGCTGACAGCACACGCACACACACAGAGCTCTACTCACACATACACATCCTCAGGTTTTCCTCCCTGCACCCTTGGGACATCACACATTTGTAGCAGTTCTTTTTAGCCACTCTTGGACAAGCCTGTATTGCAAAGGATGTTTCTGTATGGACACAGTCCCACACAGCTGTCAGTCTAAAGGAAAGTGGCCTCCAGTTCTCTGCATGTTACCGCAGCACTGTGCACTGCAGACTCTTTTACTGCTGCTGATTCCCTTCCATTACATGATGCTTCAGAAATGTCTATGGCTGGGAGAAGAAAAATAAACTGCACAATTGTGCACTTCTAGCTGGGCCTTTAATATATCCTGCATCCACACACCCCTGAGCTAGAATAAATTAACTTGCATGTATGGCATAAAGAGGCTAAAGCACCCATTCAGTCACCCTAAGTTGGAGCACGTGGTCACAGAGTGGGTGGGCTATATGTCAGATAAGTAAACATTTACAGTTTCGCTCCCATAAGCAAACTCCCACCATTCTTTTCGCACAGCATAATTGTTCTACAGTGGTTTTCTATATTCTCAAATTCGCTTAGAGGTGACCTTCACTAGATGTTCTCTTCTCTAATCACTACCTGTGCTACTGATGAAGAGTAATTATTAGATGTTGGGTGGGCGGCAGGTTTTCGTCCAGGAAGACATTCTATGATCTTTATGTACATTACAACGCATAATAACTTTCAGTCTCCAGTCAATCTTATATCTCTATAACCTCCTCGGCTTACACCCACGTGCACGTCTCCGTCTCTTTCACCCTATGCATTCCTTTTCACACATCGTTCTCATCTTTCTCTTTGGTGTCATCGAATAATCTCAAGAAATAATGAATAATGATTGCTATTATATATGAAAAAAAATACTTCAATAAAAATGTGGTTACCTAGGAAATATGAAAGGATGTTTTCAATGAACAAAAATAAATAAATAAGAAATCACTATTGAAATGTTAAGTGAAAATCCCCTTGATTTCTATGGTTTGCAATTGTGCAGTAAAATGTGTGCTTACCCCTTAATAAAATTGATTATTACTCATTGCACTCAGAGGTAAACCCTAGGATAAAACTAGTGACCAATAACCTTACAGCCATTTGTTCAAATTGCTTGTGTCGCTGCACAATTTAAGTACCAAAAACAACTGAAACCATTAAATGAACATGATTTAATAATGACAATACAGAAAATAGTTCATAAAGTATTCAAAGTAACAACCAAATTGATTATGTTAGACAATGGCTCCCTCTGTTTCAGCCCCAAAATGCCTCAGAGTAAATTTAATTGACTTCTGTCTTAATGACTAGAATAGTATCCTTTGCAAAGGCTCATACGTTATGCGTTCTGTTTTCTCGCTAAAGTGTTTTATCTGGGCTGGATGTCCTTAGATCAGGCATGGGCAACTGGCGGCTCAGGGGCTACACGCGGCCCTAGGTCTAATTTTGTGCAGCCCTCAAAACAAATACACAAAATCAGAGAAAAATACACAAAACAACAGCAAGAATAAACAAAATCAAATCAAAAATATGCAAGAATTGTGAATTCTTTGCAAAGAACTGTGTTTTTAAACCTGACCCAGAGATAGCATTGTTTGGGTATTCCTCATCTCTACAAAATCACAGTCTCTCTGTAGAGTGCACAATAATGTATGGATGATCATTGTTAAGAAAGCAATATTGAACCTTTGGAAATTAGACATTGTACCTCAGTTTGAAACCTGGCTTGCTGAACTCACGTGTACTGCGCATGGAGAGGATCCGATACGGCATGATGGGCTGTCTTTATAAGTTTTCCAACATCTGGCAACCTTTCTTGGACTATCTGGCCCGAGTTGATCACATTTCTGGACAGTGAGACGTGTGTACAGCTTACCATTTTTCTTTTAAAGGCTTGTTGAGACATAACGTGCTCGCGATGCAGAGTTCTATATCATCTTGACTGATAGCCCTTGTTTTTTTTTTTTTTTGTTTTTGCTTTGTTTTGTTTATTTTTGTTTTATTTGCTTCTTGTCCATTGTATATACTAAACAATTTTTAAAAAAATCAATAAAGATACTGTGCAAAATCAAAAATATGCAAGAATTACTCCAAAAAACACCAAACTACTACAAAAATACACACACCAAAAAAAAAAAAAAAATAAATAAAAAAATATATACGTAATATAATTGACAAAATTACAATTATATACCATTTTGGAATTTGCCGCTAGGATTATTACAGTATTTATTTGGAATTAGAATACACAGAAATAAAAGAGAAATACACAAAACAACAACAAAATGACTCAACATTTTAACAAAAAGGGATTGTGTTATATATGTACAGTATATGTAACACAAACCATTTATTTTGTCCTATATTAATGCACAGATTGGTAATCATGCTAAATGCTGACATGTTAATAAAGGGGCCCTATGATACAACCACATTTTTGTGGCCTCCACTATTATTAAAGTTGCCTTGATTTAAGTGTGTGCTAATGTAACTTTATTCCCAGTTGTCTTTGTCAAATACAAATGGAAAACACCAAATGAATAAATCATGCAGCGTGTGATTTAGATGTGACAATGACTGACAGTCTTCTGCAGTTCAGGTATAGTGCTGTTAACTATTTATCTTCTTCATACTCATGATGACACTGGTGGATCAGGATGAATAATGTGTGTGCTTTTGCATGTGCTTTCAGATGGAAATTTTACTTGTAATTCTGCCAGGGATACTTATTGAAAGTAAAGAAATAATTTTAGTGAGTGGTTAGACTTGGCTGAAAGCCTTGTATCCAACAAAGTCAACAATCACAATCCAACCAGCATAAAAGACTACTGTGAACATTTAAAACCAAAACAGGAAGCATCATCATGTGGAATGGGTGACGGAGGACACTAATGCATCCTAAGTGTAGTTTGCAGACATTTCTGTCAATGACAGAACATTGATAAAACAATTAAAAGTTGTCATTATTGATTTTTCTTTCGACTCAATACCATAATAACAAAACGGTACCTGAAACTTTAAAACAGCCGTCATGACATTGTTATTGTAGGTCTTAGAGGAGACATTTTTCAACTGAGAGAGCATCAAAACTGGATATGAGGTTATCCATTATCCTGACAAGCCAGTGAAGAGTTCGATGTAGGAGCTGTGGGGGTAGATCTGATCATTTGAAAGCTAAACAACAGGACTGTGTGTGAGAGAGAAAAAAACGTGAGCACCCACGGTTGTTCTTTTGGCTTTCACAGTGTCTTGCTATAGGCAAACCATCTTTAAACTGCTCTGCAAAAATATCCACATTCTCACTCTGGATAGTGCGTTGGAAAGTGTGGCCATGCATAAATACGCTACTTGTGATCTACATCCTGAATGTAAAAAAAGAAAGAATGATTACTGTTGAAGTTGGTCCAATAACATTAACTAAAAACCAAATGTGCTTGTCAGACTCACTGCCATACAGTCATGTCAACCCCTGTGTAAAATCACAGCCAACGTTAACATAATGATTATTGGAAAACACAAAATGGCCAAAGTACGGTCATCTACCTCCCTTCTCCGGTAATCTATCTGCTTCTCCTCCTCAGCTGACCAAAGTGAAACCGTATGTTAATGTCAAACTACTGGTTCAAAACTACAAGCAAAATAAAGGTGAAAACAGTTCTTATTATGTGGTCTTCAATGTTGAAGCTGACAAAAAAAAGGTCTGTTGTGTTTTCCATGTAAACTTCAATTCAGAATTACTATTTCCTTGTAAACACGAATCCGAACACTTTAATTCTGAATAATGAATTCCGAATTTAAAAAAACATTATATAACTGAGGCCACTGTCTGAGTATCTCATGCTGGTACCTAATGACCTCTGGCTAAAACATGGAGGAATGTGAGACCCTCCAAAGAAATGCCTCCCCAGACCATCACTGACCTACTGCCAAACAGGTCATTCTAGAGGAGTTTGCAGTCAGCAGAACGTTCTCCGTAGCATCTCAAGATTCTGTCCCTAGTGACGTGCAGTCAGGGTAGGCAGTGCTTACCCAAGGGTGAATTGATATTTTGATTATGTCTTTTAATTATAATATAATTATACTTTGTTTTCCAATTTCTGATAGCCCTCAGTACCTATACCTTTGAAAGTGTCAGCATTTTGTGCTTTTCATATCCCAAATGACTCAACACCACTATCTCCTGATACGACAGAGACGCTGCACAAGTCACTCTCACTCCTGCGCTGTATCAGTAAGGCAGGAGGAGGCCACACCCTCTCCTGAAGGCACACGGCTGCTGTGCTTCTGACCCTCATATCAGTGTATCAATGTGTTTCCGCATTCACGTAACCGTGCTATGCTAAATGCTATATGTACGTTCACAGTGCATTAGTGAATTGATACAGAGTGGCCGCTGCTACGTTCTCGAGCTAGTGGGCGGGATAACACTACAGGAAGGACGACAGACATTTTCATAACTTTCTTTTGAGATGGGAGACCAACACCTGAGCTACCAGACCTTCAGCAAAAGAAAGGCCAGAAAATTGTTTGTACTTTCCACAGTGAATGGTACAAAATGTTATTTTCTCTGTGTTTCCAACACAAACAATGAATGCCCTGTCGTGTCATGAGATATATCTTGTTGGGAGAGTATGGAGGCTGCTATTGAATAACAGTTTTAGTTTCTTTAATGGTGTTTTATGATCTTGATTTTGTTAGATTAACACTTGCCAGCCAAAACATATGAAATTGTCATTGGTGTCGACATTTGTGGTCTCGATTTGCAAAGCCCTGCCTGCCCAACCCTAGTGCTCACGGCACGTCACTGTCTGTCCCATACGTCCACATGTGCTCACTATAAACCAATAGCAAACCTTCCAATTTTGGCGTTTTCTGTCAATGGCCCTGCACGCTGTTGGGCTGTAAGCTCAGGCTCCACTTGTGGACGTCAGGCCCTCATATCACCCACATGACACCCATCTGTTTCTGACAGTTTGCGTAGGACCATGTAGATTACTGGCCTGATGGGTGTCATTTAGTTGAGCTCTGGCAGTTCCTCCTTGAACTAGGGAGCAGATAGTGGTTCTGCTGCTGGGTTTGTTGTCTTTTTACAGGCCCCTCAACGTATCCTGGTTTACTGGTCCGTCTCCTGGTATCTCCTCCATGCTCTTGACTCTGTGCTGACAAACACAGCAGCTGCACTACCTCAAAAACATCTGTGGGTTGTAGACATCACCTCCTGCTACATCTAGTTGGGAGGGCTTTGACAAAAATTGCAATAGTGACCAAAAATCAGCCTGAAGCAGGGAGAGGACATAAATATGGTCTGTGATCACCACCTGCAGAACCATTCCTTGCCTTGATAATGACCTCTCATTTCCACCTGTTGTCTGTTCCATTTGCACAACAGCAGGTGAAATTGATTCACAATCACTGTTGTTTCTAACTGGACAGGTTGATTTCCCAGAAATGTGTGTTGTTTAAGTGTTCCTTTTAGCAGTGTATGTTATACACCATTTGAAAGTTTGTGATCTACATTTTTATGATCTATGAAAACTCCAAATAAACAGCCTTGGACATCTAACTGTAGTTAGTCAGTAATCAGTTTTGGTCACAAATAGTTCTGCAATACAATACAATTTATCTTCATTACACAAAACATATATTCTCTATTTTAAAGTATATATAGATAACTAACTGCAGCATTTGGTGTCGTGTGTAGCACTGTTCATACCACAGTGTTGCTTGAATCCCTTGCAATGACTAGATGTTGGTAATAAGCTGTAAAGTGATGTGGACTGACTGTTATTTCAGTGAAGATCTAAAAAAAAAAAATCCAAGACAAAAACAACAGTAATGACACATGCATGGGTGTTGTCAGTGTGTTTGTGCCATTTCAAAGTAAAACAAACCATGTCAGAAGTTAAGGCAAGGCAAGGCAAATTTATTTGTATAGCGCATTTCATACTCAAGGCAACTCAATTTGCTTTACATCATAAAACATTCAATTGTTTAAAATAAATAAGAACATTTAAAATCATCAGTAAAATCAATTAAAATCATCAGTTAAATCAATTAAAATCATCAGTAAAATCATCAACAAACACATGACATCAACAACATGACCAAAAATATCCCTCTCAATCATATGCAGTAGAGAAAAAGAGTGTCTTTAACTTTGATTTAAAAATGTTGACGCTGACTTCAGCTCTGCTGGCAGTTTGTTCCACTTCTTTTAAACATAACAACTAAAAGCAGCATCACCATGTTTACTGTGAGCTCTGGGCTCCACTATCTGACCTGTGTCCATAGATCTGAGAGACCTGCTGGGTTCATACCTGACTAACATGTCACTGATGTATTCTGGACCAAACCCATTCACAGATTTATACACCAGCAGCAGAACTTTAAAGTCTATTCTGAGGCTGACTGGGAGCCAGTGTAAAGACTTTAAAACTGGAGTAATGTGCTCTGACCTCTTTGTTCTGGTTAAGACCCGAGCTGCAGTGTTCTGAACCAGCTGTAGCTGTTTGATGCTCTTTTGGGGGATTCCTGTCAGAAGACCATTACAATAGTTAACACATCCAGGCAATGTAATTCATGATCAGCTGAGTTATTGATGATAAGTTGTGTGCTGCAAAGCCTTTTTATCATCTGTTTTATAGATGTGGTGGCTGTAGCAGATGTGCTAAAGTTGGGTTTATGTAGTTTCAAATTGCTTGGTGAGGCCCTTTATGAACTCCCTTCGCATCTAAAACAGACTTGTTCCATGCCTAATTTACAGGAACACGGTGTAAGTTGTGGTTTTCCTGCACTGAAATGTCAAGTCTAAGCGATGGCTACAAATAATTCTCTCTTTCCGTGGTCATTTCCTTCTTTTTCTGATTTTTTTTCTCCCTGTTTTGGTCTGGCTATTTAATTCATAGTCGTGCTCTACTTTTTGTTTCGTATTGATTTGGAGCTTTTCCCAAGATGCTTTATGTTGCCATTGTTGTATCCACTGTGTATTCTAAAACACTGAATCGCCACAAATATACACTTTAAGCACACATGGCTGTGCTTTTCCATATATCATAAATGGACTGGGGGCTTTTACACTCATTAAATTACATTAGAAAAACATTTCCTGCCCATACCTCAGTGTATGTGCATCTTCACGCTCTCATTATAAACCAAATGAAATCTCAGATTTCTGTGCCGCTTGTTTATTTTTTCTCCGCTGATAATATTTGTAGTGCTTGCACTGTAAATTGCAATGTAATGCACCACGGTCTAACATTAAACTACTGAACCTGCACCTTAGGACCACACAGAAAAGACGGGAACAATAGAAATAGGAGGTAAATCTAATTTCTTGCAGTAGATGCTGACATTTGCATTTATATTGGCAGAGTAATTTCAAAGGCAACATGAAGCTTTGAGAGATAAAGCAGAAATAATACCTAAACTAAGGCAAATCCTCAAAAATTAGATGTTCCCAACAAACTTAAGTAGATGTGCCAACAGAATAAGCAAGTGGAGGCATTACCGGCTGAAACATCTGTGCAGTATTTAGAAGTCTGTTTATTAATGCAAACTTCAAAGTTTTCCTGAAGGTGACCGCACTGTGTCTATTGTTCCACACCTAGAAACCAGAAAAGGTTTGATGCCCTTGAACAAGTGCAGCGCAGCTCAATCAGACCCTTTTAATAACTTTCCAATTGACTTCAAATTAACCAGAACCCGTTATAGAACAGAAATATCCCCTGTTGTGTGCAAAAGGGTGTCACCGAGACATTAGCTTTTTGACTTTCCTCCCTCTCTTTCTCTCTTTTTTCCTCTCTTTTCTTTTTGATGATAAAAAGGCTCTGTTTAAGGAGAACAGAAAGCTTGTCTGGATTTGGCCAGCTGGAGAAAGTCATTTGAGGCCCAAATTGATGTGCCCGGGACTTTCAATAGTATCTCTCCAATAGCAGGGACAGGATAGAGGGAGATGTGGTGGTAGGCGCATTGTCCCCTATAAATGGCTCTTTATTTCATTGACGAAGTTAGGAAATGAGCAGCAGCATTTGTGGTTTGTGCAGCACTGAGTAAGGCCAAGCAGAAAATAGAAACCCTACGAAACAGGAGCCTCTTAATATCTTAACAGGCGAAAAGTTTCTCCCACATCATGTGCAAGTTCACTGCCAATGAGAAGACATGCAAATAAACTTCCTATAAGTTATAAAGTCAAGGCTGTGTATGAACGTCATCCATCACACTGACAGGCTGTGGGCCGGCAACATGAACAAAAATCTTACAGTGGATGGCTGGCTGGACCGGGTCCCCTGGAGCATGGCAAGAGAGACTTCGGAGGCGGAGATAATCTAATTCCGAGTGCAAGTGCACACACACACACATACACACCCATTTTTTGGGAGGCGGGGTCTTTGAACAGTAAGATTTGGAGATTTTTATGATTCAATTTGCAACTATTGTGCACCGAGAAAAAGAGGCATTACTTTCAAATTGGTGGACTATGATGCCAAAAGCAAAGGGAAATCCAGCTTTTATGTAAGGTTTATAGACATCAATTAATATACTCAATTATCATTCACTTCACTTTGATGCAGAATAAGTGGGAGTTTATGACTGGTTTCAGATGTAGGGGTGATGCTAAGCAGTAGTAAAAACCACAGCTGACCAGCCCAGTTTTTCTGTTATTCTGTGTATGCTTGTTGTTGTCTTGCTTGTTGTGAAGTTTTTTGTGCATTTCTGTTGTCTTTTTGTGTATTTTTCCTGAAAATATATATGTTTTTTGGAATCATATTGGGTATTTGTTTGAGCGTCATTTCACGGTTTTTATTATTTTATCATTTTTTGTGTATTTCTGTTGTCGTTTTGCTTGTTTGTTAGTATTGTGGGTTTGCAGAGTAATTTTTTGTATTTTTCTTGTCTTTTTGTGTACTTTTCTTGTTATTTTCTGTCATTTTGTATATTTATCGGAGTAATGTTTTACTGTTGTCGTTTTGTCCATTTTTGTAGTAGTTTGGCGTGTTTTTGGAGCATTTTCTGTGTTTTTACCATGTCTTCTACTGTATTTTCCTGGAATGTTGTAATTCTTTGTATTTTTGAATGTATTTTGCTCTTGTTTTGTGTATTTTATGTAATTTTTGTACATTTATTTTGGGGGCTACATAAAATTAGGCCGAGGGCCGCACGAGGCCCCTGGGCCGCCCAATGCCCATGTCTGTTCTAGTCGAACAAAGGGGGTATTTGGATTCAGAAATAAGAGAAAGGGGGTATTTCAGCCAAAAAAAGTTTGAGAACCACTGCTGTACAGGGTTATGAGGTTCTGCTATTAAAAGAATGTGATTTATATTTGATTAATGTATTTAATTGTTTGAAAAAGCAGTATTCTGTCTGCACTGTTGTATTGAAACTCCCCCATTCTTCTTCCTCTTCTTCTGCCCTGTGTGTGCATGTTCTCTTTGGCGCAGCTGCAACCCACAAGATTCAGGCCAAGCTGTCACTCTGCTAATCTCCCCCAGTAGAAACACACCTTGCCAAATGTCATCTGAACATTCAGAATTGTGTTTACACCCGCTGCAGGTTCCTTTGTTTCTAATTTGACAAGTCATTATCACTTGTGCCTCCCTCTCTTTTATCCCTCTTGTGGCCCGAGACACCAAAACAAAAATGAAAGGAAAAAGATAACAATGGCAAAACAAGGGAATTAAATTTAAATTATCTGTTAATCCGAAAACCTCGACCAGAATGTGAGGGATTATTGTTGTTTGCATTCATTTGCAGAGTCTAGTTTGCATCAGTCATCTCTCAACAACTTTATATGGAGAAATACGTCCTTCCCTGGGGTCTGATTTTGTTTATTCAATGTTAAAACTTGACTTGTGGACTAGTTTCTTGGCTCTAAAGCAGCAGTTGATGGCTATGTGGTTTGGAGAAAGCCTCTACACCTTTAAAATGACAAGAGAGTGAACACTATGACAGAAAAAAACTGTTTCATGGGAATTCAGCCATTTAGTCGCTTTTTACAACTGTACATTTAGAAAAAAAAAATATGCTTGTATTGCTTTTGTTGCACACAGTGTATTAGGAATGAGGCATACGAAAAAAAAGGAAAGCATGATTAATAATTTGTGTTCCTTCTATGCATTTTCACGTCTTTTTCAAAATCAAAGGGCTAAACAGACGATCAAAGTCACTCACATAATGAAACTTGCATATACAGTATATTTTAGGACCACACGTACATAAAACAAAAGCAAATTTGGAAATACCCATTATTATGCAATTTTCTTCCATGGAACACTAAAACATATAAAATATATATCTGTGTAAGATTATTCACGTTTTAATATGAATCAATATACATAAACCTTTATGATTAATTCAACAGTTAACTTCCATTCATCCAGCTTCTACTGGTCAGCATTGCTGGGAACTTAATCCTCCTGTTGCCCTGGGGTCCCATTTTTTATAAAAATTGAAAATGTGTGGTAATGGGTTGCAGTGAAGTCTGACGAAAGATGTAACAGAATTGATTGAACAAAACTGTGTTATTATATGCCTTAAATTAGAGCTGTGCAATTAATCGAAATTCGATTACAATTTCAATTATTACACTCAACAATTACAAAAATAACATAATCGAGAAAATAACTTTTATTAAAAATAATACTTACACTTTATTTGCTAACTAAAACAAACTTCTACGATTTCAGACATCAACACATAATAAAGCTTGGCACACACCGATTATTAATACTAACTTTGAGTTGTTTAATTCAGTGGTACATGTTGTATTAATGTTTAAAGAATATATTTGACAAAAAATTCAGAGCACACACACGCGTGTGGCAAACAATGGTTCAAAAGGGGATATTTATTAACAAAAGGAAGCTCATGTCTGAAAAATAAGTAAATGTTTTTGGAAAAGGGGCAAAAATGACCAAAGTTAAAGATAAAAAGGGGATAAATAGACTTAAAATTAAGACCTAAAGAGCCACATGTTGATTAAATAACAGCTTTATCATGGTTTTAGTAAATTGTTTAATAAACTAAATTGGGAGTCGACGGTTGCCCTACCCTCAGAACACCCTCACTATTAGAATTGCTGCTCCACCTTCACTTTATTCAAACAGGAAAACGTGTAAGTTTTTCCAAAGAGAGTCCGGACCTCCCAATACCCCCCAGCATTTCTGCTTATCTGTCAAAAAAATAATTGGTCAGTAAACAATCACAGACAAAAACCTCCAGTCTAAACTTCATCAAACTTTCCATAACAAACTTATTTTCAGTAGATCCTTGGGTCACAGGATTTTGTATGATCTGGTTGAATGAACAAGTTCTTATGACCTCTATTAGGAATGCAAGTGCCAGCCCGAGGGCCTGATTCCCAAATGCACATTGTAACTGCAGAGAAAGACATGCAGAGTTGGGCTACGCGAGCGCTAGGAATGGTTGGGACAAGCTAACTGTGTCGATCGCTGTAGATAAACCCTTCAATTTAGATTTGTTCCCCATCGTGACTGTATCCACAGAGCTATCCTTGGTGCTGAAAAGTCATGGACGCAACGCATGAGTTATTGTGTAACAGACCGCCAAATACAATATTCATGGTTACCCTGCTTGGCTGTCAAGGCAGTTGCAGATAAACTCTGGTGCAGGTCATCTGTGCACGTTTTCTATTATTTACAGTGATTCATAAAACATCCATGATGAGTTATTTATCAAAGACATCCCACAGCTTGGTTGTAGTGTATGCATGTGCATCAGTTCACTTCATCATTCTAGTTGTAAGAAGTAGGTATCAAGTCTGCAACGGTTTTGTCGACTAATACCTGAAAGACTTTATATCAAATTTGTTAGATCAAAAAAAGAGATTGATATTTTTGAGAAACAAAAGCCTGACAACATGGCTGAATGGAAAATCTGACAGTAAATGAATGTGAAAGGAAAGGAGTTGAGGTTGGAAGAATTTGGGTGAGCGATGGGGCAATGACCCATCCATCCGTCCACTCATTAAACAGACATTTCCAGTGAGAGCCAGTGCTCAGGGCCAGAAGAGTTAATGACACACACCCTGATCCTGGAACCAGACACTATTCCCAAAGTGCACACAAACAAACCAAGCGCTTGAAGGATTTAACCTCTAACTTGTTCTTTTCAGCAGCATAATCTCCAAAGACAGAAATTTGTCACAATGGAGGAAAACACTGAAAGATGGGCCTATTTGTCTTCCTGCAAAACCCTCTAAAGCTCGCTATTGACCGTTAGCACACAGTTGAACACGTCAACCTTTTATTGGTCTAATACACGCTGCAATAGCACACACGTCCTATGTTATCTTCTCTTTATCCTTATCACTTTTCTCTTTTCGTACTCTTTTTATCCACACATCGACAGCGGGTGAAACACCATAGTTATCATTGACTCTCCCAGGGTTGAATTTAATAAGCTCGGCCCTCCATCTTGCACACACAAAACACCAATCCCTCTTTAAATAAAAGTTGGCTCAGAGTGGAGCGCTGGTTTGCTTCCTCTCAGCTTGAAGGATGATCGTTGGTCAAAGCCAGTGTTTTTACAATGGTGGTACGTGTACGCATAGGGTTACGCGGTGGCACTACGGGGGTACTTGCGAGAGAGAGAGGGGAAAATGAACAAATGAAAGCATTAAAAATATGGGGTGTTATCATGTTTATTTTGAGTTTATCAGCAACTCACAAAACTACAACAAAGACACTAGATGAGAGAAAAACACAAAAGACCAAGACAAAATACACAAAAATAACACAGAAACATCAAAAATGACAACAAAAACACACAAAATAAGAAAAGAATATACTGAATAATAAAAAGAACATACAAACAACAACAGAATACACAAAATGACACCAAAGATTCACAAAATGTCACCAAAAACTCACAAAATGACACAAAAAACACACAAAATGGTGATAGAAATGACCTTGATTAGAACATGAACTGAAAAGGGTCAGTCTTGGTCCCACAACACGGGGGAGATGATCAGAAATCACAAAAACTGTAGAAATAAATCTATTCAGGAAGCACTAAATACTGTTTCATTCAATTATATACAAAAGTAGATCATTTAAAATGTGTGTTATCACTCATTATTTCCATCATTGTGCTTTATAGAAATAATAAAATGTTGTAGCCGGACAAAAGGGGGTACTTGGATTCAAAAGTAAGAGGAACTTAGGCCAAAAAAGTTAAAGAACCACTGGTCTAAGCAGTCCACACAGTTAGGGAGTGACAGAAAATAGCATCACACCAAGCAGTGAATTCCTAACTAATCCACATAGAGTGTGGGTTTGTTCTAAGCATTTAAATGCAATTGAGTTACAAGGAATGCCATAAATCTTAAGCCTCCTTTTATCCTCAAATATTACTAAGACATTTTAATCTGACCCCAGGGATATTTGCCTCCAGGAATGATTTTCAGAAAATTGTTGACCAAGTTTTTGTGTCGGGCACTTTGTTTTTTTGTTGAATACATAAATAACCTTGACCTGCTCTCGAGTACCAATTAACTTTTATATTAGAATCAATTTATCTTGAATAGTTTTCATCTAAATCTTCTCATATTCACTGACAACATTAATGACCACAATAGTATGAACCCTACTGGTTGTGGTGATGATATGACCTTTTGGGTTCAGTTAGTTATCCTTGAAAATCTTTCATCCAAATCTGTTCTTATTTGAGGTGCACATTCATGACTCTCACAGAATGAACCATATTGATTGAAGTTGGTGACCCCCCTTTCCTCTCATAAACATATAGATTTACTTATTTGTATCTCCTTTTTTGCAACATACTTGGGGTTATTCGCTATGAAGCCCTCTGTCTCTTACACATTCTCCTCTACGTCACTTTCACTGTGACGGAGCTGTTTCCAAAACCTCACTGACAGAAAACTCAACTGTTTTAACTCAAAAGAATGAACTCTGCAGGTGTGGGGATGGAGGATCACACATGGGCCACAGAAATTGACCCCAGAAAAACACCAATGTGTGTTCAGCACATTGAAAAATTATAATTATATCCATGAAATTCAGAAAAGTCATGAAATATTAAGCAAAAAAAAAAAACAAACAAAGTCAACATATTATTTTCTGAATGATAAATATTGAATGGGGTCAAATTGACCCCAAGGATAATAGAAGGGTTAAATTCAATGGAGTTATCAGGAATGCCATCAAGCCGAAATCATCTCAAATTAGTTTATTTTTGATGAACGAATGAGATAAGAAAAAAAAAAAAAAAATGATTTTGTACTTTGGAGCTATGTTTTCTTTTAGAATGTTTTTTATGTTACAAATGTATAAAGCTGTCTAGTTCTGATGGTGAAAAACATACATTACATTAAGAATTAAGCTGCTGTACTCAACCTAGAAATGATCATAAAAAGGATGAAAAAAGGAAGAATAAAGACAAACAAGCATTGCACGCTATCTACAATGTATAGATGACACCAGTGTTTCTCAAATGGGGTACCCCTAGGGGTACACAATGGCACTACAGGGGTTACTTGAAAAAGAGAGAGTGGAAAATTAACAATTGAAATCATTACAAAGAAGAGGTTTTATAATGTTTATTTTTAGTTAAAAATGATGTCATATCATAATGAGGATGGAACTTGTCTTGATTAGAGCATTAACTGAAAAGGGTCAGTCTTGGTCCCACATCGGGGGGAGATGACCGGAAATGATTAAATGGTAAAAAATGGTAAATGGACTTGATTTTATATAGCGCCTTATCACCACACTGAAGCAGTCTCAAAGCGCTTTACATATCAGCTCATTCACCCAATCACTCTCACATTCACACACCAGTGGGACAGGACTGCCATGCAAGGCGCTAGTCGACCACTGGGAGCAACTTAGGGTTCAGTGTCTTGCCCAAGGACACTTCGACACATAGCCAGGTACTGGGATCGAACCCCCAACCTCTCGATCAGAAGACGACCCTGAGCCACGGTCGCCCAATTAAAAACGAAAAAAAAAAAAAAACTATAGAAATAAATCTATTCAGGAGTCTCTAAATACTAAATACATACTGAGATGCACTCATTTCATGATTATGCTTTATAGTTGTTATAATGTCATAGTACGCTGAGCAAATGTTATAGTCAAATTCGGACAAAGGGGGTACTTGGATTCAGAAATAAAAGAAAGTGGGTGCTTGAGCCAAAAAAGTTTGAAAACCACTGCATTACACCAATGGTATTAAGGGAGAGGATGAAGGAAGATAAAATAAGACTCTGAACTAAGATAAGTATGTCACATGGGTTCATTAATAATGCAAAACTCATTACCCCAATTACAATATAGTCCCGATATATAAAGAAGCAATAAATGTGCATGTGTGTTGGCTTACCAGTTTTTGCATGCAAACGCTGGTCTGGAGCCTAAGTAGGATGGATTTCTCAAGTGATTAAGTGCCAACAATTCATCCCTTTTAATGCCTGAGAGAAAGATGTATTGCAGCTTTAGCTTCTCTGCACAGAGAAGCCACATCATGCACATTCACGACAAGGAGAGAAACACAGAAGCTGTGACTTATCTCAAATATATTTATGTGGCTTGAGATTTTGTCTCTCTGATAAGGAGTCCAAATAAAGTGCTATTCTAAATGAGGAGAATCAGCAGTGAGGGCAGGCAGCCACTACTGTACAGGAAGATGGTGCTGCAGATTAAACGTGTCCTTGTTGCTCGTATGCATTGACTGCTCTGACTTTACAAATTACTGCATGCATTTTGCACAACAGAGTTTGAACATAAACCTGCCAGGCAAGAATTAAAGCAATTCCATTTACATCTCAAACTAGTGAATTATTCAGAGGCTTGCCAATAAGAAGCAGTGCAGTGGAGGACGGGTGGGTGGGTGGGTGGGTGGGTGGGGAGGGGACGCTTTGGGTGGGCCTTTGTGAGACAAATGACACAGATGCTAACATGCGGCTGCTCTCCAGTAGCACTCACATTAGTCTCATCTCATAAACATCTAAATGAGGACGGCATAGGAATGATTCATAGAGACAGCAGTAAGAGTTAACCATAGACATATAGCAAACATTTCACAACATAGATTCTTCCTCGCTGCGTCTCCGAGGTTCCTCCTCTCCCTCGGTGGGGCTTTAAATAGGAATTAGCAGCGTTTCATTGTGATAGTGATTGAGTATGGGTCCCTGGGGTGGGTCTGCTCATTGTTAGCAGGCCTTGTAAATCTATAATAATCCTCCCAGTGCAGGGCAGAAAACACAAAGCATATAAACATGCAGACATACAAAAAACAAAACAAAAAAATGAGTTTCTTTACAAAAATACACTTTTTTTCTTCAAATCATTAAAGTTTGCCATACAAGCATTTGTGTATAATGTTACAATAGCCAGATACTGGATTCTTAAACTAGATCCTGTCCATGTCACGTATTCTTTAACATTTGGCCTCCGCCCACTAGTTCACCCACGCAAGCTCACAGACACATGGTTGATAAGATGCAGTGAAAATACATAACTTTTTTTTTTTTTTTCCTCGCCATCATTCCACTTATTTAATAAGTTATAGCTTTTAAACCCAGCACATGTTTGTGCATTGTGTCTGACCTGCATAAAACAACTAAAGAAAAAAGACCAAGCACTACTGATAGATACCTTAACCTAAACCTGGTGAGGAGCAAAGATACAGCTTCACGGTCCATGCACACAACATCGCAGTAACATGCTCCAATGCATAAACAACACCATCTATGACTTGCTCACTGATGCTTGCAAACACCTATTCCTCAGTCTGCAATGTGGCCTCTGTCAAATAGTCACAAAAGGTTAAGATAATTAAAATCTATGCTGGAAAATGGGCACATCAGGAGGAACCAATCACAGCGTCTTCAGCATCACAGTAAACGTGTCCTTACTACTGAAGGTTTATGACAATATCATTTAAAATAAAAGCATTTGCATATTCAAAGTTGTTACATTCCAATTGTTTCTGACAAAATTCTATCAATTCCAGAATAAACTAAAAAACATGTCATTAACTGGGATGTATAATTTAGAGGAGACAAACAATCACAACACTACAACCACCAACACGTGAGTTCTTTATCCAGCAAGTAAACAAGTGATCAAAGTGGAGGGTAAACAGACTGGAAAAAGGACTTCAGTTGGTTTGAAAAACACCACTCTAATGTCTAGATCTGTGATATTTTGGCTGTCTATTCAATGTCTAATATGGTATAAAAGAAACAATATATTCATCTAGCTCTTTTTTTTTTTTTTTTTTTACCTACTGCCACTTAGTGACATGAAGAGACATTTATTACTTACAATCTCCAAATGCATTCAAATGCAAGGTCTAGAACACATTGTCAGTTTGTTTTCAAAGTTTTCCCTCTTGCAGTAAGATCTCAGCTGGTAGGGCTGGTTGGCAGTTCCAATCCCCTGTCCATAAGCTTTAGTGTCCTTGAGCAAGACACTGAACAACAAATTGCTTCCGATGAATGGCCAGTGCCTTTAGGCCTGGAGCTAGTTCCTGTATGACCTCTAAAAATGGAATTGGTTCAACACTCACTACATATAAGGTTTGATTTGGATAGAAGACATTAGCAGGTTTGTGAACCCTATTTTACCCATACACTTTGATGGCACAGAATTCATTCACTATTCCATTTCCTGCCAAGGTCACAGGCTGACTATAGAATGGCTTCTAGCACAAAACTGATACCATACTACCTAGTGGTGTTCTACGGGGGGTCTAGTCAACCAACCTGGCAAGTCAAACCTTAGATTTGGTGAGTGTTGAACAAAAATACAATTGTGGGTCCATGCTCCTGGAGTACTTGCATTGCAGCTGAGTTGCCAAGTGACTGTGACCAACAGTGTCAAGGGCTTTGAAACTACCTGTGTGGTATAAAATACCATATAAGTAAAGTCCATTTACCAACAGATTGTTGCATCTTGATCAGTTAGCCATCAGTAGGATTAGTGGGACAAACGAGTAACTTTATTGAACAGCACAGGTTGAATGTGTATTGTATCCCTAGTTTTATAAAAGTAAATGTATTCATTTTAATTCTGTGAGAGTAAAATCAAGCCTGAAGTCCATTTTAGCATGTTCTGCCTTTCCATTTATTTTCATTAACTCATCTCTACCCACAGAGATCTGTGCACACCAACAAATACTATCTGCTGCTTTCAAAGTCACACACTTTATACACTATTTTCATAATATTTAAGACCACAGTGGGCCAAGACTCCTCTGGTGCACCGTAGGTATTGTGAAAATACATATTTTATACATGAATCTAATTGCATTATGTGGCCCAGAGCTACCTACTAGACAATACACACACACATCCACAAACACACACACACACACGGACAAACTATTGCCAATTGGTTTACCAAAGGGCTCTCTGGGTCTACATGTGAACATATTGAATGTTTATGCATGTGTGTCTCCGTGTGTGTGTCTATTTGTACATTCAAAGCAGGCAGAATATACAGTATATTGAGTCTCTGGCAGAAGCTGTGAAGCATACATTTGTGTCACAGAGGAATAGAGTATGCCCTTACTGTTTCTGCTTATTGACCAGAAAAAAACCTTGCATATTCCACATGACAGGCTTTTGAGGTTAAGCATATGCACACACGCACACACACACACACTGTGATAAACCTAAGTAAGATCTCAATGTGATGTGAAATTACATTAACATCATGTGAACACTGGTAGTGTAACTCTGTGTCCATAAATATCACCCATTTAACTTCGGTAAGGTAAAAAACAAACACAGAGATAACTAAATCCTGTTTGAGCGATAGGCCACACAGATAAAGATAAGCCTCCAGTGATGGCCTCATTGAAAACCAACAGTGCCAGGGTTGAATAATCTCAGAGAAAAAAGCAAATCAATATCCACACATGCATTCTCTTGGATGGAGGTTGAACTCCCCTAAACAAAAACAAACTGGAAAAGCACCATCAACAAATCCTGCATGCTCTCAGGTTTGAGAATATAATCGAGTAAGCATCCGGTCAGGGACCATCCTTTGATTAGTTTTTGTGTCTCTCACTATAGGGAATGCTGGCTCAGCATGTATACTACACACTGAGTGCAAACAAACATTTGGCTACACAGTCAAACAATCTATTGTGAAAGTCAAACTGACAAAACAAAACAACTTAAAGAGTCACTAAAGCACAGGTTTTGGATGACGTGCCTAGGATGAAATTTAACACATTTCTTAATTATGGGCGGGGCTCCTGGAGCATTTAAAACACGCCCAGTCTACACTATAAAATCTCCAAAGAACCACCTATGCTATTCTAACTACCAACTCAATACTCACTATATATCTACACACAATTTTCTCAATCCAACCTACTCGCCACACATTGCAGAGTCCACAGGTGATAGTTTTTATAGGAGGGGGCGTGGCTAACAGTAACTTTTTTTTTTAATCTAAATGACATCTGTAAAGTCCTTAAAGTATTAAAATTAGTTATTTACTATCTTATTGTTTCATTTTATATTACATTTTATATTGTTTGCACATGCATATATGCTTAGTTAATCATGTTCCAACAGGACCAGTGTTGGTTAGTTACTCTAAACTTGTAATATATTTATATTACTAGTAACTGGGATAAAAATGTAATATATCTGTATTACAAAATTACTGTTTTTTTAAAATGTAACTGAGTTACAGTACTTTGAGTTACTTTTGGTCCAGAACACTAATTATATCACACTGATAGTGTTCAAATAACATCGGTCTAAGTTTTGTTTCAAATGCTTCTGCTGTTTTAGGAGCAGAAAGCTCTTTTTTGTTCCCCATAAGTTATATTTAACTATAATGATCATCTTTTTTTTCCTCAAATAATGACAAACAGTGAGAAAACAAAGCAAATGTGCATTTCAATTAACTATGCATGTAACTTGAGTTACTTTAATTGTAACTAGTAATTTATTACCACTTTTGACTTTATTAATGAGTTACTTAAAAAAGGAATATATTACTGTAATATATTACAAAAATAACTAGTTACTCCCAAAACTGCACAGGAAGTGCACTATGATTATTATGAGGAGAAGGGGTAAGATTAAATAACCTAATGCTTCTTCCTCTTCCCTTTTCAAACATGTGAAGTTAATATTTTTTTTGTTTTGGAATTGATTTTTTATTTGCATTCATGTTTTGTTTTTGGTTCTTGTTGTTTTGTATCATTCTCACATGTTTAAAATAACGTTTGTATGCATTCAAGCCACCGAAACGTCACAAACCAAACAAAATGCAATTTTCATAGCCAGGTTTCAACCGATAGAAGGCAGTCACGCTTACATTTTTACAACAATGCCATATTTTAGTAGTTGTACAAGATGCAATCAACAACACTACTTCATATACACATTTATTTACCTTTTTCTGCAGAAACAAAGTGGTTTTGGGGTTTAGTTACTCTTTAAATGTTGAAAAAAAGACTGTGGAGTATCTACTAGCTATAATTTCCTGCTGAAATCCAAGAAGACAAAAAATCCCTTTAGGTTTACCAGTGATGCTTGTGTCGATTGGTGATGCACAGTGCTATCAATAGGGTTATGTGCTGCCAGCGTTTAAATGTACAAAATTACGAGGGAGAATAAAATAAATAAAAGGACAGCAGGAAACAAAACAATCATGTTGAAGATCAAAGAGCAAGCCTCCTTTCCTCTCCTCCTTTTTTCTTGTCTTTATACCTACAGTGTATTCCTACCCTTATCTCCCATCATTGCTCCCTACTTTTCCAAGCATTTATTTTTCCATTTTTTTATTGTAATTTTTCACTCTATTCATCTTTTCTCCCAGCCTACATTTTCTCTTCCATTTCATGGCCAGCCATATCTGTAATCTCTCTCTTCTTCAATTTTACCCCCTGTCTGATGCTCACTCGCTGGACTTGCTCCCTCTTTTTCTCCATCTTTCCCCTCAGTGCAGAACTAAATGGAGATTAATGAACGGAGGAAGATCTGTCTGTCATCCAGATAGTGTGACGCAGCGACCACAGCCACTAAAGTGCTGGAACCATTCAAAACACACATGGGAGAGCTCTGCTCCATATCAGATTAGTGCTTCATTTTAGCTGATTTGTGAAAATACCTCAAAATAGTGAAACACACTACTTTCTATAGGGTATAAAACTAGTCCATAGACTTTTCCTCCCTCACTCGTTTCCATCCCATCATTGCAATTCTGAAGGCAGACCAGCGTCTCATTTCCACCCTAAGTTTAAATCCTGACAACTGACAGCCACTCGCTGCTCATACGCTAGTCAAACAGTTCTGATAAGCCCAGCGGGAAATAGAATTGTATTTCGGTGCTTCGTCTGCCACAGCATATCACTACGCCACCCGCGATGCCCTTGGTTAGAGGTCAAGCAGCTTTGGCTGATCACACATGCAAATTTGTAAGTGTGAACGTGATGCATGAAGTGCTCAGGAATGATTGGCTTGTTATGATATTTTAGATGCATTGTTACTCAGATATAGATGTGACTGGTCCGTGAATAAATCATTAGGATAAGATGAAGTATGGGTAAATTAAGTAAAGAGATTAAAAGTTGCAAAGACATAACGTTGGATTTTGACAGTAATCTAAAGTAAAATGAGGGGTAAATCCCAAATGTGACTTGGGAAGTGCCTTTTTTATTTTATAGAAGGAGTAGAAATAATGAGGACAAGAGACAGAAAGAATGAGAGATGGAGAATGGAAGAAGCCATGGAAGTAAAGGCCAGGGATTCAGTCATTCGGGAGGAGACTTTAAATGTCCTTGCTCCAAAAAGGGGTGTGTCATCAAAAGTCACTACTTGTATAGCAAGTGCAGAACAAAAAAAGTGCTACAAACTCATCTCTCTGAAACTCGTAAACCCATTTTTAAAGCTGTTGGGTACGATAAATAACATTCTTTACAACACAGATACAGACAGAAGATAGCGTAGGCCTCATAAGCTGGGTTTCCATTACCCTTGGAAATGCACCTGAATTTCGAAAAAAACACTCGAATATCACTAAAACGTTTTTACGCTTTCATGATAAGGTTTTTCAGACATTTCGGTATTGAAATGTATCACAAAAGCGCTATATGGAAACACTTTTTTCTGCAATCACACATCACGTGTGACGTACCTGGTCACATGACCACTTTTCTTCGAAAAAACATGGCGCAATAAGTCTGGAGAAAAGAGGAGACCGAGACATTTCTTAGCATTATACTTGCAATGCAGAGTGTTATATAGAGGTTTGGAGC
This sequence comes from Gouania willdenowi, assembly GCF_900634775.1. Lineage (NCBI taxonomy): Eukaryota > Metazoa > Chordata > Actinopteri > Blenniiformes > Gobiesocidae > Gouania > Gouania willdenowi. Next base: position 20,854,567 of record NC_041064.1, read on the forward strand.
ATCCGTCTTCCTGAAGCAAAGTCTTGCAGGATGAGATTTCACAGGAGTGAAGAGGTGCCTGCTCAAAAAAACCTTCAATGAAGACACGTTCAAAGCAACATTTAGAAACATCGCTTTTATTTTGTGAAAATCTGTAATGTTAACAGCTAGAGATCAATAAGTCAAAGATATTTTGTTTTAGAAAAACAAGATAATTTACAAACAAACAAATGTTAAAGGTTGAAATTGCTGCACGCAAGATTGTTTTAGACTCCATCCCAAACAACGAGTTTGGTGACAAAAGGTCATGTGACTTGGAACTTTGGAAAAGCTTTGCGTGTCGCACTATGGGATTAGGAGGACCACAAAGATGACAGAGAAGCAGCAGTGTGTGCAAAGTGTTTTTACTATATTCTTACTGTGATCTGTTGTGTTTCTTTATCAGAGTGTAAATGTATTGAACCGTACTAATGAACTTTTTATTCCGACAAACTTTTACTTTATGTTGTTTTTTTATGATGATTGTGTCTAAATCTTTGAAGTGTACTTGAATGTTGTTGGGAGGGGCATGTGCAATTTCTTTGTACTTTGTGCAATGACAATAAAGGGATTCTATTCTATTCTATTGCATTGGATGCCCAAATGCTACCTGATACAGAATCATCCGTCACTATTTCGTAAATGTAACGTAGCAGTGATTTGCATTCCATTGATCTCTTTATTGTCGACCATGATTCCTCTCCACTTAATATTCTTTTCATACTGTGGACATTTCTCGTAGTTTTCATGCTGTGATTTCAGAAGCCAGGAGAACACAGCAGGAGGGCGGGGCATCTACTGCAGTTATGGGCTGTGTCTGAATATTCCCTCTTATATCCTTTCCTATCCACTTTTCCATAACCCCATGGATTTTGTCACAGGGTTAAGGAAAGGTATTAGGAGAGGAGTTAAGGAAAGGACATCACGTATGTATTGACAATCAGATGCACTTCCACTAGTGATGTAATAATCTGACGGCCGCGAAGGTTGGTGACGTCTGCCGTGGTGAAAAAACTACAAATGTCTAAAAATGGACTTTCCCCTGATGTAATCTAAAAAAATCACACGGTTTGAAAGTAAATCAAAGGAAAAGAGGCTACCAGGTTACGAGGAACAAAAGTGAAACTAAAAGAACGTAATATTGAATTTGGTTGCTCACACTCACCTTCCATTCAGAAATATGAATTATGTTGAATAAAACATAATGTGGCTAAACTGATCCCTTATTTCTGAACCACAGAGTGTCTGTTTTATATCAGTTATAATCTGATAATATGTTTTACATATAAGATATGGGGTTTAGATTATTTATTTAAAGTTGTTCAAAGCATATTATTGCATAATCTCAGACTTCGTCCCTCGAGTTTTCGTAAGCGCTCGGGTGTGCGTGTCCCTTTAAACGTTGTCGCCGCAAGGAATTGTGGGTCAGCATTATCTTGTCTCCTTTGGTAAAGAATGTATTAGTGTTTCCTAGGCTGACTGAGGTTATGAAGGAAGCATTGAGCCTCTTTTGATGAGCTTAAAGAGAACTCGGACACTCTTAATCATGGCCACCACTTAAAGTGAAGGGGGAGTGAAGGAACAGTGGATAGGAAAGGAGATAGGAGGGACTATTCAGACGCAGCCACAGACCCATTCAACCGACAGGCAGCTAATCCCAACCAGGACTGGACGCTGATAAGATTAGGAGAAATCTTTAGGAGAGTTCCAAGAAAACTCACGACTGAAATGCAAATGAAATGTTTAAAAAAATGTTGTTACCTTAAAATCTGTCGAATAAGTTGATGCCTCGAAGAAGGAGATGGAAATAGTGCTCTTCCTCTGACAACAATATGTCTTTAAATAGCTGGTTCTGATCTTTAATGAAGATAAAATACCAATAAACAAGTTATCAATAACAATAAATATATGATATAAAAAGCATGGATCACTAAAAGCTTGTGAGTGTTCTTTCTGCGTAGCTTCATCACTCAGTAGTGACTGCACATTAACCACACACGCTTAAAACCGTTTCCGATAATTCTCCCACTGCTTCCCATTCCTCCCTTTTCTTCAAAATGCCACGCCAAAAATCGGCATCATTATCCATCATGGAGTGATCTCTTCAACCTACAGGCCCCTATCTTCCAGTCTTTTTTTCTCTCCCTGTACATGCCTTCATCACTCATTCTTATCAGCCTGGGGCTATTGCTAGTGTCAGGTCTACTCATCTGTGACTTCCCAACTGCTGAGAATTACAGAACAAGAAAAACGACACAAACCAACCGATGCAAGAAACATCTTTTGATGGTTATTGTTTTTTGATAAGGTGATAAGATAAGATTAGTTGAAATATGTGGACATTAGATTCTCAATTAGTAGAAAAAGATGGAACGGAAGTCGAAGAAAAGATTTTCCTATCATGTGAAGTGGTTGATGACAAAGTCTGAGTAAAATTAGTGGCATAAAAAAAACTGTGAGTCACATTTCTGTTCTGACTTTTATTGAAAAACAAAACATTCAACTTAAACAGAGATTCAAATTTTTCTTTTCAAAATATCCTGAATTCCATTTCAGGGTTTACCCATTTTCATTTCACGCTATACTTAATGTTTCATCATCTTTCCCTATTTAGAAAACCGGGCTTCCTGGCTATTAAACTTCCTGAAATCATACCAAACATGCTAAATAGGGTTGATAGAGTCAACTAATGTTGTTCATTTTACACTTTATATGCTTCAGATAATTTATAGGATGGTTGTGCTGAAATCATGCAAAATAATGTCGTAGAAGCGACGTTGTACCCTCAGCCACCATGAACAGAAAAAGTATCATGGAAATATGCGATATGATCCCAAGACATTTTTTGTGAAACCTGTAATTACCACCAACCAGCAAATCCACCTCACATTTTGTACAAAACCCAATCAGTCGTGTGCTTTGAGGTGCAATGCTTCTGCTGTGACGTGTCATCAGGTAAACTCATCACCAGTTCAGCTCATACACCATTTCAGATTTGAAAGTACGTAGTCATAATAATGTAAACCCCTTGTTCTTTACAACACACTTTAGATGCTCTGCATTCATTTTCAATCAATCACACAATAACACGATTACTACTCAATCTGTTACGTAGCATGAGGTTCTGAATGGGTTTATTGGTGGAATTAGATATGTATGTCCATTTGTCACATTTTTCAGGTGAAAAATTGGGTCTAAATTTGTCCGAAAACATGCATGTGAGTCACGTCCGCGTTGAGATAATAAAAGAAACAGGTCAGATTATTTTTTCTGTCAGATAGTGTTTTCTCTGTTTCAGAAGGTGAATTCCATTTTTCTCGTCTGTTTTCTACGATCAGGGCCAATTAGAGGATCTACTTAAACTCCTGTATAAACTTGGCTAATGTTCAAACCTCAGGGTTTCTATACTAATGTTACTTTAGAAAGAAAGCAGTTCAAGAACTGCCAGTGATGCTCCAAACATCAATTGTTATTGTGAAGGCCAGATGTTCTTTCATGTCGTGAATCACATACAATGTTCAGACTTCTTCTAGCAGTGCTGTGCTCTCACCATTGTTAGAATTATTGTTTGTGGATTGTTGTTATTTGTTATTTCCAGACAGTTCTCGAGTGTCTACAATTTGATTTTTTTAAACATCTCCCGAGAGCATCACGTCTGCATTGTTTAAGGAGTGCCATCTCACTATTAGACCCCATACTGTTATCAGTGCATCATTAAGGTTATCTATCCTTATCTTCTTTTTATTATGTTGTTCAATTTCCTTTCTACCATTTTAGGTGTCAAAATGCTTTTTTTTTTCTTTATCGCTCTGCATTTTAGCCTCGCCTGTATTTGCTGTGATCACTTTCTCCATGATCATATCCCCCCCAACTCCACTTCCCTTCAACCCATCTTCTGTTCCTCCGTGTTCCCCACCTCTTTTGATCTGTGTGCTGAATTATTCATTCTAACCCGGGCTTTTAATTATCATGATTGAGCCAATTACCTTCTGGCTGGATTAATGTGGAAAACGGTAATGATTTGAATGGCCGCCGCATAAAGCAACAGAATCGCTTCAGCTGGCGAAAGGGAGGAACTGCTTAAAAGGAAGATGGTTTAACACACAAGAAAAAAATGATTATCCTTCCTTTACCACAATTGTGCATGATTCAGCATGTACATTTAAGTGCCTCATTCTGTGCACGTGACTCCAACGGCCATGCGCAACAATGTAAAAACAGTGCAGAGGAGGCGAGATTGTGCCGATGTGGTTTCCTCGGGAATTATCTAAAATGTATGGGCTGTGAGGGAAACTGGGTCAGTCTGATCCTAAATGGTGCAATGGTAGCACAAACCCACTAAGTCTAGATTCCTCACAATCCAGCAGACCCTTAGTTGCTTGTCGACTTATCTCTCACATGTACCACTCATGTCACACATACAGTGCACACACACACACACACACACACACACACAGACAGTACCTCCTCATTGTGACTAGTCATCTCCTGTTGAGTGAGCTGTCTCATCCTATTTGGCCTGTCTCCTTCATCCTCCTATCCATTATTGATGTAATGGAGCATTGTATCTAAATGCAGCTCTGTCTAGGACAAGCACTTCAGCCTGGAGGGAACAATGGAAGCAGGGGCCAACAGGGGCCTATAGTTCCCGAGGGCCAAGTCACTGAGGAGAGGGAAGGCCGATTCCGCAGGTTGTCATCCTGGTCTGACGTATGTAACTACACTAAAGTGCATGTTTAAAAACCTCTCTGTACTTATATCACATTACTGGCATTAAACAGCTATCAAAGTAATTACATTTTCAAATGTGTACAATCTGAGCTGATCATCTTGTGCTATTAAAAAAGAAAAGTGCTTGGCATGTTCGGTCAGGCTGATTTAGTGATGAACTTTGAAATGAATTTTGCTGCTGAAGCCTTCATAAGTGATTGCTGTGGCTTTAAGTGAATCCTGACCTGAAGCCATTACTGCTTTTACGTTATAAAGAAAAATATGAGCTTCTTATTTCCGTTTAAGTGCTAGGCAGTGATCAAGCACAAAATGAAAATGTTCCTTTTTACAAACATAAAGATTGAAACCATTTAATTAGCCATTAATGGGGTTACGGCTTCCTGGGAATGTGGATAACTTTATAACAAGTAACTAGAACTATACAAGTATTTGAATGTTGAAACTTTGTTAAGTGAACGGATGGCTCATCTGTCTCTGTCGGTCCTTTCTTTCAAGGGGACTTTTTTGTGTGGAGTTTGCACGTTCTCCTCAATCCAAAAACATGATGTTGGTTTAATTTGTCTGTAAATCTCCCATAGCAGTGAGTGTTAATGGTTGTTTGTTTCGAAGCGGCCTGTGACAGACTGGCGTTGTGGAATGGATGGATGTCTTTCCTGTCTTAGAATGTTTCTGGAGGGAACATGACCTGCTCTACTTTACGATGGACTGCTGCTCCTTTACGATGCCCCACGGTTAGTAAACCCTGACTTTTGCATTTGTGTCTGTCTGTCAGGCCTATAACAGAATCCTGAAAACTTCAGTTTGTTCTCTATGTGCATTGAGATGAGCCTGATGATAAGTGAGACTCCGTTGGAGAGTCAAACTATCCAAACATACATTTTCTAGATAGCTCCAAAAATCTGTGAATCTTTTGCAGCAGGGGTTTTCAAACATTTTAGATCCGGGGACCGGTACAGGGCATAACGCTGCATTCACAACAAATGTGTCACGAAATGTTAATTTGTCCAGATTACATAAAAAGTCAATGAATAGAGTCGCGGCCCTGTGCAGCAGTGCACTCCAATCCGCGCATCAAGAGCGTTGGCCGTTTTGTCATATTGGCATATTCATAAGAGTTGAAAATATTGAACTCCTGCGACTGTTTCGCATGACAAAAGTCAATTAGAGTCTTTGTTGAAGATGACGTCAGGCCATCAACACAGACACTGGTCTGTTCACCCATTCAAGCATGGAGTAGAAGCTGTGTGTGAACACCTGGAGCTGTATGACACGGCCTTTATAACCGGGACTGGACTAGGAAGGATTTGGCGAGGAGGAGAATCAGCGAGGAGGTGGTAGTAGCAGGTAAAAGTTCTCTCTGTAGTTTTCATCTTTGAAAGTCGGCACTGAGGTACATAGCATTAGCCGCTAATGACAATTTTTTCACTGGTGGTTTATGTTTATGAGAGGAGGAAAAGGAGCACAGCTCCTCGCTTCAGCAACAGCGAAACTCACCGAGTTGGACGTGTGGCTGGTGGGCGGGGCTTCACTTCAAACACGCATGTGAAGCAAATGGGGAAATTTTTTGATCCTGTAAAACCTGCGGAAAGTTTCGGGCGCCAGACCCATCGGGTGCCGCAGAAGACGCATTCAGTGTGAACGCAGGATAAAATGTTTGAAGGACCTCCTCATAATCCTCACATCAAACAAACTAAATTTTCAACAATTTATAGCCCTAAAAGCCTTTGGAATGATCCATTCTTTGATTAATGAACTTAAAGAGCACCATACTGTTTGCATGTAATATAAAAAGTGTTTAATTTACTACCAATGAGGTGCAAAGTCATGTGAAAAATAAAAAGTATGAAGTAGACTTTTTTGCAATGATTTCTAGCCATTGAGACAGAGCTTTTAATGCACTACATTATATATTAAAATAGGAAAACATGGTTGAGAGCCACATCTGTTTACTATAAATGCATACAAAACACCTTTTTTATTCAACTCAGCTATCTCTCATCTTTGAAGCTCCTATTCCTTTGGCTGCAGACACTGACACTCAGATGTCTAACACAGTTATGTGTCTGTCTGACAAGAGAACACAATGTAAAAGTCCAAACAAACATGCAGAGAGAATATTCGTCTCTGCTGAATGAAGGTGAAAAAGAAGAAATGGTGAAAGTGATGCATGAAAGGCTACTTTTTACTCAGGAGAACAGGTTTGTTACACAGTAGGATTTTAACATGGTTCGGTAGTTAAAGGTAAGTTGAAAATGTTTCATTATCTACTTTTTTTATTTTTATTTTTATTTTAATAAAGGTTACAAAAGAAAATCACATATATTTTATATCCATATGATTAACATTAAAATTCATCACCAAAAGGTATACTCTGGTTGCGTCTCCTTGATGATAGAGCCTGAGACAGACAGGGTGAAGATCCTGCTGAGATTTTAAAGCCAGGCCAATAAACAAAAGAGACCACAAACACTGCAGGAGTGGCAGATGGATAGCGCCAGGCTGACAGGTCATCCAGCAAAGGGAACGCTAAATTGTCTCACTCAGTGTATCTCTTTGTTATCTTTTATTTGGGTAAAAGTTCAAAAGACTGTCTTAAGTGCATTTATTTGGAAGCATTTCTGTAAAGTGAAATTACAGTTATCAGGTTTGTGCAAAAGACAAGCTTAAAGGGACTGTACTACAACTCTAGAATACCTCGTATCATGCAAACTTCCTGTATTTAATCAGTGTGTACTGGACTATGAAACTCACTGGAGCTTAATCAATGGCAATTAATGCTGAACGGCTAACCTGGTCGGAAGCGTTTTTTGCTCTGGCTAGAATCTTAGGGAGTACTAAAGCAATTAGTTCTCTTAGAAAATGACCTGTCCATTGATAGAAGATCCTGGTGCAGATCTGACAGCTTTAGGAAAGATTATTATTAATGATAAAAGCAATCCTTTCATTTATTGATGACATCCTTTGAGAACTATATAGATTTCTATCTGATGGACTGATCTACAGTCAGCTGATGAAGCCTGTGTGTCAATCCTATGCACGGACGGGTGAAATAATTCATTCACTCATGAGGCTGACACCATCAGCACAAACATGCAGTTAAAAAATGTTCTGTCATCCCAGTGTGTGTGATAAATAGGTCTTGAATCGAAAAACGCGTGTGCTGTAATAAAGGGAAACTGATCAAAGAGCTTTTACACATTAACTGTGTCAGCAGCTTTCTGCCTGGCTTCTTTCATACCTGCCTTTTCAATAACAACAGTGTTGTCTTTGGTCTGAATTATTTGATAAATAAAGCCAGACAACGTCATCAAAGGGCGCCTCGGCGCCATTTCTGGATTCACCAGAGCTGCGTTTAGACGAGAGTCGCTTTCAGTGCTACTTCCATCTCTCCTGCCTCATGGTTAATAGATGTAATGTATCCATTAAACAAAAACACAAAAGAAAGCTTTAAGGTTCAGGTATCATTAGGTATGAATTTGAAATCATGGGAGTTTCTTTGACTCTTTTTTCGTTTTTATTGGAATATCAGTGGAATTCATTAAAGTCTCTATGTAACTTGCATTACTGAGATTGTAACAAGTAAGATATTTCTGATTTTTGTTTCAGTAATGTGTTATATTACTGCATTACTTAAAAAAGGAATGTATTACAGTAACTTGTTACATTTGTAATGCAATACTCCAAATACTGGTTATCACCCATTCATTCCATCATTATCGTTATTTTTTTCACTGACCAAAATGTTCTAGTGAACATAAGGGGGGTACTTGCATTTAAAAGTTAAAGGGAATTAGAGCCAAAAAAGTTTGAGAACTACTGTTTTAAGTCATTTATTAGTATGCCTATAAATAACTTATTTCCCTGCAGTGTATTTTATTTTTATCTGTACGCAAACTGAACTGTGTTCCTAATTAATTTGAGATTCTTCTGCATTTTCTGTCCAATCTTTTAGTTCCATTTTCCATATTCAGCATCCAATAATGCTACACCCTCCCCACCCTTTCCCATAAAACTGTCTGCCAGTTATGTATGTTACTGTTACTGTATTTCAGTTTGCTTTCCCGGTTACCCCTCTGATGATGTCAGCTTCTGCCACACGCCCTCAGATGGCATAATCCTTGTCATATTGTCACATTACAGGAGTTCAGATGCTAATGGCTGCACTGCTAATCCAGCTGCCGGCAAGTCTGGACCAGTGCCTACACTGGCTCCACAACAGCTGTGCAGCTTGGCATGGCGATGTCGGACCGTGAAGCGTAGACACACAATAAGATTGGCTGTGGACAAGGGTGGACTTATATTTGGGAGATCAAAATGAGTCTCTAAATAACAAATGCGCATAAATGGGGAACAGCCCTAAATGAAGTAAAATGTTTTATTTTAGTGTTTGCTGGGGGTTTGTGTGTTCCTCGTGACCTCACATCTCTGCCTCATTTACATTCCTCTGCGCTAACCTGAGCTCTACGGGTTACCAATGCCAGCTGCCATGCTTTGTCCGTGAATTCGTAATGTACCTTGGATCAGTGATAGCTTAATGCAATTTTGTTCCCCTTGTTGCATGTGTGTGTGTGAGCAATGAATCCCAAACCAGCTACAGACAAAACTGCTGCTGCAGTCACTTCTGTTTCACTGCAACCTGGCATGCCCACAGAGGGTTGTTTCTTTGAGACTGTATTTTACCAAACATTAGCCTCATTTAGTAAATTATTATTATAAATGTGTTAGTATTTGTACATTGTTTAACATACAATCATATAGTAACAGTGCTTTTAAACCACACCATGACTAAATAGTGTAAGCAAGACTGTAATGTTACATTTGATTTGATTCATGGTTTTTTGTGCACAATGCATCATGGGACAAAAAACTGTTGAAAACACCAATTTAGAGAATATTACAAGATGCTACACTTACTTAACTCATTCACTGCCAACCATTTTGAGAGCAACCAACCCCATATTGCCAGGCGTTTTAGATGATTTTCACTGACACTGACAGAATATTTTGTCCTATGACCATCTGACAACTGAAAATCTGACATCAGATTCTGAAATATTAAAGTCTCTAGATTCATCAGAAAAAAATATTTTGTTTCTAGCTTGTTTCGTTCTTCTGTAATCAGCAGTTGAACAAAAGCAAGTTTATCACAAATCGCCAGTTTGTGACAAAAAGCTGAGAAAAATGTCTTTATCTGAAAAACCCTATTAGTGACTTAGAAGCATTTATTTATTTATTTATTTTTGCTTTAGTGACACCTCAACATTGGTTTCCTTCTATAAAACTACAAAAACAACACTGATACCGGCTTTTGATGGCAAAATTATTATTATTTTGCTATCTATGTCAGAGTTGAATGGCCGTCCTCCAAGTCTCTCCCCTCATCATACTCCCCACACGCAACTTCCTCCTCCTCCCGGACATGCCGAGTCTCACCGCTTGCCCCATTTTATCTCACCATCACGACACTCAATAGTCCACTTAGTTCCACACATGCTCTGGTGGAGTGTGAGCTGCTGAGAACTTCAGTATCAACTTTCGTAGTTCCATTTTCTGTCTTGTAAACTCCTTTCCTCTCCCTCTGAGCTCTGCTCATCACGAGTGATCTCTCATCCAAAGGTGCGCTGCTGCCACCTACATGGCACCAGTTGGTCACTACATCATGGTACGAGTTAGATATTCACAGGAGACCTTTGTCACACTGTCTCCTAGCAACCCCAGCCAAAAAACACAATTCATGTCTATAGAAGTGAATGGCACTCCACGTTACTAAACTAAATAACGTCTATAGAAGTGAATGGCACTCCACGTTACTAAACTAAATAACGTCTATAGACGTGAATGGCACTCAATGAGTTAACAGTCTTCATAACTCAATATCTAACTTCTCATTCAATTCCAATCCATGTTTTATATATATATATATATATATATATATATATATATATATATATTATTTATTGTGTGCTTTTATTCATTTTTACTGTTTTTATATTGTTTTCAGCACTATAAGGGGTTGCTACTCAGATTTCATTATGCTTGTTTATTGACAATTATTCTATTTTTAATATGTTTTTAAAATAATACTTTAGGGCAGGGGTGTCAAAGTCATTTTAATTTAGAGGCCAAATACGGAGCAGTTTGATCTCAAGGCAGCTGCAGATTAAAGGTGGTGAAAATTAGTCATTTCAACAATATGGTGTTCTGGTTTGCACTTCCACATGTAAATGATAAGCAAAAATTTCCAAGCAATAGGAGACAGATATCCGTCCATATCAGATCCTCGCTTCAGTGTTCTTGATTGTATTCAACTTGGGGAACATTTGTGGAATATTCTGAAAAAATTGTAGGACTTTGAAAAAAAAAAACAAAAAATGTTATTTTGTAAATTTGTGGCTAAAAATAAGAATAAGAAATAATAATAAGAAAAACTGTAAACACTGCAAATAGTGTTATTTGATTAAGACTGTATTTGGAAAGGCTGATATATTTACATTTCAATTAGTTGGTCATTTAAACAATGATTCATGTTTCCTGTTCTAATTTCACTTTCACGTGTGAGCCAAATTGGATGCTATAAAGGGCCGGGGGTTTGACACATGTGCTTTAAGATAAGTGATTTAACCACTGGACTTTCAGATTCTCTTGTACTGTCTACATTGTAGTCAAGAATGGGGGTGAATGTCAGTCTAGTGTCACCCTGGCCTTCTGTGATACAAGCATAATGGACAAACCCAGGAGGATGTGATGGAGGAGGACGCCATCGAAGAGCTAGCCCGCGGCGGCTAATTGGTTAGAGCTGGCACTAGAAGTGATGCATTGAATTTGTGTTTGAAGAAAACTGGAGAAGCTTTTATATTGATTTTTTTTTTTAGTATCCCAAAGAGAGTGAGATGAAGTTTTGGGCTAATCAGAAATAAAATTGTTCTGACTTAAAGAGGAGACTGAGTGAAACTGGCAAGAGTGAAAAAAGCTCAGCATGTCACCACAGAGACACAGACACCAGTGGCTTATTGAGCTGTGGATGTGAATGAGTCTGGCAGAAAGTTATGGTCATTACTGCCTCTCACAATGTTTCAGAAAGGAACATTTCTCATTCACTGGGAAAGAATAGAACACTTACTTAAGCTCTGCAGGTATTATCATATTTTTGTGATGTTGTTCCAGCGTGTTTCCCATTCATTACAGCAGAAAAATGGGTTTCACTATACTGAGAGTATAACCCCACTTATAAAAAAATGTAAGTGAATTAAAGCCTCATTTTCAATAAAACATCTGCCCGTAAGCAGCGTGGCATTAGTGAAGAGCAAGTGTTCAGCTACTTCAAAATAATTCTGGTAATTTGGTCGAGCCCTGTGGTTTCAATAATTGATAAAAGGAAGCTACGAGAGCTCAGGATGGAGAGGCACACAGGAGTGGGCTGAATACATGATCAGAAACACAAGGGCTCTTTGGAAGAGGTTAGTGTGCCCGCTGCGTAAGGTGGTGTCCTTCACCCTTTCATCAACAGCATTTCATTTCACTTCCCCCGGTTAGATACGGATCATCGTGGCAAGCTTTTAAAGGGACTGATGAGAGTTTTATCTTTATCTAACAGGGATGCATATGCACGAGTGTGCTTCTGTAGGACCTGCAGTGAGAGCACTTCAGTCATACGATGGAGGGCAACAGTAGGCATGAATACGGATCATTACTTTGTTCTTGAATTCAAACTGAACCGCCCTTGATTGGTGTGTTTCCAGGGCAAACCCATTCTTAAAACTGCAACACGATAACTCAGAATAAAATATGTATTATCCCAAGTTGTGCAAGAGTGAAGTCCTATCTAAGGGAAACAATGCAGATTGCTGTTGTTGCGTAAACAAATGATCTTCGTTTGTGTAAAATAAAGAAACCTTTGGCCCTCAAACCCAAACACAATGTTGGGGGATGAATGTACTCAGCTCTTTGGTATACAAATATTTGCCTTTCATTATCCTAGCAGATGTGTTTATTATAGTATGCAGTACGTGTGCAATCATAACTTAGTGCCAACTCCACCAGATTTTTAACAATAATCCTATAAACCAGCATGAAGCAAACAGTGGCAGTCCATATTTAGGCAAACGCAAACACATTTGTAAAGAACAGAAAATGTTTTAGGTATTTCTTTCTGTGTGATGATGTATTCTCCCAGAGCTTTTCTTGGCGGAAAAAAGCCACAAGAATTTAAATTAATGCTTTTTTTTTTTTTTTTTTTTTTTTTTTTTTAACATGGAACATTGTGAACATATCCCAATAATAAAAGTGACTTATTTTCATTGTCAATATCTATTAGTGTATTTAAGGGATCCTCCAATGTTGGAGGACAAAAAGAACATCTATTTTCAGGGTTTGTGTGTCTATAACAGTCTGTGATTACTCGCATAACTTCAGCAATCAGAGCCTCAGCTGTGCACTGTTCAAGGGGGAAGTGAACATCCCTTAGGAGAGCTCGTTTTCTCTGCTTCAATGTTACATTGGCATTGTTCACTTTTCCTAAATATTTAGAGCAGAGGTAGGCAACTTTTATCACAGCGGGCCCAAAAAAAACTTGTTTGTTTGATCAGAGGGTCACACGATCAACATTCATGTCTGCATTTAGAATAAATAATGAGCAATCTGAGCAATAGTAGAGGAAAAAAAGCGTTTCTATAGTAATTTTGTGCATTTTTCTGTCATTCTGTGTATGTTTGTTGTTGTCTTGTTCGTTGTGAAGCATTTTGTGCATTTCTGTAGTCTTTTTGTGTATTTTTTCTGAAAAATATATGTTTTTTGGAGTCATATTGTATATTTGTGTCATTTCACGTTTTTTTTTGTGTAATTCTGTGGTTGTTTTGATTGTTTGATCGTACTGTGGGTTTGCGGAGTCATTTTTCGTGTTTTTCTTGTCTTTTTGTGTAATTTTTTATAATTATCTGAGTAATTTTGTGCATTACTGTTGTCGTTTTGTTTATTTTTGTAGTAATCTGGTGTGTTTTTGGAGTATTCTCTGTGTTTTTATCTTGTCTTTTACTGTATTTTCCTGCAATGTTGTAACTCTTTGTATTTTTTATTTTATTCTTGCTCTTGTTTTGTGTATTTTTCTGTCATTTTTATTAATCCAGCCGACATTACATGTCTTGCGGAGTAGATACCATGGGGAATACCGCAAACAAACTAGGACAAAAATGGTGCGCAAAAAAACAAAACAAAAAAAACCCAGGAAATCACAGTTCGAGGTTTTAATTCAATGAAAGTTCAACTTTCAAAATAAAAGCTACTACCCAATTTGCTTGTACAAGTTGTCCGTAAATTCTTTTCAATCATTTCGTTGACCGTAGCTTTAAAATGTGGGCCTGTTTTACCTAACCTCAATCGAAAAGCTGTTAGCTTACATATGAATACATGCTGTAGATCTGTAGTGTAATACTTATTTAATAGAACAAATACCAAATTTGAGTCAGTGTTTTATATACCACTGAATCCAGCTTTAGAAAATGTTCCAAGTGAAGCAGCTTAGCTAGCATGCTAAAATGAACAGTCTGAAGGATAAGAAAGGTTTCCGATTTGCTTACTGAGCTTTTGTAGGACATTCTCTTTAAGACAGACTCTGAATTGCTCACGGAGACCAAAGCTCCAAGTGTTGAATTCACTCAACTCAAAGAAAGCGTGCGGGTGAGATTCCAGATGGAAAATGTAAATAAGAGGAAAAACACGATAAAAAGAGTTCTTTGCTGTTATTGTCGAGTCTTTATTTCTGGTTTGAAAAAAGGGTCTTAAGGTTGTCGCCTTAAGGAATTTGCACTGAAAAAGAGAAATGGTGTCCCTGAATAGATTTAGATCCCCGAGGGACAATCAGTGAAGCTTGAAAAAGCCTCTAAGGCTAATCTATCATTTGCATCCTAAAGGAACAAAAGGGAATTGGACAGAAAAACAGAACACACACAAATCAACTCTTTCTTGATTGCAACAAATTATACCATTTTCTTTCAAGAATAAACAGTATTTTGAGAGAAACGTAGGGTTTGAAAAGGACGGATAGCAATGACTAATCTTGAAACAATCGTCAACGGCCTTTTCAAAAAAAATTGTTTTGTTTTATTGAATGGTTCCAAGAATAAGCTCCAGTAAAATTGTGATGAAATGCAAAGTAATTATAATTTCTTGAATAACAGGCAATAATCGTTCAGCTGGCCAATGGGGTAGAGGTACTGATGAATAGGAGATCAAAATCTTATTGATCACTCGGTCAGGTTTTTTTATCACTACATTTTGTGCAGTGTATTTTACTCGTCAAGGTTTTAAGCATATGTACAAAGCTGGCCAATCAGAAGGCCTGAACTGGCCCATGTGATGAGTGGAAACGTTGAGCTCTGATGATTTAGTTTTAAGCCTTTTGCGAATCAACCTAAATGTGTAAGTTGTAAAGCATGTATGTTATTGATACCCTGAGGCATACAAAGAATGTTACTTTTGTTCTCTTCAAATTTAAAATCATTTGACAAATCATAATATATTCCAAAGGCTTTATCAAAACCAAAATGTAATGCATTGGAGTGCATGTGACTTTGATATTCTGAGCTGCTTCCTGGAGGCGCGGCTTCTCCAGCTCAGTGCCACGTCAAATTTATCATGTGTCAAATTGGAGCGAGGTGTTTGGGGTCACCCTGCAGTAAAAAGGAGCCAATCACCCTCTAACAATTTAGGGAACCAATGAAAAAAACACTTTGGGCATGTGTATGAAGCCCTAATAGCACTTTTTTGATGTTTAAAAAACAGAAAAGTTGATTAAGCTTAACGTGGGCCCTTTAAGGGTCGTGGGGGTCTGCTAGTGTCTATCTGCAGCTCTCATTGGGCGATAGACAGGGGTACACCCTGGAGAGAGTGCCAATCATCAATACTAATGTTGTGATTAATTGATTAGAGATTTTTTTTTTCTCAGCCCTATAAGCGGGATGTTTGCAAAACTTGCTAATAGAATGTGCATACCATACCTTTGCATTATGAATATAAATGAATTGGTTGATTGGAAGTTTTTTTCTGGAGATGAAGCAGTGACAATTGAACACAAATATTAACAAACTAAAAACAGAACACAAGAACCTCCTAGGGATGGAAGTTAAGGGTCACAATTAAGAAAAAGAGCAAAGAAACCAATAAGTTGGTTGGCTGCACTGGTCCATTGTATGGTGAACACAAAGAGACCGTTTCCAGTAATGAGGGAAGGCAGCTGTATTGATCACACACAGTGGATCACAGAACCTCTGCTAGTCCCACAGAGCCCACTTTACACAGCCGGCATACCCAAATCAATCAACTCTCATTTACCACTTTAGGTCTGTGTTGCAACATGCAACACTTTCATTTAAAAGGTCTTTTATTGTTGGCTCATCTTTCTCTCTTGGCTCTCATGTAACAGTCTCTTTATTTATGCAAATCCATTTGGAGTGAGAATGAAGCTTGTCTAATGTCCTGAACGGTGCAGGATTTTATGCCATTTCTTCCTGGTAACGGCAAATAATGAAAATGTAAATAGCGTTAAGCCGGGTAGCTTAAGACCACCTCTTGATGAAGGAAGAAGGAGCTGGAAAAGGAAGAATGAGAAAGTAAGAGTGGGCATGTGTGGCTTCAAAAGATGTCACATGCAACAACATCACACATACATAAAAGCCAGGCTTCGGTATGCGAACCATTCAAAGAAGGGACATTGTTGACGATCAAGATGTGTGGAAGAGAACATGCTCAGAAGCAACGTTTAAACGCCATTTGTTTTTTTCTTTTTTTCAATTCTCCAGCTTCCTTTTAAAAGGTTTCTGATGTTTTCGACACATCTATAGGCATGGCGGGCTGTACTCTGATGTTATTAATGCTCCAGTTTACTCTGACGCAGCTGTCTGTTAAAAGGATGTCATTTATATTTTCTGTGAATTAATGATATCAATATTCCCTCTGCCTGAATGCTCACATTGCTTGATTTATTTTTTCTTTTTTACAGATGTGCTCATCCAAGAGAGCGAGGGGGAGGTGGTGGTTATGTAAGAGAAGATAGAGAAGGGCTTCCCTTAAGCTGTGGATAGAAAGTGAAGGGAAAAATAGCAAAGGTGATGCACACAATATCTGAAGAAGAATCAGGGCACAGGTGCTGGACGGTGGCCTCACGTGTGATGCTGATGTGGTGATTGAGACAGAGAAGATAGAGGATGATGGGGAGGGGCACGCCAGAATAATTAGTGATTATGTAACAGAGAGTTGGGTGAAGAATCAAACAATAAGGGCATAGAATATAGATTTACAATGCAACGTCTTCTGCCACCTTGCTTTGTTTCTGTAGCTTTATACTGATGAACTGTACACGTGTCCTTGGTATTGTTTCTCAACCTTGGGATAACTCTACATTAGCACATCAGGCTGTTAAGTCAATCCCAGAGCTACTCAGCCAAACCGATCATTGGCTTGATCTTTGATTGTAAAAGCCTGCCAGGCTGGCAAGTTAATCCCAGAGCAGAGGCCAATCAAGCTGTCAGGCTCTCTGTCAATAACACATTTAGGTCAAACTCAGGAACATGGAATAACCATGTTTTTAAACCAGTAATGCATACTGTATAATATAAGACTGTGAATGCATCGATGAGTGGAAGAAAGAACAAAATAAAACCCCTTTGTTCTTATTAAAATAAAACGACTCGTTTCAGCTAGGATGGCGGTCTTTGCTTGAGTACTTGTTACAGCTGCCTTTGTTATTGATCACCATTAGAAGTCAGGCTCTTGATACCGTGAAGCAGTAGAAAGGTTATTTTGCAGTCACCAAGAGCACCCACACAGGAAAATGAACTCAGAACAGAGCAACTAGACGGGTGGAAGGAAATAAAATAATCAGCATTGAGTGATGGGGAAAATGATGTGTCAACAGGAATAGAGGGCGATAGAAATGATCAGAGATAGAAGGATAGACGAATAAAGAGACTGTGGGAGACAGGGAGACAGTCACTATTTACAGTAGATTAGTTGTTATGGTGATAAGCAGAAGGGATGCAGTTGTCAGGGCGATGGGGCTGCACCAGTCTACTAATGATGTGATAAAAATAGCCATGCTAAAAATTCACAATACCTTTACCAAAAGAGAAAACATGACATTTCTTTACACGCTCACACACAAACATGCTCTGATCTCTACTGCACAGGGACACACACTCGGATCTGTTGTTCAAAATACCTCACGCAACTGCAGGAAACGTACACAGAGAGCCTGGTGGTAAACAACTGAACCATGGTACCTTCCTGTTCACAATGCATGAAGACATTGGCAATAAAACTGCCCACTAAACACAAATTAACAGTGCATTAAAGTTACTTGTTTATTGATAATTCAAATTATCTATTACTGCCGTCTATTATCTATTTTTTTCCACGTTTTCTTTTTTTTCTTATTGTAAAAGTACACTGCTAACAATTGCATTACATTTAAACACACGGATATACACTTTAATTTCCTTTATTTATGCAATTTATTATTAATATTTATGTAAGGCACATGTGTCAAACTCAAGGCCCGGGGAAAAATACCCAACTAGTCTTACAATGTTCTACTGCCGGTGGTCATTCATATACATTAATGTATGTAAGTCCCGCCTTCGTCCTATAGACCCCATGTCGGGGCCAAATTTACTTTTACCTCGTCTTTAAACAGTTGTATATGCTCTGTGTTGAAAAATGATGAGAACCAGACTAAAAGTTGATGAAGTAATAAAAAAATTATTTATTCTAAACTAAATAAAAAAATACAAAGGAGCGCAATCAAAGAAGATTTACCCACCCGCTAAACGCTACAGGAATGAATGGAAAGTTTCTGCACAAACACTTTTACAGATAAAAATGAGCACCAGATCGCCCAGCCAATAGGCTTCCACTTCCTGTTTTTGAGTCTGTCAATCAAAGTGAATGCAGAACTGTGCACGGAAACAAGGTCGCGCGTCACAACAGCAAACAGGTACAGTAAATATGATTTTGGCTCTTACCTGACCCTTAGACCTATATCAATGCAACCTTGTTATGTTCCGTGATGCGCGTGCAGAAAAGTAGAGGCGTGGCTTCTGGTAGATTACAGAGGCAGTAGGAGGTCAAGCTGGTCCATATTTGGCCCCTGAACTAATATGTGCTGGAAACCCCTGATGTAAGGCTTTAATCCAAAAACAATCTTTAACAAAAGTCTAACTTGAACACATTTGTCACAATGTTTCAGTGAAAAACATTTAAAGAAGGTTAATGTTCATACAATTTAGTAGATTTTGAGGACAACCTTGAGTTGTCTTTAAAAAAAAAAAAACTAATTTAACTTTAATGTCCAATATCATTTGGTAAAAACTCTATATCACGATGGCTTTTCTACTTGTCATGACTTGTTTTTCTCATCGTTTTTCCTCAAGGTTGAAAAATGAATGCATACATCACCGAATCTCCTAATAATTAGTAAATTAACACGCTCAGTATGTAGTTTGTGTTTCAATATGGAACTTACTCCAAACAAAGGGCAACTTCTCATTCAATTTATCACTGCCATCTCGCGTGGTCTAAATTGCGTTGATGTTGATGGAGGAGTCTAGTGGCACTTCTCATTAACTGATGTTTAATTACCTTACAGATTATTTCTCTAGTAGGTATAAACACACTCGTTTGAGCATGCACTCATGCCGTTACAGCAGTGCATATGCTGGGAATTACTTGAACATGAATCATTCCTCAGCAATATTGCTTCATTATCAGTGGAGACCAGCATGTGCATATTACACCCTGCATTTCTCTAATCATGTAGCTTGCAGTCCTGCACACATAACATACCCATATACACTTGCATGAAATTAACCAAAGCATACATTTCATGGAAGGGGTCTAATTCCCTGACTATGGCGGTCTTTAAATGGAAAGCGTTAAAGGGGATTTGAAGAGCTCTGAAAATGAAACTTACAACGAGACGGTTTTCTGTAACCCGACGTCAGGCTCACAACAAAAGAGTTTGTGTGTGTGATGTGGGAAAGAAAAAAACTGCTATCGAGGACCTTTACCTTTGCTTGATTAAACAATTTCAAGGACAAAAAAATAAAAGGTTTTCAATATGTAACACAGTCATAGGCATATGGTAGATGTTTCAGGGATAAAATCAGAGGCTATGTTCACACTGCAGGTCAATTCTGATTTTTTCCTCTTTTTTTTTTTTCTTCTTTCAATTTTATTTTTTTTAAAAATCAGACTTTGGCCACTTTCGTATGTGGATAAAAATCTAATAAGTATCTGATATTTCGCAATGCAACTGCTGTCTGAACGGTCAGGTTGCATTCTATCCAACCTTTGTTCCGTTCGTTCTCCAAACTGATACATAGGGGTCTATTCTCCAGTTGTGACTGAAGTGCTTTTTTGCACGCCTGCAGTTACGAGCTTCTCTCCTACGCGTATTCTCCAGTCCAGGCTGCTGACACGCCCCCCTCGCGTAAAGAGACCAAAACTGTGTAGTCTGTGAATGAAGGCGGGCTGAAGGAAAGGAGGCGGTGATGTCATTTTTTTGGGCTGTCTAGAAATCATGGAACCAGGAGTTTTCCCAACACTTGTAAATGTAAT
Source organism: Gouania willdenowi (assembly GCF_900634775.1). NCBI lineage: Eukaryota > Metazoa > Chordata > Actinopteri > Blenniiformes > Gobiesocidae > Gouania > Gouania willdenowi. The sequence continues at coordinate 20,874,922 of NC_041064.1, forward strand.
TGAAATCCATGAAAATGATAAATTACTTTTAATTTGAAACCCCTTAATTGATAAACAATGTAACAGGTTGATTTGATCAGATCTTTGATCAGATTATCGCACTGTGAGGATCGGCCGCATTCTTCTGTCCAAGTCACAGTTAAAATTTCTTTCCTTGATCATCATCATCATCATCATCATCATCATCGCTGTAAAGCATGACAGAGTTAGATGCTGGAGATATGAGGAAATAACCCGGCCACAGAGCGTCCTGCTTTAATACAGAGGATGTTTGCAGTGAAACAGAACTATTGGCTTCCATAATATGCAGTTTTAAATATAAATAGTTTAAAGTGACCTGAGCCTCATCATATTATGTGTGGGAACAGTTTTTGGTCCATCCTCATCTGCATATGACAGCTTGTTTCACTTTGTAGTGGATCAAACTGTGACTTTATGTTGGACATAGTATGAAAATAGCTAAATCACTGTGACGAAATGGAAAATGACTCTAACCTACTAATCTGGCCTTCCCAAACACCTCGATTCACACCAGAAAAAATAGATGACACTTTCAATAAATGGAGAAATAAAGGGATGACTGCGTTATGTACAATGATGGAAGATAGAACACCTAAAACATTAAAATAATTTAACAAACTTAAAAAAGAATTTGATTTGGAAAATCATAATAGAAGCATACAAAGCCACTCCCCTCTAAGGTGGTCTCAAAACTGTATAAAAGCCTAAAACAAAATGGAACCAACACTTTTTATATAAAACAAAAGTGGCAAAGGGAGTTAAATATGACTATATCTGAGGATGAGTGGTACGGCATGTGCGGCACGCAGCACACCTCCACCAGCTCAAGGAGATGGCGGGAATTTGGCTGGAAGAACCTGGTACGTTTCTTTATAACACCACATCACAAAAAACTGGATGAAAGTTGACCCACCAACAGTGACTCAATGGACAAATATACTGGAGGAAATATATGTAATGGAGAAATGGACTCATTACCTGAGAACCCAGTTGAGACATTTTGGGAGACGCTGGACAAAATGGATTGATTACAGGATAAAGGACTGAATATTCACAAGGAGCACTACCCCCTATTTTTTTCTTTTTTAATTTATCTATTTATTATTTTTTTTTATGTGTGTGTTCTTTGTATTTCTTTCTTTTTGTTGTCCATGTAACATAAATTTGTAAATAAATAAAATAATAATAAAAATAAAAATCACTGTGACCAATATGGACATAAGTCTGTGTCTGTCTGAGTTTTAATTAATTGCGCAGCAGCAGCTGAGTGATCACAGCTGCTGCTGCACAACGCACAAATCTGTGTGGCTTCAAATGTAACGAAGTCCATATTTCTAGTGCAATATAATTTTTCACCTTATCGGGACACTGCACATATTCCAGGGTTAAAAGCGCGTAAGAAGAAAAGGACTTACGCACATCGCAGAACGCGCGTAAAGCCAGATTTTAATGGGAACACCCACATTTCAGGGCTGCAATGGGTAACTGGGATGAAGGCGCAAGTACAGGGGGAGAATAGCGCGCAGCCAAAAACAGCGCCACTGCATGGCTTTTTGGACTCACGCACATGGGACAATAGAGCCCTTAAGTGTAAATATTGTAAGAGTTGTAACTCTTCAGGATACTGTATTTGAGAGTGTGGGTAAGCAAAGAGCACTGGGACAAATGTCTTCTTGGACACTTTTATTGGCTCCGTTTAAAATAGCATCAAACTTTCTTTTTTCAGACTATCAGTGCCCAATACTTTCACGGACCAGATCCTTTCAGATCTTTTCAGTACCTGCACGGAGACTACGTCACTTCCTTCACTTGCAATCCTTACGACAGAGCTGCTGGGACGTGATATTTGAAAGTAAACCAACCATACGACGTTTGTTAAATATTTTAAAAGTACACATCTAAATAAAGAGGCCAGACTGAGATAGTTTGGACATGTACAGAGAGAATATATCAATAGAAATGATGCTGAGGTTGGAACTGCCAGACAGGAGGCCTAGAGGAAGACCAAAGAGGAGATGTATGGATTCGGTGTGAGATAAGTCAGTTGGTGTAAGAGAAGAGGATACAGAGGATAGGGTTATATAGAGGCAGAGGATTCGCTGAAGGGAATAGACAAAAGGAAAAGAAGACAAATTAAAAACAACAAAGACAGAACTTCCTTTCAAAAAAACCCCAAAAAAACCAAACTCCATCCTGCATAATTACTGACACGAGTTTATCTTTGCTGTGTCCTTTGTTAAAACTACACATTTTGCCAATCGGCACAATCCTGCATGCAAGATGCAGCCTGGCTTTCCACAAGAAAGCCATTTAATCTCCAGGAGTCCGCACGTGATCAATCTCCTCGCTGTGTGCTACTACAGCGCATCCCATTGCTCATCATTTAGAGAGAAAAGTATTGACTAGAGGGCCAGAAAGGCCTTCGTGTAGCATCTTTGCAGGCGTGTGTGCGCATATCTTTAAAGCACTAAACGTAACTTCCAGAACACAGTTTTTCTCAAAATATCTCTTCTTTGTAAATATATGTGTATTCATGCAAAACAAATGTGTGCTTATGCAGAGGGGAGGAAAAAAGTATAAATGACTATTATCTGTAGAAAAAAAACAGTGACAGGACTCCAATTTATTGCAGAAAAAATGCTTGGACAGAGTTGAAGAACAAACACACAGACAGAAAATGACAAAAATGAGGGAAACCACAGTCACCCAAAAATGTGCTCATGTTTATTACTCATTATAAGCTTGAGATGATCTAGCTCAACAACTCACTCAACCATTAAAGTCTCAATATCCGTTCACACTGAATGTGTCACGAAATGTTCGATAAATGCGGCCCAGAGGTGAAATCTTTCCTGTGCTGCGGTCCGATCCGCGCGTCAAGAGCGCTGACCGTGCAAGCGCGCTCCTGATTTTTCGTCATATTTGCACATTCGCAAGAGTTCAAAATATTGCACTCCTGCGACTGTTTTGCATGACGGAAGCCAATCAGAGTCTTTGTTGACGATGACGTCAGGCCGTCAACATGGACACCGGTCTGTTCACCCATTCGACATAGAGTAGAAGCTGTGTGTGACCACCTGGAGCTGTATGACACGGCCTTTATAACCTGCCCCGGACTAGGAAGGATGTGGCGTAGGGGAGAATCAGCGAGGAGGTGGTAGTAGCAGGTAAAAGTTCTCCCTGTAGCACTGAGCTAGGATAGCATTAGCCGCTAATCACACCGGCTTTTTCCACTCATGGCTTATGTTTGTGAGAGGAGAAAAAGGAGCGCAACTCCTCGCTTCAGCAGGCAGTGAAACTCACCGAGTTGGATGTGTCGCTGGTGGGCGGTGCTTTGCTTTAAACACGCATATGAAGCTAATTGGGACATTTTTAATTCTGCAAAACCTGCGGAACGTTTTGTGTGGCAGACGAGTCCCACGCCGCCGAAGATGCATTCGGTGTGAACACAGCATTATGTTGAGCTTGAAATGAGCGATGTAAAGGTTCCTATTGCAACTTTTTAAGTCCATCATGTTTTGGTTTTTGGTGGGGTTTCCAACTGTAAAATGTATTAAACCTCACACAATTTTGCTCAATTAACACCAAAGTTCTAACAGTATATTTTCAGATTGTCCTACACAAACGATCCACACACATTTATGATTTATCAAAAATTGAGCTTATAGTGCATAAAAATGGTTGTACGTAAACAGTGATGTAGACACTGCAAATCCTTGTTCTTAAAAAAATTGACAAAATTTAGGAGGCATTGATGATGATTGGAAAAGATTCAAAACATTTTTTCAAAATCGTGTTTTTCCTTTATTTTTTATACTGCAGTTTTTGCTCTCATGCAAACAATTGGAGTTAATGCAAAAATGGTATTTTTCACTTATGGAGCCAATAAGTCATTGTTAAAAAGTTAAGCAAATTACCATCATCCCAATGCTATCTAGATGCAATTTGTGTATTTTCAGATTTTTGTCTTAATAAGGCTTGAAATAATTTCTGAAATCTGTTTGAAATCTGCCTTTAAACGCTAACAGCTGCTGCAGCTGACAATTGCTGCACATCAGCTATAATTTGCATTATGTTTTAGTTTAACTCCAACACATAAGCCTATTGTCAAGTCATTTTGGCTTGCAAATGTATCAAACTAGAAATGCATCAAGCACCTTGACAAAAAGATTACAAAATTGCAAGAGTGGCAGAATTTTTGCATCTCTATCCTCACCAGTGGTTATTCAGGCATTAACTTCATTGACTGCATTACCCACACTGCCTTAGGGCCATGTCAGATTTACAGTTATCCATGACAGGCCCTTATCAGGGATTTGAGCAGGATTTTGCAGCGTCATCTAGGATGTTGGCACCGTCATTATTATCCTCTCTCATAGACACAGCAAGTAACCGAGGCTGGGGTGTCACTATTCATAAGGCAGCATTTATTTTTTACATACTCTCCTCACGCACACATAGCATACGTCAATTCCTGACACCAGACTCCTAATTGTTGGGATCATTTGGTAGCTAAACTCTGTCATACTGGAGGTTAGAGAAAGTTAACTGTGTGCAAAAACGCACAAAAGATTGAATTTGTTTCCAGAGTTAACAGTTCTGACCATGACTCAGCGTCCTTAAAACCTAAATGTCAGTTATTGGTGTACAAGGCAGACAGATTAGAAACCAAATGCAGGGCTCTCAGGCATAACTAGTTGCTTATTAGCTTTTTTTTTTAACTTGAGGTGTCCATTATAACACCATATAGCTGAATGTTTCTCAAATGGGGGTATGTGTACTGTCTCCTAGGGGTACTTGATGGCACTAAAGGGGGTACTTGAGAGAGAGAAAAACTAACAAATGACGGCATTAACATATGAGGGTTTATCTAAGGCTGTCACTTTATCGCGTTAATTGCGATTAATCAATTACAGAAAAAATGTACGCATTAAAAAAATAACACCGTTAATGGCTTGTTTTAACAGTTCCCGGTATACCCATAATACTGATGCACAGCCTGCAGTACAAGACGGGAGACTGCTGAGCTGCTCAGCTTCGTTTGCATTAATTTTGGCTTTTAAAGCATAACTAAGTAATTTTTTCTCCTTAATAAATCCATCTCATAGTCCCTCTGAGGGTAATACAAGTGTTTATGGGGTGATTGGGGGTTCTTTCATCTCCCCCTGCGGTCTATGGCCAGAAAACCACGCTTGCAACTTTCCCTGCCCCCGGACCGGTACCAGTCTCGCGGCTCTGTTCTCGTTCTTGCGACAAGACGTACTGCTTTACAACAGCCCAATGCACACTAAACACGTCGAACGCGACTGTAGCGACTGTAGTCATTTCAGTTGCCCGTGATGAGTCGCTTGAACACAGTGGTGCTTTTTGGTCACCATCACTTCATCGCTCCAGTGATGTCGTTACCAGGAAACAATTGTGTGTGTGTGTCTGCGCAGCAAGGTGACTGGTATAAAGGTTTACTGTATAAATGGTCAACTTACAGAGTTACTAAAGAATGAGTTCACTCAGAATGTTGGCTTATTCAAGATTAACCGCTTTCATTTTGCCCCAGTACGTTAATGAAGCCTCCCATTGCCCGTCTCACTGTTGCGGGAGGGAGGAGCTGCCGCCTCGGGGGTGCAGAGTGTTTACGACAAAAGCGACCTTTAGGGGGAGCACTAATGCACTAAGTGCAAGTTACTTAGTTGTGCTTTAAAAACACTGGGTGGAAAACACGAGCTTAGTTGTGTGCAAATTGTGCAAGAAAGAGTTTGCCTTTGCAGCCTTCGCTACCACCTGAATGTAGCGGCTAGCACAAGGAGATAGCACGGGCAGCTAGCTAGCAGGGGGAGCTAGCACGTGCACTCTGCTACATGCTGCAAGCCGTGACTGAAAAATTAACAAACTTACCCGATAATATTATCTGAAGGAGAGAGCAAGACACAAGTTCGGTGTCAGAAAGGTGTTCTTACTATTTATGATGTATAATAATTAAATACTAATCCTGTGGCAGCACTTTATCACTGTTTTCACTATTTTCTAAGCCTAATAGTCAAGCCCTGTGTAGAAAAATTTGTTCTGTATGTGCCTATGGTGTATATGTATGAATGACAATAAAACTATATCTATTTCATTTGTATTTTCTATTATTTGGAGATTGACTAAAGTACACATCAATATGACAGGCAGCCCTCGGGACTAGTCTCAAATACAGAGAAATGTAAATGGCTACGCCTGCATCTGTTCTATTCTGTTAAAAACAAACAATAAATGACTTTATCAAGCCACTTTGTTTATACATCAATATTTTGATCTGCCACAATAATGTAATTTCATTGAAAAAAACCTCAAGTTGAGGGCGTTTCTCAGCAATGTTTAGGTGTGATTAAAAATAGATTAAGCAGATGAATTAACTACACACCATGATTAATCACACAATTTAGTTTTATCATGTTTATTTTGAGTTAAACATTCTAATCAAACTAAATGTTACCAGCAACTAACAAAACGACAACAAATGCATACAAAATAAGAAAAAAATATACAAAAAAAACAACAAAAAAACAACAAAATACATTAAATGACACCAAAACACACACTAAGATAGAAAATGTTAAAAAATACACAAGATCACTACAAAATCCACAATAGCAGAAGAGAAACCTACACAACAACTTAAACAACCACAAAACACCAAAAACACACACACAGAGAGAATAATTTACATAATACTGTATTAACAACACACAAAAACGAGAACAAAAACACACAAAATAGGAGAAAAATATACAGAATAATAAAAAGAGCAGACAAACAACAATAAAATAACAAAAAACACACAAAAATGATGATAGAAATTATATTGAATAGAACATGAACAAGGATCAGTCTTGGTCCCACATCACGAGGGAGAAATGATAAAAACTATACTTCTGAGAAAAATGTGGTAGTCCTACAAAGGGGGTACTTGTATTCAAAAGTTAGAGAAAGGGGTACTGAATCACTGATATAACGCACAGTCTCTCTTTAGTAGTGTTTGCATGGCCTTGGTGAGTCCACTGCACAATCCACTGAGGTGAGCACAGTGCTTGCAGTAAAAGCCCTAATTTGCAGCAGCAGATGTGGATTCACACTCGGGCATGTGGGTCAAACACCATCTGTGTCATACGATCTCATACGTGCACTCAAAGATGTGCACCAACATCATTCCCAAACCCTCCACAGCATGTGTGTTCTGAGTGAAATCTCAGTACGGCTGAGCTCAGCTTATCATTAAAACCACAAGCAGCCTCCACACCTCTGGGGAAACGATTAGTCTGAGTAATACAAGCCCATATGGACTCGAGACTGAATAAGTTTATGATTGTAGACTCTTACAACACTAGGAATCCAATTCAGACATCGAGGTAAAAAAAAATCAATTGAAAACATGTACCATGCTCATCTCTGAGGGGCTAATCAAGTCCTCGGGGCGGATCCTTTCACCATTACTATTCAAGGTTATAACACCAAAATCCTAGCTTACTGCCAACCCTATAGCATGCATAGACAAGAGGTGTCCATTGAACGATTATTTTTCAATCACAGTCCACACAAAATGATGGGGCGCCAATTGTAAAGTTGCACATGCTAACATGAACAGCAACCTTTCTCAACATTTAGCAACAAACCATGTTTAAAAAGTCTATGTGATTTTTTTAATGTTACTTTTGACCAGATTTACAGCAATATTTGTGATATTGACTTTTCTTGTGAAAATATGTCAATGTTATATTTAAATGTTAAATCTGAATCTATTTGTTTTTAGAATTAAGCATTGGAGATTTACATTGAACATTTAAATTTAGATTTAGATTTTAACATTTAGATTTAGATTCAGTATTTAATGTTTAGATTTAGATTCAATTTTTAACATTTAGATTTAGATTTAACATTGACATCATACACGAGAAAAGTAAACATCACAAATTTCACAAATGTTGCAGTAAATCTGGTCAAAAGTACATACAAATGATTAAATAACTAATAGGTTCCGGGCAAAACATTGACCCAAGACAAAAGCTGTCCTTTGAAGTGTGATATACGTAATTAGGGACAACCTACACCTTGATTTTCATCTCCCATGTATAAAGACAAACGTTTCAGACCGTTGATCAAGCTTTATCAGCCAATTAATCTCCTTCACCACAGCAAAGCATCTTTAACACAACGGATGATGGCTGGCCCGTTCAGTTTGGCACACATTGGAAATATAACGATTAAATAATTGCTTTCTCATACCATCTATTACATATTAAGCAAATGTCACTAACTTTAGTAGGTAAGACAAAACACTCAATATTTAAAGGTTAATTGGTCAATTTGCAGCTTCTTTGCTGCTGGTGTATCCAATGTCGTCTTTGTGATCGCAAAAACAGATTTAAAAAGAAAACACATCATCATTAAACGATTATTAATGTAGGCATGTGCTGTATCACATGAAATATCATGCCCAATTGCCTTTATGTGATGATAACTGCAGTCTATGCGATCATCCATTTGTTTTCTAAATGTGGCATTAGAGCCCTCATCTACCACTCACTAGCTAGAGCCATAGTGTCTACATATATTATACAGAGGAGAGATAAACAGGACAAAAATCTATTTCTGTGACCAGCGTTGAAGTGCACTTTTTTTGATTGTTTACATGTCATCATTCAATATCAGTCAAGTAGACACATTAGCCTTTTAAAGAGGTATTACATACCAGAACTACAGTGACAACCAATCACCTATGACTCCACACTTGGGGGTTGATATTGACTTTACCACTATTGATATTTGACAGAAGCATGTAGAGAGCCTTCTTGATTGATCTGATGTGCATTAGTGAAACTGATCCATGTGAAAATACCCCATTCTTACAGCTGCTAGGGATGATCCCTAACATTTTTGTTTTCTCAAAACATTTATAAAGACACAGACTAAGCATCATAGAAATCAATTTGTTCTGAAAACAGGAAAATTTACTCAAATAAATGTGGACGGTTGAAATTGCTGCAGATAATCATGGAATGTTTGAAGTTACATTTCTGATAATTCAGTGTTTTCACATCATTAGTACCTTGATGTCATGTGTTTCTTTGCAAGTAAGAGAGTGATTTGCTTGATGTCAATTTCGGTCGTAATTGCGCGTTTCCGAGGAAAGCCATGATATCAACATCCGCCATTGGATTGGTTCAATCCATGAAAACACCGGAAATGTCAGATTGGCAGTGTTTTTGGGGCACACTGGCATCAGTAGTGGAATAGAACAACTTTTGGATCAAATATAGGCACAGTTTAAATAATATTAGAGTTCATCCCCAGCCGCTTTAAAGGTTTGAACTATCTTAGTGGAACATTCAGAAGTCCTCTAGCATCTATTTTGTTCTTCCAGCATTTACACGTTTCTAAACATCTTCACTTGCAGCTGTTAGTCAACAAGTTCCCTTTGGAATAGCATAAATGTTGTTGCTCTGTTGTTGTTCTTGAACATGTACCTTTACAATAATCACCGAGGAAGTAAAACACTGTTTCATTGGGTTCAAACAAACTCATTTCATAATTTATGTCCAACCAATGAAAGGCAATTACTTCAAAAAGATAAGGGCACCATGACCGATATTTCAGCAAGAAAAGGAAGGAGATCCTAAGCTTTTAACATTTGTCTGACCCCATGATTGAGTCTCTGGATAACAAATGTCATGCTGTTAGCATACAAAGCTTGCGTTTTGATTTTCCAAGCTGCGTTCTTCACTGTGAATGTGCTCGGCGTTACAAACCATTTCAATAAAAGCAGAGCATGCACTGCTATGTTGGCCTTTTACTGTTGGACTCGGTGTTTAGTGGAGTACGTTTCTCTAAACTTAATACCATTTTGCCAAAGGTCAACCTTTAAACCTTTAGACATGCCCACTCATGTTCACATCCACACACAGGGTGACATAAAGACCAGCACATAAAAAGCACAAACACAACACCATACACAGTGTTATCTTCAATCTAAAAACATATTAATGTTTTTTGTTACCTATTTGTAAGAGGACAAACTCACACACACCAATTAAAATGAGTTTTATATCAATATGGATGAGATTTTCACTCTTTCATTTGATCTCAGTAAAACTTGGAAGAAGTAAAAATGTCTCTCACCCATAACTGACTGATGAAAAATAGCAGCATGTTAACTCTGAGTTGGACAGGTGAGTGCTATGCTCAGGACTAATACGAAGGTTCAGTAAGAATCCTTACTGGTGGATCCAGTGTCAGAGGTTCTGAGACACAGTTGTTAAAGCTTTTGATGTATTTGCTGTTAAGTATGCCGTAGGTCTTTGTTTAGCCATTTCACTGCAGGGTTTCTTTCATACGCTGTTAAACAAAGCAACAGGGAATGGTATGCTATCCAATTTGGCAAAGTGACCTTTGCAACTCGCTGAAGCAGATTCCTCTGGTGTCCAAGTCATTTACATTGGACATTTATGACTTTTAGCTTGGTCTCATGATTATTTTGTTAAACAAAGATGAGATTTCTGAAATGGACCAACACATGGTTGGTTGCTACTCTGAGAACAGTTGACCTGCCTTTAAGACTAAATCCATGCCTGGCACAAATCGGTTAGGGTTAACTAAAAGCACAAAGCTTTAGACAAGATGGCACTAATGGTAGCAGGAAGACTGGAACCTCTCCGGTATAATAAGGTAAATGTCACGGATGGACACCCAGAACAACCTTACAACAACTTACAGTTTAATATGTGTGTCCTATAGGCTCACATCTAACTGAACTATTACTATAAACTTTAGAACTACTATACATTTACTATAAATATAACACAATGACTGCAAACCATTTCTAGACCAATAAGTTCATGGTATTATTTGCAGACTCTCATTACCTTTATTCTGCCAGACAAATAACTAATATAACTTATTACCAACTACCAACACCACAGTTTTCTGAATGACCCAGATATTAGATGTAAAATGCTGTTTTCACTGCCCCCATTTACAAAAAGCAGGCCTTGATAATACTCAGGGTTTTCTGAAGCTTCTATGTCTATAGCCCTATTTGCACGGGATTAATTTTACCTAGGGACCACATGCATTTTGTAATAATTGCGTAGAATATCTGTGATGTTAATCCCGTGCGAATCGGCCAGGTCAATAATTTGTAAAGTAAAAATTGCCCCACAAATTACATACTATATATTGTTGAACTCCGAGCTCCTGTGATAAAACTAATCCAATGCGAATAGGCCTCTCTGTGGTTTGGACAGAAATGGGCGGGATCTGATGTGTGATTACGCGTTGTTTTGTTTCCGGTGTCTGTGTTTACCTCGTACTGAGATTGATTATAAGCATATGTGCATGCAACCCTAACCCTAACCTTAGCACCAACCTAATCCAATAAACTAATAAAACACATATCCGTTCACTTTGAAAACAAAAATAAACAAAACTGAATTAATATGTCTTTTAGCAAATTCATTTTCTGGTAGTGCGCATATATGCTCATAATCGATCTCAGTACGAGACCGTGACACCGGGACGCATGTTTATTTACTTTTGGTGAAGAATGGAGGCTGCATTGGAGAGTGCAAAAAACCTTTTGGGTGTCGGGCCAGCAAAACATCAACGGCGAGAAAGCTGAAGAGAAGGAGCACTATCAGAAGCAAATGTTAGATCACGTCCTGCTTTGCACTGTGCGGTAAGAATTTTTTTTTTCTTTCTGTTTGTAGCCTTATATGTAATACAGCTGGCTAGCGCTAGCAGTAACACAGCACTGAGCTGTGGTCCAAAGCCTGCAAAGTGGTTTTAACATCAACTCACACACTGTTTCACGTTTTTAGATGTCTGTAAATTTCAGCAAAATTGGGGAATCATTTATTTATTACATGTGGTCCCTAGGTAAAACTAATCCTGTACAAATAGGGCTTATGTTTATTGGCCCAAAATGCCTTGTGGAAAAATGCAATACTTTAAAAACTCTTTCCTGGGTGTTTATAAAACCCAATTGTCTGTAGAATTATGGTGTAAAACACTTTGGATAAATATGGTTGTTGGGTCCTAAGCACAGAATAACTGTCAGCGACACATATAATCGCAAAATACGTGCCGTACATGTGTATGCTACATCAGTCGTAAGCAAATGTAAAAAAAAAATAAATACCTGAGCCTCTCTTTGAAACCACCTTAACACTCTTGGACAGGGTGACGTACAGCAGGATTAACAGAGGGCTGGGAGGTCTCATCTTCCCCCCCGTCCTCACAGCCTGTGAAGAGAAGAGTAAAAGAACAAGAGAAGGGATGACAGAAGGGAAAGGAGGAGAAAAAGAGCCATCAGTCACAGCCTGAACAGGAGCTCAAGTACCTTCTTGATGCTACGAGACAAGAGTAAGTGTCAGCGTGGAAGGATGTTCTGCAAACACTACAGCCAGCAAGCACTCACACACACTCTCTCTCACACACACACACACACACACACATGCACTGACTTGGACACTCAGATCAACACACCATTTTACACATCCCCTCAGGAGGTCTCTCTTGTAATGATTTCCTTTCATGATTGCGACTGAGAGAAGTTATCATCACATGGATATATTTCATGAAAACCATTTCCTGAGATGGTGACAATTCAATAAAGAAATAATTACATGAGTAAGAAACACCACGTTTAATCGCCATTTTCAAAAAAAAAAAAAAAAAAAGAAAAGACCTTGAGGGAATTTCAAGTTATCACCTTGTGATTCATAAAGACGTAGCAAATATCCCACCCATGGCCCTTATTGGCTCCTATATTAATTGATGGTGGTGATTCATTCCCTAGCCCTCATCATCTCTGTGTAAATGACATAATCTAACATGTAGTAATTACCCTCTAATAGCTGGCTCCTGAAATAGAGCTGGTGCTGCTTTATAAATTTGATGTTAAATGAAAGAGGAATACACTCTTTTAAAGAAAAGTTTATTACCTTACACTGCTAGCCTTGAGCAACACCGTTTAAAACATCATCATTTTACTGCAATAAAAGCTTCATGAAGGAACAAGAAAAGATGATTATTAGCCACGTAAACACTAGCAAGTGGACAATGTTATTAGAAAGGCTGTTGTTTGGCTAAGAGTTAGATTTTACATTTCCATTCAAACGATGTAATTAAAGTCAGAAACACTTACCCGGAAAAATGAGCTTAATGTGTTTTGACTTTGTAAGCCTTATTAGTTTTGCTCTTTTGCACTAAATAACAGAAACACGTATACAGAACAATAAAGTTTTAGACCGATTTGATTAACTTTGTTAGTTGTTTGAAAAGTGTTGTGCTGATTTATGTACAGAGTCAAAAATACATTTTACAATTACCTGACACTCACATATAAAGCTCTGCTTCATCTAAGGTTTGGTTATACACAGGTTGTACTATTATTTGATGACAACAAAGCCTTGGTCAAGTACACGACATCTTGTTGTAGGATGGAAAACTCCTGTTTCCAGCACATTGCTCTGTTTGAAAAGATTCTCAGCCTTCTCCAAGTAAAGAAATAACTGTATTACTGTAAGAGTTGGGGTCTTTTGTTGCAAAGATATGAGATGAATATCAAAGTGCAGATAAGATGCACAGGGTGGTAGTGGTCTCACAGGACCCAATTTGTCTCTAGATTGATTAGCTTTTATAGTTTGCTCCATAGTTTCATCATTTCTCTGCAAAAAAATCAGCATGAGAAAGAAAAAAGAAATATTTGCATCTCTATGTACAGCACGTCAAACCTGGCTGGGGTTAAAGGGCTCAACGAAAGATTAGGGTTTAGTATTGAAAAACCAAAAAGTTACCCCAATATTAGTAATATCTTTACTGGAATGCATTCATTGGTTTGTTTGTTAGCAGGATTACGTCAAAAGTACTTCATAGATTTTGTCTAAAGTTCGTTTTCAAGGGGATATGAATCAAAATACTGATTCTACGATGAAATCTGAAAAAAAAATCCTATATCGGTTCGTAATTGACCAATCTTTATTAAATTTGACTGTAATGTTACCAACAGGTTTCATCTAAATCAGATCCGGATTGTGCATTCTGTTGAGATTTTTTGAAAACAAATGGGAGTGCCCATACATTTGGACCTACTGTATTATTATTAAATGTATAACAAACCTTTAAAGTGTGAATGATCATGGCACCGTGATTAGGATATCAGATGATAAAGTTAAAGGTGCAGTCCGCCATTCACAGATCCCTCTCTCCCCCTCCCTCCCCGCTGCTCTCTGGCCCTGCCTCCAAACTTTCCAAAGTCCCTCCCTCAGAGGAGCTAACAAGCTAATGTTAGCCAGACAGCAACATCACAGTAATATAACATGCTCTGTTAAAAGCAAATTACTGCAGTGCTACTCTCTCTCTATGTGCACACACCTCAGCAGCAACACAGTGTCACTTATAGCAGCCCACATGGAGGCTGCTGCGCGCACATGAACAAACACATGCACTACAGAGTTCTAGTGTAACAATTACAAATCATACATAATGTAAATCAAGCAGCAGTAATTACCTTTCAAGCAGAAAAGTCGCTAATACCATCTTCTACTCCTCTAGACCAGACACTGTAAAAAAGATGGTGCTACAGCCCCGGAAAAGGGGCAGGGCCTGTGAGCAACAGCTGTCTGACAGCCCATCAAACACAATCCTGGCTCTGATTGGTTCTTTTTGCTCTGTCATGGTACATTCTGGCGATCTGCCAAAGGCTGCATTAGCAGCAGGAGGGACTCAATGAGTCTGTTTTTTTCACACAAACTACTAGTTTGATGTAAAGCTGTCCTTACATAGTGACAGCTTCAGCAAATATGACCAAAACTCACGTTTATAAGAGTTGCAGACTGCACCTTTAAGCTGCACACTTCATCATATTGTTTATTTGTATTTCAATTACTACATGTTAAACCTGATTTTCTTTGTCTTTGAGTTACCTGTGGAATGTCTTCCTGGTTTGGCAAAAGACGGTGGAGAGGGCGGAGCTGACTTTTATGCTGAGGCCCACGCCCACTGGACCAAACCAAGCCCATTTACCTCATACGGGGAATTGGGAGTTCTTTATGTCAGGTTTTAGTTAGTGTCTATTATGTTCTCCCCTGTGTTTGATGGACTGGTCACATGTGTTCAAGTTTCTTTTTTCGGGAAAATAAAATTCACACTTTTTGAACTTCAAAGCTGTTTCCTGTTCCTTGCCTGCTTGGTTCACACGTCAGGTGCAAATAAATGCAAACACACCAGTAAGCTTTTTCACACTCTCGGAAATCTCGCTCTCATTCAGTTCTCGCGCATGAAGTCAAAGGTCAAGGTGGATAAACTCGCCATAGCTGACGGTGTAAACAGCGAGTCTAATGCAGATATAGATTATTTTTTCCCTGTTGGAGCACTGATTCTTTGAAAAAAATATTGTGGAAACGTGGGATTGGTCTTTAGGTAGAAATGCAGAGTTAGCTGCTGAAGCTAATGCTGCACACGAGCTAAAAATTCAGGTTTTTCCTGGCTTTTCAACAGTTAAACAGTGCTGTTTCACTTATTGGCCTGTTCATCTAGTGCACTTCCTTCAAATGTGTATAATGAATTAAAATAATAGTTTAACAAAAAAATAATCATGGAGCTGGTTAGTGCATTGTGTACCTCATAAATTAACATTTTCAAAGTGAGAACTCATACTGTCCTTTTCACACTGGGAAATCTTGCTTGTCCCATCAATAATAATGATACATTTTATTTATAAGCACTTTTCAAAAACTCAAAGACACTTTACAGTTGTTGAAACAACCACAAAAGTAAAAAAAAGAGTCCAAATTCCGCTCACTGGAGACCCAGGTAGTCGACGTTTCTGTGCACTTCGCTACTGCTGCTGAGCTGCTCCCATCAGTTTTTAAAAGTGCTTGGATTAATCAAAAGTGGCATCAGCGGAAAACCCTAGACACCTCCTTGAGTCCGAATATTTGTAAAACTATAAATATAAACACTATTGAAACACTAAAGATCTCTGGAATAAATTTACAAATGCCGTTAGGCTGGACATATCAACAGAGTGAACAAGCTTGTTGATGTTTATATCCCGCTCGACCTATGAACCTGAGAGTAAAGACTAGGCCGTGGCCTTTGCAAGACAGAAACTCTCAAAGACAGAGCCAGAAGGAACCTTGGATTCAGCAATGAGTCACGTGTTTTGCAGATTAGCATAGTTAATGAAAGGAGCCTCTCTCAGGAGTTGCAAGAACCGTGTAAACACACACTGCTTTGAAAGGAAGCCTTTCTCTCCTCCTCCATCACATTCTAGAAGGGAAAAACTTTCAGTTGATAAAAAAAATGTGCTGCCAGGAATATTCTGGCAAATGCTAGTGTTGACGGATTTGATCAAGATAAAAGGCCTCGAATATTTTGGGGTTTTAAGCTGCGGCTGTAGCCAAAATTTTTAAGTATTTGTAATCAAATTCTGACAGTGTGAATGTAGCTAAAGGAATCCCAAAATACATCAATTTAATTCAAAGACCCTGGTTTAATTAAAGTGCCAGTTAAGATAAGATTTAATATTTTTAAACTATGGGAGAACCAAACAAACACTTCTGCTTCTCTTATGTTGAGTTTATCCAAAATCCCAAAAGTGACATGATTTATTGTTCAATTCATTCATTCATGTAACAGACTCATTGGCAGGTTTTGTTTTAGTGGCTTAAAAATGGAAGGCAGCCCCTTGTCATGGCCCAATTAATCCGAACAATGTCAGTGACCCTAGTCTGTACCCTAATCATGTCACGCCTTCACGAGCTTAGCGGGCTTCATGTCCTGCCAGCCATGACATCACCACCCCACTATCCGTAAACACACAGAGAACCATTGTGCATATCCCACTTGTCTCCCTGAACACACTCAATGCACCTCGTCTCCCTACAGCAGCACTCTCTGCACAAAGGATCAAGACCAAAGCTACTTTTATTAGCCCAACCTGAAAGATTCACAGGTCAGGCTGACTTTTCAGTGGACCCTGCAGGAATGGCTATTTGCTGATGGATGGTTTTGTTGACAGCGTTGCTACATGTTAGAAATCAGCCATTAGATCTTTTAAAGCACCATCTTCTGCTGCCATTCCTGCAGTTTTTATTGACTATAAACATCTGATAACATAATATTAAGCAGCATGTATTCTAAAATGAAGCTGATAGGAAGCACCACGTTAAATGACACATTATCATTTTAAGGTTGTGCAGCATTTTAAAACCAGTGATTGGCCTGATATAAACTGGTGGTATCAGGGTTCTCGCCAGTGCTGTTGAGCGTATGCTGCTTGTGTGCGTCCTCCACTTGGTAACCATAATCACTGTCCAATATAAACATTGCTTCAACCGGACGTAGCCTGGAGCAACACATGAGGCTGCGGCTTGTCATGTTTATAACTCGCAACAGATCATTCTACATGCACGCGCTTGGATGTGAATACTTAAGCCCGAACCCGTTTGACACGGGTTCGGGCTTAAAGAGACATTGGCTTCATTTGGGTTAGAAAGATTTGGGCCGGGTTCTGTTCTGTCGGCCTCGGGACTTCTTTTTTCATCCCAATAAAAGCTCTAAACAAAAACAATCAACTAAATAAAACCAGAGAAAAATATTGAATTAATGAGTTTAAATAATACCTATTTAAATAAGACAAGGCAAATTAATTTGTATACACAAGGCAACTCAATGTGCTTTACATGATTAAAAAGTGCAACAGAAAACATTCAACAGCTTAAAAATCAATAAGAACATTTAAATCAGCAGCAAAAAATTTTTAAATCATCAGTAAAAACATTTCAAATAATCAACAAACACATTACATCAACAACAACATAACCAAAAATTTCTCTCATAAGCATATGCAGTAGAGAAAAAAAGTGCCTTTAACGTTGATTTAAAAATGTTTACATTGAATGCTGACTTCAGCTCTGCTGGCAGTTTGTTCCACTTGTTTGCAGCATAACAACTAAACACAGCATCACCATGTTTACTGTGAGCTCTGGGCTCCACTATCTGACCTGTGTCCATAGATCTGAGAGACCTGCTGGGTTCATACCTGACTAACATGTCACTGATGTATTCTGGACCAAACCCATTCACACATTTATTCACCAGCAGCAGAACTTTAAAGTCTATTCTGAGGCTGACTGGGAGCCAGTGTAAAGACTTTAAAACTGGAGTAAACCTCTTTTTTCTGGTTCAGACCCGAGCTGCAGCGTTCTGGACCAGCTGTGTCTGATGCTCTTTTGGGGGATTCCTGTCAGAAGACCACTACAATAGTCCAGTCTGCTGGAGATAAAAGCATGGACCAGTTTCTCCTGATCTTTCTGAGTCATTAAACCTTTCACTCTGGAGATGTTCTTTAGGCGGTAGAAGGTTGTTTTTGTGATAGATTTGATCTGACTGCTGAATGTCAGTCAGAACACTACGGTTTTTGACTTGGTCTTTAGCTTTTAAAGATAGAGACTCAATATACTCGCTAACCTGGAACTAAGCATATCAACCCTGGAACAACCTTGTCACTGTGAATCTTCATGGACATAATTTTTTCATTTAAATGTTCACCTATTGCACTACTCATCAATGCACTACTGCACTATTATCTTATTACTATTATTATTGTATTCTTATTTTATTCATTATTATTATTATTATTATTATTATTATTATTATTATTATTATTATTATTATTATTATTATTATTATTATCTTGTTATTTTTATTTAGTTTGCACATATTAGTCTAACTACTCTTATATTTATGTTTATACTTCTTTCTTCTTTTTATTTTTCTTTATTTATTTCTTTTTCTTTATTCTAGTTGATTGTTATTATTTAATGTTACACTACCTGAGAGAGCACAGGTCACCAAAAGAAATTCCTCATGTGTATTCATACACCCCTGGCCAATAAAGTTGATTCTGATTCTGATTCTGATTCTGATTCTGACAGCAGTCCTCTTTTCCTTGTTACAAAAGACAATCATCTCCATCTTATCATGAGCAGTTTACTTTTTCTGAGCAGTCACAACATCAATGGGACCATAGTCATCTGGGTTCAGTGATAGATATAGTTGTGTGTCATCTGCGTAGCTCTGATAATCAACCTTACATTTGTGTAAAATGTATCCTAAAGGAAGCATATAAAGGCTAAACAGAAGGGGTCCAAGAACAGAGCCCTGGGGAACCCCACCTGACATTGGTAATCTGTCAGATTCAAAGTTTCCAATGCTTACAAAATAACTTTGCGCCTCCAAGTATGACTTAAACCATTGCATTGCTTTTCCATTTAGTCCAGCCCATGTTTGCAATCTGTGCAAATAATACCTCATTTAAATTTGAAAAGCACATCTTCGAATCAGTCTTTTGAATAAAATTGTATTTCTTGTCTATACAGTGTCTGTGAGTATTTATTAGTAGTAGACCTTTACCAAGCACGAGTAACTCTAACTACATTCATTTTGGCTTTAAAGTAAGGCGGTAACAAAACAAAAAAAAAACTTGGCCATGCGATCGCCTTACGCTGTGAAAAGTGAGTGGTGAAAACCCTGCATTACCTTTTTAAGGTTGTGCAGCATTTTAAAAAACAAAAATTGGCCCTGACATAGAGTAGTGGTATGTTCAGGTGGTGCCCTCCTGTGTGCTCTGAGTTATACAAGATGCCTCAGTGCTGTCCAGGTTAAACAGATACAGGCACACATTGATAGATAAACACAAGGATGAACAGAAAGACGAACAAACAATTTGTGCTGATTTAATTCTGCACTGAAGTATCCTAATGAACAGTAAACTATCTTTGTTCAAATTCCTCACATCCCCAATCTCACAAGTGCCTTTACTAATTTTATCAGATAAAGCAATGAAAGGAATGACTGCGGATCCTTCACGGAGCAGTAATTCCATTAACAAGGAACAAAAAACAGGTTACAGAACAAATCACAAAGTGCACCACCTTCTAAAACAGCACAGCTTTTTCTCTGAGGCGTCAGGAGCAGGTGGGTTAAAGGGGGCGCACACAGAGGCATGGCGTGAGGTCCACGCTTGAGCGATGCATGAAGCATGCACACATCATCACACACTGTAGGACAAATGCTTTTTTTTTTTTTTCTGTTGCATTTTTACCAGAAACTGAGGGGCATGGCTAAAAGGAGTCCACTGGATCAGGAGAACGTTAGCAAATGTATCTTTATACCAGATTGGAGTAATCACTGTTGCCTGCTCTAGACTTTATCTTACTCTTTTCCATTTCTTCATCATTTTTATTTTCATTTCAAGATTGTACGATAGATAGATTCACATTTTATGCTGATAAAGTTGGTTTTAGGCGCCGAAAAGACAGCTCATGCTTTGGAAGAATTTTCCTAATACTGATAAAAGTTTAGGCACATACTGTAGATGAAGAATATGCTCTAGGCTTTTCTCAAAGGTAAGCAATATTGCAAGTTGTGATTATATGGCTGCAAATATAGGGGATTTACTTTTGTTTCTCATGCATACACATGAAAGAAACAGCAGCGGCGTTCGATCAATATTGCATGAGCAATGACTGCAGAATAATAGATGAATATTAGTGAGCTGGATGGCTTTTCCTCTGCTCTCTCCAGATCATAGCCCCGGCGCCATAACATAGAAATATATGTGTTTGTATACCATCCTTTATTTTGTGAGATACTACATTATTTATAGGCTTCAGTAAGCTCAAGATGTTCAGAAAAGCCTTTGAAGTAATGCTCTGAGAGGCAGAGTGTACGGTTAACACTAACACTTGTGCCTGTTGAAAAATAGAAAATACTTAAAAATAAATATATATATATATATATATATATATTTTTTTTTTTTATTTATTTTTTTTTTTCTCTCCACCTGCAGGTTTCCCTTCACAAAAATTGCAAAGGGACACCAACGCACAGACCGGCCAAAGATAAGGAGCATACACACATAAAGGGATGATTCATCGGTGCTTCTCTGTGTCACTGTGTCAAAGAGAGATTCAAGGGGAGTTTGCTAATAAATGGCACACTGCAGCTATAGCGTGTGTGCATGTGTGTGTGTGTGTGTGTGCATGTGTGTGTTTCTACCTGTTCTGTCTGCTCATTTTAAAATCTGTGTCTTCGCTCTGCTGTAGATGTGGCACAGTGTGAGTCAGGTCCTCTGAGTGTTATGTCTATGCTACAGAATAAAAAAGTAAAAACAAAGACCCCATTGATGGGAGGGTGACTGAGCCTTGGTTACAACACATTTGACCACTTTTGACCAAGGTTGGCCTTTGTTCATCTCCAGAGGCTGGTCGTAGGTGGTTAGAGTTAATGAGCAAGGCGCTGTGAGCTATGCCCTGCCTCACTCCCAACATGCACCTCTTCACTGAGTGTGATTAATTACCACACCAACCAATCCACACCTCCTGCCGTTCCTTAACTTTGATCTCACGAGTGCACATGCATGCAAAGAACACATTTATGCACATCAACAAATCCAACTGCGTACACAACCTAGCACAAGGTTGGCTTTCAGAACTAATACTTAAAAATAATAAAACATACACCTTGTCTTTGTCCATCAGCATGTTAGAGTTATAAAACACAGAGCACAGGGTAGGGCTTATAAAATTAAACGGTCACATTTTTCTCATCATTAACGCTGCCACAGTATAGTCAGTAAAAAAAATCATGTACTAATGCACTAATGTACTTCCAAAGTAGCCATCTTTCCAAATAATCTTTTCCACCAGCCTAAACCAATCCATTTCATGCCTCTAATTCTGAGTGAATGGTGGTGACCTCAAAACACATTGTAGTAAATATAGTACATTTAGCATTTTCTAAGTAGGGGAATAGTGAATAATTTATTTTTCTTTGTCTCAAACTTATGACAGAATCAACATCAAAATAATGAAAACAAAACATATGTTCTCATCACTATACAAAAAACAAACGTGAAAGATAATTAAACACAAATTGAACATGTGTATCTTTCAGTTTGAGAAGGGGAAGGATGAAGCAAAAGCTTATCCAGTCCTGACCCCCCTACCATCAATGACCAACCTTCAGCATTAAGTGATCAACATCATCAGCGAAATGCATTTTACCACATACAGTGAACAACATTGTAACGCATACACACAGAATAATAGGATGGTGATCTCCTTACTTGGTATGTCTATATGAATCAATTAGAATTAGTTTGTATTGTTTATATATAATATATCACATAGTTTTTACAAGACTTTAATTTATAATCAAGCTTGTTCCATAATGGTATACCACAAACCGAAGTGCACAAGGTTTCTGAAGTTGAGTAGACTTTTGGATGAATAAAGTAAAGTTCTCCCCTTAAATTATGACCATTGTCTGTTGATTTGAACAGTTTTTATAGATTATTTGGTAGTTCGTAGTGCACAGCTTTGTGTGCACTACAAACACCGTCTTAAAATAAACTAAATCAAAAAACATTAAAGAAGGGGATTAGTGTGGTCTCTCTAGAACCTGTATGATTAATGATCCTCATAATAATTTTTCGTAATGAGCAGATCTTTTATAGATTTGATTTATATGCATTACCCCAGACTTCAAAGCAATAAGACAGGTATGGCAATATCATTGGGCACTAAAGTGTATGTAAAGCTTTTTTTCAGTAGTAAATACTAAATATTTTATGTATGGTTTCCAGCAAAGCTTTCGGTCAATCAAAATACACCAAAAAAAGGTTTTCATAAACCTTTCCAATAATTATCTGAATGATTGTTAGCTTAGTTATCTTCATCACACACTTTTTTACTTATATTCAGAGATAATTTATTCCTTTCGAACCAGTTTTTAAGTTTATTCAGTTCATTTTGAGCCGTTTGAAAAAGCTGCTTCAGGTCTTCTAATTAAGGAGTAGTAGAAGGGGGAGGTGTTCACAGACTGATTTCACCTGCACTGGAGGCTGTTTCTCTCCAGTGGTGGTGTGCCTGCATTCAGCCTTATAGCCAGTGCCTGTGCCATTGTCAGCTGTCCAAGGTTGACTGGCTGCAGAGACGCTCCCATGCCTCCAGTCAATGCTGTCTTTGATGGAGAGCAGAGGCCAACACTCTTCTCACCCATTTAGTCTACACATCCCGCTGGGGCTAGGGACCATGACTCGCACAGACACTGACTGGAAACAGCTTCAAGTATGGGCACACAGGCACAAAAGGATAACTCAAAATATCAACATGCATTTAGTGTGGAATAGAACTTCAATTTAGTGGATCCAAAGAAAACTGTTCAAACAGGGTTGAACACAATTTAATTACCTCTAAGGAGGAAATATTTTCAATAGCGTTAATTTATTTGTTTGTCTGTTGGCAGGATCACATAACCAAAGATAACTTGTCAATAATTGACAAATATGTTTCTCATCATTGGTGAATTTTCAAAAAAAATAAAATCTCTGTTTATAATTGACAGATATTTGTGAAATTTGACTCCGTAATGTTGGGTTGGTTCCTCAATCACCCCATTGAGTTGCTCATATATGTTGACCTACTGTATCCTTTTTAAGGGGATATCAATTTCTTTCAAGGCGTTTAAGTGTGAATGATCATGGCAGCATGATTAGGATCACTGATCCAGATAACTGCCAATATCTGGTAAAGAGGATATTTGGTGGTTGGCTGAGGTCTGCACTCTCTGAGTGCTCTTGTTAATCTATAATATGACAACTCCTTGTCTACTGCAAATGGGTGGCCCTCGGGTTTTATTTTACAAGAAATGTTATGAGAAAATCATGTGGTTTGCAATGGTTTAAGGTTGAAATATATGCACATGGTTGACAAGACCCAAGGTTTTCAAAGTGGAAACATTGGCCAAAGCATCCTCCTGCCTTTCTTGACTTGTCTTCTCCTATATATTTACAAATAAAATTATATTTTCCCAAGATAATTGAAATGATGGACATCCCTGCAGTTTAAAACACTCATTATACAAATAGGGAAACATTTTCTCTGTCTTCAAAAACTTCCATCAACCTGAGCCAATGATTAAAGTTTGAGTAAAAATGGTTTGAAAGACTTTACATCAAAGTAAAAGGCAGATATTTGTAACACAACTTAGGTTGATTATTTTTCATACTTGGTTTCTTTACACAGCCCAAGAGCATCTAATTTATGATAATAGGTGTCTCCAAATTGAAAGAAGGAGTGAATCTATTAATAACTCCAAGGTTCCACAACAGGCGGGTAAAAGAATAGATGCATAGACATCTTAATATTACAAATCATTAGGTGTAACATGCACAACAGGCTTTTTCTTATTTAAGGTAAGCATTTAAATGGTATAATGTCAGCTGTGCTTTTCTTACCATCTCTGTCTGAGACTCACAACAACAACAATAATATCATAAATAGACTACCGTCACTGATTTCCCTATAACCACGTAACCAAGCATCAGAGCAAAGCAATGACATAGACTTAGATGGATCTAATCTCACTTATTAACAAAACTAAATAGTGCTTCTTATTAAAACTCATTTTGTTTGAATGATGTCTTTCTTAATCAGTACTGCTTGGATGTGGCCTTCATTTGTCAAACTGTCATGACATGATAATCATCGTTGTGTTCGATCCAAAAGAAAACAGACTTCTTTGGAGGAAGTGAAGGACACCGAAACAAACACTTTTGTTTTATCTATTGATACCACATGATCCACGGCAAAACAGATTGTTATAGTCTTTATTTTTTATATTCCTATTGAGTTGAAAAAAGTATGTATGTCAAGAGTTAAAGTCAAATTAAAGCGTAGGTATTTTTTTGTTTGTCTGTTTGTATGTGTGTTTGTGTCTGGCTTTTTTCATTTAAAATAATATCCTATTGTCTATCATATCATGTTGTGGATGTGAACTCAGTGTATTGTTCCTTGCAACTATTTGGACCAAATTGTTGAGAGAACACATGTCTTAAAGTGATATAAAATAAGTACGTAAAAAGTCAATATTACAGTATGATTTTAAGGTCAAAATAAGGTCAGTATTAAAATACGTCTTTTCATGTTAGTTCATGCTTCTAAAAAGCAACAAATTCAGGAAAACGTTTGATTCACAGAACTGTCTTCTCTACACCAGTGTTTCTCAAATGGGGTACGCGATGGCACTACAGGGAGAGAGAGAGAGAGAGAGAGAGAGAGAGAGAGAGAGAGAGAGAGAGAGAGAGAGAGAGAGAGGATAATTAACAAATAAAGTGTCAGTCTTGGTTCCACCCCAAGCGTGAGATGATTGGAAATTATAAAAACTATAGAAATAAATCTATTCAGGTGCCACTAAATCAATGATTTTAAACCTTGGGGTCAGGACCCCATGTGGGGTTGCCTGAAATTTTTTTTTTTTAAATTACAATAACGCACAATTTTAACAACTGTATTTCTATCACTTTGTGAAATATAAATCTAGTTCAACTAAAATGCAATAAAAAGAAAAAAAATCTGAGGTCGAACACGATCAAAAACGAATTCTAGGAAAAACAAAATGTCATTGGGTCACCACAAATTCATGATTTTAAATAGTGTTTCTATCCCCCTTATCACTTGTTAATTCCATCATTGTGCGTTGTAATCAGAAAGAAGAGAATGGGGGTACTTTGTTTGAGAACCACTGATCGAACCCATACACGGTGTGTAATTGGCCCTTAAAGGGTATAGCTGGGATTGTCTCTGCTCTGTAGATCTGCTTTGCAGATGTACAAGTGCTGCAGAAAAATATTATCCTGTGGAATAAACTATGTCTCTTTCCATTGAGAGCACACAAGCATATGCTGCAGACTGCTCAGAAACAAAGGAACTGATGGGAAAGTAAAAGGTGGCATCCGGTAAATAGCATAGAGAAACCACACTCCTCTTCCATCGAGGCGATGGCTGTGAAATGTGCTGGACGCACTTCTATTACTGGTCTGTCAATGTGTTGTGCTCCATCCAACTGATTTTTTTTTTTTTTTTTTTTTTTTCCGAGAAGCACTGTAGGATCTGGAAATGCTGGCCTTAGCTGTTTTCAGCTGAAGCATGCATTTAAGCTTTGGTATCCATGCATGACAGAGTCTATCTTATTGTCTAGAGAAGCTATCGTTGTGGCAGTGGAGCCTAAATGAGGCCAATAATAGTTCCTTGCTCTGTCCCCAGAGTCTGGCCTGTTTAAAAATCGATTCTCTGCTTGACTGGGAATAGAGAGAACTGGGAGAAATGGAGAGGAAAGTGGGAGCAGGAATAAGAAAAAGAGGATAAGGAAATGTTACAATAAATAAGAGCCATTGAAAAGTGTGGCTGTGTTTGTTTGTTTAATTGGTTCTCTATGAAGAAATGGAGGCATAGTAAGATGAATGCATTACTTCAGAGGAAATAAAGATTTTCAGAAATCTCAATGCATCACACAAACGATAACATATAAATAAATAATTAAATTAAGCATATAAATATTAGTCTGTAGCCATTAGTTATATCTAATGTAAAAGAGTAACTATTATTACTAATGCATTTATTTATTACATGTTACAATTAGGGCTAGGAGATATGGACCAAAACTTATATCTCAATTGTTTTTGTCAAAATGATGATGTACAATATAAACCTTGATATTTTTAATTCAAATAAAGTCAGACTATGAAAGAAATTCTACTTTAAATTTGCTGATACAAAATGCCACAAAGGCATATTTACTAACAAACAGCTGCACAATATCGTTTGGCTTTTTCTCCCCCTGAGGGACAGCACGTGTGAGTGAGTTCTGTAGTGTGTCTTGTTTAGGGAAAAGTCTAGATTAGGACACACTCAGAAATCTATCTAACTGTGCTTTTCATCCTAAAACAAGTATTTTAATAGAAAATAAGCTATAAATAAATATATATTAATATAGGTGATAATGTAATTTCTCGATATATCTTGAATATTGATATATTGCCCAGCTCCAGTAATAATATAGTTTTAAGTCATCTTTTGTACCAGGTTTATCCTTTATAGGGCAGTGGGGCCTTTATTGTGTCTATTTTTATTGAGCAGAAAGTTTTATTAGAGTGAAAACGATTTATCATATGCTATCAAATGAAACTTAAAAATAAATTATAAATGCATTTTTTTAAAATGTAGAACTTTTTAAAAATCATTAAATGAAAAATATCCCAACTTAGCACTAACACATTAAGTGTGTGAATACCAAAACACACCTTCAGACCTCATCTAATGGCATCATCCATATACCATCTAAATATTTAAAAACTTTAAACATTTCAAAATACAAAAAAAAATAAATAAATCTAAAAATAAAAAATAAAAATCCTTTCTTCCTTTAAGCGAAACAGAGGCTTGATCAAAGAGACTTACCAAGGTTTGGATAAGCTGACAGCGCTGACAGAATATCTCCGAGTTGAGCTGAGGTGGAAAAGATTTTTTTGCTGCCAACAAGCTGCTGTCAGTCCTGACAGGGAGAGATATATGGGCTTCATCAGCCACTGCACCAAAAGAGCAACCTGTGGGTGTTTCCCAACAACACCTGCAGCCAACCAGAAGTGTGACGCCCCGACTCGTACACACAGCACAGAGGGAAACATGCACTCCTCAGAGGGAACAGTGTTACACACTCGCCAGACAGAGTGATGATAGATGAGAGGTGTTTAATTGAACATGAGCTCAGGTTGTTATCTGTTGCTCTTGTTTATGCTTTCCCTCCATCGGCTGCGAGTGCAGCACTGCTCTGTGATTTGTTGTTCTCAGTGACCTTCAGACGAGAGCTCGCTGGTCCCACCTGAACACACTCACCTGTTGGTCTGAACCCAGACCAATGGTGTATAGTTTACTGGGGGACACAGGGGGAACCCAAATGCCAATATATGATAGAAAATGCAGGACTATAGATATCTGCTTATGAAGGGAAATAAAATGGAAAGCCTCCTCATGATGGGAAAAAAAAATATGATTCCTAAAAAAAATATTTTTCTCCGCTTTAAAAAAAAGGACTGGGTGATTTTGCCTAAAAAAACATCTCTGATTTAAAAAAATAAACAAAATTTGAGTTTTGATTCAATTTTCAATTTTTTTTTTTTTTTTAATGCACTTAAAAATGACTGCTGACATCAAATGTATTGTCAAAAGTGCAACTTTATTGCTGTGATTGTCCTCAAGAGTTAAAATGCATAGAACAATCTGAAAATAAAAAGTAAATGAGGCTCTGTCATTCAACTATTTCTAGCTTTAACCCAGGTTTAATCAAAAGTGCAACAGCAACTTCACAGTAGCTTCAATTTTCTGATTAAGAAATCAGATAACTACATATTCTATAACATAAAACATTACAATTAAAAATAAACTCTTCCCATAGTATCTCAGCATAGTGCACGCCTACTCAAAGGGTAAACAAATATAAACAAAGAGGGGGCTGGCTCACATCGGAACGTGAAAGAGTCCGAAAAAATTGTGGTTGGAAAAATAAATGAACAAAAAAAAAAAATAATACATAATAATAATAATAATATTTTTTAAACTTGAATTTTCAAAATAAAAACATTTTTTAACTACAAATTTGATTAATCGATTAAAACATTTTCTTTGCCCAGCCCTACTTTGAAAGCTATCTAGTGGATTTTAATTGTAAGCTCTATCAAAAGAGCAGAAAAAACTGATCAGACACGGTGGCCGTCCGTAATGCTCACCTTACAGGCCATTGCGGTTTGTTCACGTAAACAACGAACATGGCTGATCCCCATGGATTGTATTATAAAATACGATTAATGTGTTTTTGAAACAAATGTGCTAATATTTAATTTATTGGTAATATATTCAACACATTTGATGTTATACGTGACTATAGAACTAGTACCCTTTACACATGTCCATGTACCCCTAGGGGTACGCAATGGCACTACAGGGGGTACTTGAGAGAGAGCGAGCAGAAAATTAACAAATCAAGTGTCAGTCCTGGTTCCACCCCAGGCGTGAGATGACTGGAAATTATAAAAACTATAGAAATCAAACTATTCAGGAGCCACTAAATCAGATTTTTTCAAACTTGGGGTCGGGACCCCATGTGCGGTCGCATGAAATTTCTGAAAAACAACACCCAATCCTAAACAACTGTATTTCTATACTTTCACTTTGTGAAATATAGATCTAGTCCATCTAAAATGCAGTTACATTTTTATTTTTTTTAAAAAATCTTGGGAACCACTGCACTAAATACTGTTTCTTTCCACTTATTTACAAAATGAGATTCTTTACAATGTGTGTTATCACTCATTCATTCCATCATTTTGCTCTATAGTTGTTTTTAAATAGTTGTCTAAGCAAAATGTTGTAGTCGGACAAAAGGGGGTACTTGGATTCAGAAATAAAAGAAAGGGTTGAGATTAAAAACGTTGAAAAACTCAACTTTAAAGGATGTGAGATATGTTGAAGAAACTAACCCAATCCAAAAAGACCCACTTTACAACTTCCAGGAATTGCTGCTAAAACCGTGTATCAGATACCACATTAGACCTACAGTAGAAAGGTATATTCATTCCAAGATAAGAATGAAAAAAATGTAAAACAATCACTTATCGGAGAGACTAGGGTAAGATGAGCCACCCCTTGTTGCTAGGAAATGGTAAAAAACATTGATCATGTGACCACATTATTAGGAGGAAGGCATAGTTTTATGGAGTCTGTGTAAGAACCACAAGGGCAAAGTGGTTTGACATTTATTTTGAAAAAAAAAAAAAAAACATTTTTCACTCGTGAAAGTCAATTTAGTCTATCATAAGTTTCATGAGAATTGTGTTTATACCGAAAGAGATAATTTTACATTTGTTTTATACATTAGTTGTGGTAGCTACAACATTAGGTCATGAATCTAGCATAAAAGTGCACTATTTTGCTAGATTGTGGGGACTACTAAAGTGAAAATGGCAGGGATACAGCTCAATTGAGGGTAAAATTTGTCACGAGACCACTTTTTTTGAATGCTGTATTAGCGAAACAGTTACTGTATCTTTACACTCATTGCACAACATCCTGAAATATATGCATTAAAAATATATGTTTTAGCGACAAAGTGATCCTAAATATGAAAAATGTCTCATCTTACCCCGGTCTCCCCGACTAAAATTACTGTTATTAAAAGCTATAGCACAGTATTAAAATGAGATCAATAACATAAATGAATTCCTTCAGGCTTTTTCCTCACTTAAGATGTGTTTTAAATTCATGTTTTTCGTAACCACCTCACAGGAGAAACAGAATAGAGAGATGCATGACTACCATGACAATCTAACTTTAAATTAAAGTGAAAATGAAGAAAAGCATGCAGCACAACAACACATCTGTTCCTTTACGCCTCACAGAATATGAAGCTAATCAAACAAATGACTGAAAAGTAAAAGTACACATGTCTAAAAACGAAAAATGAAATGAAATGACAGCTTTTTAAGCACTTAGGGCTTTGTTACTATTTTAAAGCACAGAATGTTCTGTCATCCCACAGCATGGGATCAATATCTCATCTTCCGTCTTACTGATCTCTTCATATTACTGTATTTCAAAAACAGTAAGATGTACATGTTAATGGCTTTTTTTTTGTTTTGTTTTTTCTAATTCAGTTAGTGATCAGCAGTGTTTAAAATAACGGCGTTAGCTAATGGCGTTTTTTTTTTTCAGTAACGGGGTAATCTAAGTAATTACTTTTCACACCGTTACAACACCGTTAACGTTACTGAACGTTAAATGCGGTGAGTTACATGTATTGATTGAATAAACTGTGATCAGAAAGCACCCCTGGCTTCATACGCAGCTATAGTGAGGAGGCGGGTTAAAAACAAGGTGAGCGATTATGATTGGCTAAGACGGCGTCATGTTTCATGGCAGCCAATCAGAGACAGTGTTTTTACACATGTGGCAGCACACACACAACCACTACAGATTTGATGAAGAAGCAGAGATGGCGAGCGTGGAGCATTCCGATGAAAAGTTGTCATTTTTAAGATGGCGATACAAATACTACTTTAATTTAATTGTGGTCAAAGGCAAGAACGTGCATGTGAAGTGTACTTTATATCCAGGAGTGAAGACTTTGTCCACATCCGTTGTAAGTAACTAGAATTTAATGAAGCACCTCACAATGACACACGCATCTAAAAAATCTGAAATCTTTGACATATAGAACAGTAACGCAAATAGTTACTTTCCTTGGTAATGAGTTACTTTTATTATAGAGTAATTCAGTTACTAACTCAGTTACTTTTTGGATCAAGTAGTGAGTAACTATAACTAATTACTTTTTTAAAGTAACGTTGCCAACACTGGTGATCAGCTGTTTAAATTGCATAAACATTCTGGTGCACTCTGCTTTAGCTTAAATTTTTTTGTAGTTTTATTATGTACTGTTAAGTGACCTTGGGTGACCTGAAAGGCGCTGATGTTCAAATAAAATGTATTATTATTATTATTATTATTATTATTATTATTATTATTATTATTATTATTATTATAATAATAATAATAATAATAATAATAATAATAATAATAATAATTAATGGATTCTTTTCACATGTTGAGGATGCTATATTTTCACCAATTTGCAACATTAAAATTCCAAAATGTTGTATAACTTTGGCTCTTTATGCTAATATCTTCAGCTTTGTCTTGTACTGTTGTTGAGTTATGGCTCTTCGGATACAATGTGGTTTCAGCAACTTTTTTTTCTGCAACTTTCAGCATTTTCTTTTCAGATTTGCATTTCAGCATTAAGCATTGTCATTTTCTTTATGAAATACTGTACAGCCTTGTTTTAACCCTCCTATTATCCTTGGGGTCAATTTGACCCCATTCAATGTTTATCATTCAAAAAATAGTAGTTAACTTTACATGTTTTGTTTCATGTTTCATGACTTTTCCTAATGTGATGAGAACAGTTGATTCAGCATAACATTTTCATGATGATATTTTCATGATAACATATTGCAAGCATTGTTTTAGCTGTGTAAAACATGTCTGTCAGTGTGTGACCTTACATCCCCACATCTGCAGATGCAGAGTTGATACTTTTGAGTTGATACATGACAGGGAAACAAATAAACGAAGTGCCTGACACAAAAACCATTTTCTGAAAATCATTTTCTGGAGGCAAATATCCCTGCGGTCAGATTGACCCCATGGGTAAAATATGTGTTTTAAATGTATTGTTTATATTACATGTCTTTTAGAATGTGTTAAAAACCTATGAATTCAAACCAATATTATCAATAAAACGGTTCAAATGGTTGGAAATGTATGATTATTGTTAGACTTGAATATCCAGCATTCACTTTGTCGCAAGTAATTCAGAAATAGTATTTACACACACACGTGCGTGCACACACACACACAAAATCCTAGTTTTTTAGAAGCTTGTCAGTAGCTGAATGAAACGATAAGCCAAGAAGAAATAGAAGAAGAAATTCAAATACTAAATGGCTTATTAAACATAGTCTTGGGTTTAATAAATGACCCCCACCATCTGCCTCGTACCCTCCATCCTTCTTACTGACATGTTACCAGTCCTGGCCAAGCTGTCCAGCACCAGTTTGCGGATAGATAGGGAAATGAAGAATGGAGGAGGGGGAATGAGAGGAAGAAGAAGAGGGCATGGCAAGGGCTGCGGGACAAAGAGATGTGCCAGATCTCTGCTGGAGCCAAAGCAGGACGGACTAGGCCGGAATGTTAAATCAGAGCGTGCAAGCATGCCCGGCACTACCGGCTTAGACGCCTGCACACCCCCTATTGACGCATACAGAAATACATTGGCATACGCAACACAGAGATGCCACTGACCTTTGGCAAACTGTGTGCAATGTCACAGAGACGCTAAGAGAATCTAACTGCCCACACTTATTTATGCTTGTTGGACACTTCTTGACATTCTATTTAGATAAAAGTTTGTTTAGACTTCCTAAAATTGACAGACTGCTGAGTGAAGTGGCTGCCATATGTGTATTTCATCATGAGCTCAGTTGGAGGACTGTTTAAAGATCCTTAACAGTTGGCTTAGAAACCGTGCTCACTCATTACTGACCGAAGGCACTAAAAGCATCCTGTACACAAAAGTGAGCCAACATCAGAGCCGACTGTTCAAAACAGTGCAATATATGGCAGCTCTCCTCTCCGCAGGGACTCATTTCGCTATAACACAGACCACTGCAGCTGACAAAATAGCAGTGCAGATTATTTCAGTTTTAGGAAACTGTAAAAAAAAAAAAAAAAAAACCCTCCCCTTGTATTGCACTTCCCTCTCCATCCCCTTGCCAGTTCTTGCATGACCTTGGGCCTGTGTTAGCCGTTTCATCTATATATTTCTGAGTTTGGCCATCTCAGTGGAGTTCAGAGACAACAAGTCAAGCAAAGAAATTCAATAGTTGATATAAAGTCATTCATCACTTTCTTTCACTGCCGTTCTTTTTGATGATCCGGTCTGTTGTGGACAAATCTAATTTTCAAAACAACGTTAGGCATCTCCAAGGATTCTTCCACCTGTGATTCAGTATATTTACCAATAGCAAAAATAATTTGTCATTTGCACAGGAAAAGTTATTTCGAACAGCAGGAGAGAAACATAAAACTAAAACAATCAATGATGTGATCAAATCACCCATGCCTCCTTACCAGATTTATTAATGTGGAAATGATAACCTTGGTCCAATATGCTGGAATAATGAATAAGTGAGGGTTTTTTTTTTTTTTAGAAACAAAAATGAAGAATCAAAATGGTAAAAAATCACTTCAGTAAAAAAAAGGAACTATGGCAGTAGCTAAGGAAGCAGATTTTTACTCTCTTGACAGGAGGAAGAACTTTCCTATTCGCACCAGAACTGGGTGCTCAGATTCATGGTCTTCCCACTGCGGGCCCAGATTCAATGCATTTAACGGAAGCAAGCGAGCACTCCCTTTAATAGATTGTCAAAGTGCTGCTTGGTTTAATCGTGTAATCACACAATTCTCACTGCCAAACCTCGGGAATTATCCATAAACGATACCCAGGTCTTTTGTACAAGCAGTAAAAGTAACAGAAAGCCAAAGATTGATATCCAACACTAAATATGGCAGTTGATCAGCTGTTTTTTCTTATCATTTAAACTTATTTATTGATTACTCTACTGGCTAAATAGATTTTATTTACCAGTCTCATACGAGGTCTATGCTAAAGAACACACCAGACATAAGAAAGACTTATCATTGAAACATGTCACCCATTGCACAAAGACGACGACACATGAGGACACAACAGATTATGACTTGCATTTCTATACATTTAGATTTCTACAAATCCTCTATGGACACGATTCTCCAGTTGAAAGAACAGCAAATGGCTTATTTTTAGTTTGAATAACGTACAATGTGCAAAGTAGTTGTATATGATTAATCCAAAACCTGTATAGCCCTTTAAAATGAATGAAAAATGTCCAAATAACCAGGTAAATAGTCAGTTTACAAGTACGATCAAAGATGTCAAGCTCTCATCCTGCACAGCTAGGAAAGAGCATAATAGTATTATACCACCTGAATGCAGGTTGTTATTGATCGTTCTCCAGGGCCGGATGATGACAAGTCAATAAATTTAGCTGTGATGGGCAAGCGAGGCAACTAAAACATTTTTTACAGCACGTCTCCAGGACTGATCCTCTAGCCTCACTATGACAGATTGTTTAACGGCTGCTAAAATATTTTTATTTTTTTTAAGGATTTCAAGCCTGATTAAACAGTAGATGAGTAAGGAGATGATTGAAAGCGGGCAGTAGATCGATTGCTTTGATAATGACCAAGTTTTCTTTTGTTTTTGCTAAATAGCATGACCCAACTCTGGCCCGAAGCTGAAGAGGCTTAAAGGATAAAACATCATTCGGGGTCTGTTGCAGTGTTAATTTTGACAGCGGATTTAGATTTTGACAAAAATTCTACTTTTAGTCGACTAAATTACATTAAGATTTTAGTTTACTAAATCTGTTACAGATATAGTCGACTAAAAGATAAAGCATAGCTATAAGTTAGACTTCTTTTCTTCTCATATTATGCATTATTTACATTTTTTAATTAACACGTGCCAACCTGATATGGAATGGTAATGTTTCTTTATACGCAGACAATTTTTTTTTTTTATATATCTTTATTGACCTTTTCTTGAATCAAAAAAAAAAAAAAATCAAATTTGGATGAACACTTTTACAACTAGTCCATATCTTCTAAAGAACAAACTGATTGCAATTCGTGTTAAAATTTATAGTTTCGTCCCATTTCATGTGAACATTATTGTTTAAACAAAAGTATCAATATTTCAGGCGCTTTTTTTATTTATTAGCTTATTTATTGATTAAGTCATCATCTTGTTTTCATCACTGTATAATGCATCACTGTAACCTCACAGCTTGATTGTTGTAAATATCTGTATCATATTTGTATATAATTTGTATTTTTGTATTATTATTATTATTATTATTATTATTATTATTATTATTATAATCTTACTTTATTTTTTTACTACTGTAACGTGTGTGTATCTGATCCTTAATTATACACTTATATAACATTCATTCTTTCTTCATCACAAGAAAGTTAATGCAAATAACACTGGTCTGTTTTTTCCCAGTTACCACCGCTGCACATCTGAGAAGCCCCTTTTCTTTAAATATTCAAAACCCATATTTTATTCTTTGACTTTTAACCTAGCTTATGACTTTCCTCTGTTTTTTTTTCCACAGTTTTGTGGTTGTTGGTTCTTTTGTTTGCTTTGCTTTTTTTTTTTTTTTTTTTTTTTTTAAATAATTGTATTCTTTAGGTATTAGGTTTTTAACATCTATTTATGTGCAGCGCACTTTCTTTCAGCAGTGGTTGTTTTTAAAGCGTTGACTAATCTAAGGGTGAAATGTTGTATGTTGAGTAAATCTTCATTTGTAAACCTCTTTTCGTACTGCCCACTCCTTTCTGTTTTTCTCTACCTTGTCACTTGTCCCGTTTCATGCCCGTCTTCCTCATTCCTTTGTTTAAAGGAATTGTTCCAGTTACCTGCCACTCGTGTTCACACAAATTACATTACACTGATAAGCAAAGTGGCCTAAAGCTACAAAATCAACACCACTTTAGTCTAAATAGAGAAGCGACTGCTTTAAATAGACAAACTCTTGAAATCAGTTCTGACAGCACTTGGCTTAGTTTGCTACATCGACAGCTGTCGAATTACTTCAAGTGAACTTTTTGAAGTACAGGTGGAAAAGGTCAGCCCGGATAAGTTCAAGAACATAAATAAAGAAACAAGGAAGCATCTGTGTTAAAAAAATAAATTAAAAATAAATTAAAAAAAGTGATAGTGTATAAGAGGTTGTCAGAGGGATGATAAAAACAGAGATGAATTGTCGACTATGTAGTACGTGGAATTAATGGCTTCGCTTAGCCCTCAAAGTTAAGGGTTAAATGTAATTACTTTTAGTTCAAATACATGCATTTATTCAGTTTTGATGTTGCAAACTTACAACCATCAAAAACATAATAGTAAAAAAAACACTGGAACATGATTTTGGATGATTAGCAGTGTTTATGGAGCAGTTTGAGGAAAGATTTGATGCATGCAGCATCACAAAAAATATATAAAACTTTATGACTTGAATATTTTTGATATGAGAAACTAAACTGAACTGAATACACTACGTTAGGTTTACAACACATAGAGTTAGGTTAATCTGTGTGTGTTTGCCATTACATTATCTAATAAATTGTACACAGATTATTTCCTTATGTTTTTGTTTATATGGCACTGCTGGCTAAATGGTTAAAGGCACACTGTTTAACTTTTGACCACTAGGGGCGCTAGACCTGTAACTTTCACATCAAGCGCCCCTAAATGGTAAATGGTAAATGGACTTGATTTTATATAGCGCTTTATAACCACACTGAAGCAGTCTCAAAGCGCTTTACATATCAGCTCATTCACCCAATCACTCTCACATTCACACACCAGTGGGACAGGACTGCCATGCAAGGCGCTAGTCGACCACTGGGAGCATCTTAGGGTTCAGTGTCTTGCCCAAGGACACTTCGACACATAGTCAGGTACTGGGATCGAACCCCCAACCTCTCGATCAGAAGACGACCCACTACCACCTGAGCCACGGTCGCCCTAGTGGCCACAAGCGCTGCAGCACTGTTGCAAAAATCAACAGTCAGTCAGTCGGGCCAGCCTCTCTTCATGTTTTGATAGTGTATGCAGACAGTAGTTGACCTGTGTCTTCAGGATAAGGATTGGCTCTGAGGGCCGAGGTGCGAAGTAGGCCCGGGCTCACACCACAGCTACAGTCTATGGGCTGGAGCAGCAGCCGCCACCGCCACACTCTTCTCCCCGGAGAGGCAGGCCGACAACGGAGGCCAGTAGGTATTCAGAAACACCGTCATTGCTTGACAGAACGTGACTGTGGGAAACTAAAGTTTAGTTATGTTGCCCAGCTGTAATAATTTGCAAGATCTCCGGTTCAAAGTGACATATTTCGTAAACATTGATTCATTTGGAGAGGTGGGACGATTGACTGAGTTCACGATATGATACCATAGCCATTAATGGTATCGCGATAACGATATGATACAATATTTTTGGCAAAGGAAAAAAAAGACAAAAAAATAGCATTTGGGAAAAATCATAATAATTTTATTTGACCTTAACTCTGGACATACTTAGATACTTTGGGTATGACCTTTTCAGCTTTATATAAATATTAAAAGATAAAAATAAACCATACTAATCTGGTGTGTAGTAGATCTCATAATACCACTCATATCCTCGACGATACATCTTGTGATGTATTATGACTACTTGCATGATATATTGTCCCACCTTCATGATTTTGGTTTTGGGCCTCTCAGTTTTTCCTATCAGTGGGTCCCAAAGCCATCCAGCTGTTATGGATGGATGGATGAATGGATGGATGGATGGATGGAAGGAAGGAAGGATGAATGGATGGATGGATGGATGGATGGAAGGAAGGAAGGATGAATGGATGGATGGATGGATGGATGGATGGATGGATGGATGGATGGATGGATGGATGGATGAATGGATGGATGGATGGATGGATAGATGGATAGATGGATAGATGGATGGATGGATGGATGGATGGATGGATGGATGCTAACACATAAAAAGCATCATTTTACACTAATATGTGTAGAAATATAATGTAAAAAACAATTAATTGTGTGAAGCTATCTCATTAAAAATATATCATATAATAGGTGTGTAAAAATACACTCTAAAACCATGTTTTTGGAATAAAGTTTCTTTGAATGGATTCGATATGGAGCCAATAAGGGTGGTCAGTTCTAGAGAAGATGCCTGGTGTGTTTTAACTTTATAAAAAGCCTATTTTCCTGCTTCTGCTTCGACATTCAACAACACTGAGGCATTTTTTCTACTCTTCTATTGATCAATATTAAATTGTTTTTCTATAATTGCCTATTATGACCTATGAGCGCGTTTGTGTTGTCTTTTCATGTTTGAAGGTCAATCGAACCAACATCCAAAGGCCTTTTTTTCCCTAATATGTAAGACGGAGAACAGACTCACGTTCTCTCTGCACTGTCTATTGATGTTTTATTGTCAATCACTCTGACAGAGAAAAGATGGCCTTTCGAAACAAATATCAATGTCAACAGTTCAATAGTTAAAACTCTTGCAAATGTGTGACTTAATGAAATGAAAGCTCAACCTTTTTTGCTCCACGAGTGACAAATCTTCAACTTGTCCTTTGCAATTTTTTGGGTGCCTATTTTAAATCTTTTTTTTTTTTTTTTAATCGATTTGAAAAAATGAAATAAATAAACATATCTATATATATATATATACATATATATATAAATATATATATTTTTTAATTTATTTATTTTATTTTTTTCTGATATTCAATCAATATTGTGTTTTCTACTGCTGGAGACATTGTCACTTCTTAGCGGAGCAGCCTAACTACTGGGCATGTTGACCAGCTCCTGTTCCCACATAAAAACCTTGAAAATTGTGCCACTTCCGCACCTCCACTCTGGTACATGCCGCCGTAAACATAATAATAATAATAATAATAATAATAATAATACATAGGATGTTTTGATGCTAATAGTTTTGACTCAATTTGTCCTCTGAATGATCAATATCTTCTGATGAACATATACAGCAACTTGATTTTTCACCTCTACGTTTAATTTTGATATTAACTGGGTAGAATATTGCAATATCGTATCGTAATACGTATCTTATTGCGACGTCCTTGCCAATACTCACCCCTAGTCCTTTCTGTTTGATCAGAAGGAAATACGCATAAATCACCCATTCTGTAGCACCATTTCCATATCTATGTGTTATATAATGTTCGTCAGTGCTGAGTAATTGAACATTGTGTATCTTTAAGCCAATATGCCTCAAATGAATGCTCAGCTCTCGCGTCAAAATGATTATTTCTAAACAAACCGTGTTTAATCGGCTGCGTGCCTCTGCGGCTCTCTCCATCTGGAGGATGCTGTGTGACAGCTTCTCCTAAATTACAAATATCAATCTGCCACAGTGGGAACTCAGCTGCCAGTGGCCTCATGGGGGAACACGCTGACGCTACCAGCCTTCAAAACAAAGCCATCAAAACGTTTGCGAATGCAAGATGCTTTGCTTTGAATCAGCTGTGTTTTCCCTCTGATCACAGCTCCAGTGAAGCGATCGCAGCATGCGGTGTACAACCAGAGCGAGGGTGAAGATGTAGATTTAGCTAAACTGAGTGGTGAGAGCTGACCTAGGGTTGGCCCAGTGAGTGGTTCTGGGTAAGCTCCGTGTGGCTCCACTGCTCTCTCCCCCTGCGGCGGGGACCGACAGACGCCAGCACCAAGGGCTCCCAATCTGCTGTGTGATCAGCAGGACTCTCCCCAAGCGTGCTCACCAGCCCCCCTCCCTCCTTAACTGGTGACCTGCCCCCGGCAAAAACTCCCACTTACACTCCATCCACCATGTTTATTGATAAACTTCACCACAGGATTGCCTGCACTTCTTAGGAAAGCAATGGGTCCGTGGGGCGGCCTAATTCAATCAACGGTCGGAGAAAACACACACTTCATTCATCACCACCATGAGACAATTTCAGGAAGACTCCACTAGCGTTTCTCTCAGTGCTGGATGACCATTAACAAGCAGGCAAATTGCCTTATCTAAGTCCCACTGGGCAACTGAGAAGCTCGACCTGAGTGGAGCCAGTGGGGGTTATTAAACCCTGTTATCTGATCCATGTTTGCATAAACATTGGACTGTGCACATCTGTGGACGGTGGGCAACAATAATCACACAAAAAACAAATGAAGTTAATTATAAGGCAATCATTTGATGTCACAGCTCCCCTGGGGCTAATCTTATCTCTGCTGAGGCTGAATATCCCATCCCCAGCTGTGCATCTTTTGCATTAGAGCGTCATTGTGTATGTTTCCCACCGGAATTCAAAGCAAATGAAAACACTGAGATGCTCCGGCATTCAATATTAAAAATACTGTCAAAAACTGCTTTAACTGCTTCAATTTTCTGTCTTATTTTGATAAAGCTTAGAATGACACGGCACTGTGGTTCTAAGAAAATCTAATCGCTCAACTGTGTAAATGCGACAGAACTAGTTTTTTAATAATCAGTTAATGGACTTTAACACCACTCAGCAGTGGTGATGATGCTGTTTAAAGAAAGTGTCTATTTGTACGGTTGCGTTACAGACAACCTGCGGTGCTATTGGTACGGTTACCGAAGTACACGTACGTAGCGTCTTAGGGTTAGGGTTAGATTATAACCCAATATCTCAACAAGTTTTAGGGTTAGGGTTAGAGTTAGGTTTAGGGTACGGTTTAGTCTTAGTCACGTGACCTAAACTGGCCAAATAGGGGCGCTGCGTACGGATAGAATGTCGGTATATTGTTACGGCAACCGTACGGATAGCCACTGCCCTGTTTAAAAAAAAAAACACTGTGATTGTGATTCAACACTGAGAAAAGCACTGGCCGCTAGATATAGGCCACAATCTGTGACTACAGCATGAGCAGAGGGAGAGAATGAAAAATGTATGAAACATATTGACATAATGAACTAAATGGCTAAAGGGGTACTCATTATTATGGCAAAAAATATGTTTTTCAGAGAATTCAAGACATTTGATACTTTGCCATTTAATCAGCTGAGATTAAGGTGATGTCATGAGCAAAGTAGCTAATTGATGATCCAAAGTTCCCCAACAGATTTTATTTACACTTCCAAATTAATAATTTCCACCTCATCTATCCGTTACCACCTGACTGAAATAGGCTAACAGGATGCCGTGGCCTATTTTGGCAAAGTTTGGACGCAAGGCACAGAACACCGAATCCCAGCTAATATAAAAAGGCTAAACACTCACAGTTCACACAAGCTTAAATTCCATATATAAAGTTACAGCAGTGTGATACAATCAAAGTGGAATTTAGATATACCTGTACTTTCAAAATAAAACTGTGAGCTGAAAAATAAAATGCACTACTAATTCAGTGACTTGATTGACAGCACAAACATTACTACTACCTACTGACAACCCTCAATTTCCAAAAAGTAAAGTAATAATTGAAAAAAAAAATCATTATTATGATCATTTGTATACAAAAATATATAAAATTTTCAAACAACGTGTACATGTTACATGAACTTTAACTCTGATACAGTTTAAAAAAAACAATCTTTAGATACATTTCATTGGACATGGTCAATATTATTGGCCCACCGATATAATTGGCCGATGTTAGCTATCAAAGGAAATTTCGGTCTTCATTCGTATCAGTTTTTCCTCAGATACTGAAAATATATGCTGTCGTTTGAGACATTATTAAAACGAATATGGCAGTTCC
Organism: Gouania willdenowi; assembly: GCF_900634775.1. Classification (NCBI taxonomy): domain Eukaryota; kingdom Metazoa; phylum Chordata; class Actinopteri; order Blenniiformes; family Gobiesocidae; genus Gouania; species Gouania willdenowi. The sequence continues at coordinate 20,916,828 of NC_041064.1, forward strand.
TCACTTCTAAAGTTGAATAATTTAATCAGATTTTGCACATATGATGTTTATTTGTGGAATACGTTCAGTGCGGCATTACATTAAAAGTAGCATAAAATTGTTATCGGCATAAATTTAAGTATATTATATGACCTAAAATGAGAAATTAGGTGTAGGGGAGGGGTTCTGCATATATATCGGTATCAGTTAATATCGAAAGCAGAATTGTAGTGTTAGACAATATCGGCATAATGGACATCGGCAAACAGCTAATATCAAACATGCCTACATTTTATATTGATGCACAAAGCAAAACTCCTACAATTGATTTCAGGGCACAACATCACCAGCTCACATGCCAAAGGACACCTTGGATCTAATGTCTTTGTAACGAGTTTGAATGTAAAACAATTGGCATGAAGGCAAATAACAGGATGAGCAGAACAGAGGGGGGGGGGGGGGGGGGGGGGGGTGTAATCAACAAACACTTTAAACTTCACATTATGCAGCCATAATATAGGCATATGTATGATTTATCGCTATAGTTCTTTACAATTATACATTCAAATATTGTAAAAGCCTGAACAATTACTGTAATGTGCCAATGTAAAGTGTTGTAACTTGGTTGATCGGCTTAATCGTTCGTTACATCTAGTCTGTGGCTCTTTGTGAGCACAGTTGTTAAAATGTTACGTAAACCAGCGAATAAAGGCAACCTTCTGTAGCCACTAATTATTCAAAGGCCAGCAGTTAAACAGGAAGCTGACAGTTTCAGCACCATGGACAGCTATAGGTCAGTGACTGTAACTTATATACTCATCATTCTAGGATCATTTTACATTTTTTTTTTAATCTTTTTTTAACTATCAGAACCAATGTTCTAACTGGCTTTTTTCCCCTTACACATTGTCTCTGCTATACAGTATCTACCACACAGCATTTTTTTTTTTTTTTAATAACCTGTTCTGATGGAGAAAGATGCCTCCATAGGTTGGACGTTAATTGACTTTCATGCAGCCTTTGCACCCTTCCTCAGCGTGCCTTTACATCACATGTTCAGAATGAGTACTGACCGGCAGCCCACCCGCAGCGTCTCTTCAAACCGACCCTCAGCCAGCGGGAACGCGCGAGCACAGCATAAAAAATAAAATAAAATAAAATAAAAACACACACACAACAATCAATCAATATTGTTGGCGATCCCGGGGTTTGTCACCGAGGCTTTATGAGCTCGGGCGCTTCTCATCCAGGCGCGTTTCCAGAAATAGGATAATCGTCCATCATCAGTCGGATTCCTGCGTCACGCGTCGGCATCCTCACGTTTCCACCCAACTATAACCGCGCCGCACGCGCCCCCCGTGGGTACAGTAACTACAGCGCGTGGAAATATGAGGAGGGAAGAAAAAAAAAAACCCGCACAAAACGCAATCGGTCCCTTTCCAAATTACGCACAGACATTTTAAAGTCGTTTTGATTTTATTGGGTCTTTGATTTTTTTTTTTTTTTTTTTTTTACATTGGTGGTGCACAATGACGCACAGTGCACATGGACGGACACACAACACAAATCGTGTGCGTGTGTGGAGGGAGGGGGAGATAAGTTTTTGTAGTCATTTCTGGGTGAATTGTACAGTTAAAGCGCTGCCTGCGCTGGAGCCTCCATTCCCACATAAACTGTGTCTATAATCATATTAATAATAATAATAATAATAATAATAATAATAATAATAATAATAATTTAAAAAAAAAAAAAAAAAAGGCTTACTGGCAGACTGCCTTCAGGCTGCCGCTTCGTTTACACCTTTATCTAAATCCTCAGTGAGCCCTGAGACTGCACTGCAGAGGGTTTTCTCTGGAACCTCCATGATTACTGAGCTCATCATTGCTTTTTCAGGAGCAACCAATGCTCCATCTCTTTCACACTGCGACACTTACACGTTCTTCATTCATTGCTTTCCTAAATATGCTCAAAACATCAACATGATCCGATCTCTTATATAAGGATCGAGTTCTTTTGCTGAACTTCTCAGCAAAAAAATGGTTATTTATTTATTTATTTATTTTTTACATTTCTACAGAACTGCTGTACAGGAGAAAACTGAAAGACTCACCGGTGATTTAAATAATCACGTCTCCCAACTTTCCCCCTGAAATATGCCCAACAGGAAACATTTGGCCTTACCTTTGATTCCCTAAATGGTAGCTGTCTGTTTGTCAGTCAGTGAGGGACGGACATCACAACTCCAGGTCAGAAGATAAAACACGTTTCCACACGGTAAGCAAGTGATGCTCTGTGTACCAGCGAGGTTACCCATCCAGCCCAAGGTTCCGGGGTTTAAATCCAACACTGGAGGATGGAGATGTTGTCTTTGTGTCTCCTACGCAGATGGGACTTTGCGCACTTGGAATAAAAAATAAACACAGGTAAAAAAAAAATCAAAATAATAAAAATAAATAAATAAACACTAACATCGAGAATCAAATATTTGATCCCAGTGAGTTGGAGCCAATAATAAGCCGCGAATGAAAAACCACCATGTTCAGTTGAAAATGTGACTTTTAACGCAGACGGTGTGAATGTGGGGTGCTAATCCTCTCCTGGTGCTCCATCGTCGTCCCAGACGCGCAGTTTGGTGCTGCTCAGATGAGCCGCGGCGGAGATGCAGGAGGAGCGTGTGTGTGTGCGTGTGTGTGTGTGTGCGTGTGCGTGCGTGTGTGTGTGTGTGGTGGTGGTGGGGGGACGGGAAGGGGGGGGGGGTGTGTATGGATATAATAGCCAGATCCGATGGGGGGGTTTCCTCCGACGGTACCAGGAGAGTCTCTCCACGGTCCTAGTGCACCACCAACCCTCCCCGTGGACACCGGCTCACACCGAGGCTGCACCTGCGTTCCACCATCCGCATTAGTCACAGTGAAAAATAAATAAATAAATAAATAAAAACACTGTATCGTTACACAGAGAGACGTATATGCAAAAATTAAACGCCCACTTGTTGGAAGAAGGAGATGGGAATAATGTTTCGTTGGGTGAAACTCAGGAAACGAGGGCGGGGGGTGTGTTAAAATCCAACTATCAGTCCCATATAACGTAGAATACATATGCTTTGTAGCATTCTTTATTCATGTTTAATTTAAATCACGTGGCTGAAGTTTTTTGGTCAATAGCTGCAATTAAAATAAAAAAATAAAAAAAAAAAAAAAAACAAGGTTGCATAGCCCTGCAAGAGTTTAAGGCAATACATATAATAAGAATAATAAATAATGCATTGGATTCCATATAGTGCTTTTTATAGACACTCAAAGCACTGTACATTGATGTGCATTATTTTTTTCATTCTGCACACGGTGGTGGTAAGCTACTATTGTAGCCACAGCTGCCCTGGGGCAGACTGATAGAAGCAAGGCTTCCGAAATCTGACAAGATTGGGCAATGACAGACAGGTATGGAAACATTTACAATCTTATTTTGTTAATAGAATATTTGTTATAGGAGTCGCTGCTTTTGCTACTTCTCAGAAAATGAAAAGCATGAAGTTTTTGGTCAATGTAATTCCAGCAAGTTAATTGTGTCTTCTTTCTATAATTATTGTGTGTTTTCTTTTTTTTTGTCAATGGCTGCAATTTCAAAAAACAAACAAGGTCAGACCTGGACAAGAGTCTAAGGCGATACATTTGATCTCATGCACCTTTTATAGATCATATCTTCTCATTTTTGTTACAAAGCCAAAGAGAAAATGTCCAATGAAGCGGTTGAATCTTTGAGCAACAGATGGATGTAGGAAGAGATGAACCAAATAGGTGGCCTATGGTTTTAATTGATATTGATTTGAACTGGGCATCACAGCCCAGTAAACTCTGAAAACGAGCAAGTGAGTGAGTGATAATTGACCGGACACATAAAAATGTTGTGTATAGGCCCAAACTGTTGCTGCCAAATCATTCTGAAGTATTGAATTCCAACAGTTTTGCTGCTGCTGGTTCTTACTGATGAACAACTAAAGGTAGGACCAAGCATTGTGCAACACTTTATCACAATATTAGAATGTCACATGCTTTTCCAACTGCTACATCCTTCTCAAATGAGCATGTCTTTTTACCAAAGTCCAAAGATCTCTATTGCTGCCAGAAAATGTAGATATGCTAATGTTGTTGAAAAGATCGTATCTTAAATCTGGGACGTGTAGACTGTTCTAGTTAGATTTGTGTTGTTGTTGTTGTTATGCCATGTTCATTCACAGATAAAATATTTCATTTTGAAGAATGTCATGTGATGATGGCAGGGTTTGGTTTTAGTTTTAGACTGGCATGGATTTTCAGTCTTTATTTTTGTATTCAGTTTGCAGAGTGGTCCTTTTTGCACTTTAAATAGGAAAAATTGGTTATACCTGTTATTGTTTATTCTATTTTTCTATATTCCTGGTAAGTTGAAAAGTTCATACCTAGAGTAAGTATGTTTGTATGCCTAGAGATAAAGTCAACTAAAAACAGGGTTACTTTGTTTTTAAACTTCAACTTTTTATTTATTGATTTATTTTTTGGACTTTTTTTTCCCTTTCCATATTGTTGTATTGTGTTGTGAACTCTGTCCATCCTCTCATCCTTAGCCCTTTGTTTATGTAGTTAGAAGAAGTGATGCCTCTGCAGTTTATTGTTTGTAACTGAACTTATAATCAGCCATGTTGTCCTATATAGATAATAAGAATATACCTTTTACAAGAGATGTTATTTGATCTCATTTTTTAATATTTAGATCAGGGGTTCTCGACTCGTCTCACCCTGGGACCCACATTTTGCCTCGGTCATCAAATCGTGATTCACTTTTTTTTTTTTTTTTTTTTTTTTTAATTCAACCAACCAAATTTAGTTTTTTTCAAAGATAGCTATTGAAAACATGCATATAGAATATTTTTTAAAACATAAATCTTTACATTTTGCCTTGCAACATGCTCAAAAGAAGTCAAAAGAAGTCACACATGACAGACATTAAGTTTTTTTTTTTTTGGCCAGCTTTCCGCGACCCACCCAGTACAGATCCGTGACCCACTTTTGGGTCCCGACCCACCAGTTGAGAATCACTGATTTAGACTATATACTATTTGTTTTAAATGTGAATTTCTTATTTGTAAATTCTCCCAAGACTGAATTTATTGAGTCATCCATCCACCTACCCTCGACTGTCACTTCATCCACTTTAAAAGTAGGGCAAACACATATAGGATAAACTCCCTGTCGGTTTAGCACAGGCAAACTGTTCTAAAATAAATGGGTTTAATCATGTTGTACTGGAGCCTTCAACAGAATATTTGTTTCTTTTAAAGTTTTAAACCCCAAACAAATAAATAAAAAGGGAACCAAGTGCATGGATGAATGGACTTTCCTTCAATTATAAATTATGGGTCTCTTTGTGGTTTGCTGAAGTTCCAAAGCCATCATCCAACTGCAAAACTAAAAACAAATATGAGCCTTTCATTCCAACCGATTGTATTGAAGAAAGGATGCAGCCTTTGGCAGATTGCCAGAATGCACCACGACCAAGCAAAAAGAACCAATCAGAGCCAGGATTGTGTTTGATGGACTGTCTGACAGCTGTTGCTCACAGTCCCCGGTAATTACTGCTGCTTGATTTACATTATGTTGGATTTGTAATTGTTACACTAGAACTCTGTGGTGCATGTTTTTGTTCATGTGCGTGCAGCAGCCTCCGTGTGGGCTGCTGTAAGTGACACTGTGTTGTTGCTGCTGCTGCTGCTGCTGATGTGTGTGCACATTGAGAAAGATAAGCGCTGCAGTAATATGCTTTTAACAGAGCATGTTACTGTGATGCTGCTGTCGAACTAACGTTAGCTTGTTAGCTCCTCTGAGGGAGGGACTTTGGAAAGTTTGGAGGCAGGGCAAGAGAGTAGCGGAGAGAGGGATCTGAGAGTTGCGGACTGCATCTTTAAGTGTTGTTTGCTAAATTATGACACCTTTTGCTATTATAACCCCTTCGGCTAAATTACGACACCTGGAGCTACTGTATATTGGCATTTTTTGGGTTAAGTGGAGGGATCTAGTGGGGTTAGATAGGGTTAGGAATAAGGTTAGGGGTTAGGGCAGTATTTCTCAAACGGGGGTCAGTGATGGCACTAAAGAGAGAGAGAGAGAGAAAGAAAGCAAAATTAACAAATAAAGTGCCAGTCTTGGCCCCACCCCAGGTGTGAGATGACGGGAAATGATAAACGATAAAAATAAAATGTTTGATATCATATCATGGGTTCACGATCCAAAAAAACCACTGCACAAAATACTGTTTCTTTCCACTTATTTACAAAATGCAGTTCTTTAAAATATGTGTTATCAGTCGTTCATTCCATTATTATGCTCTATAGTTGTTTTTCATATCATTCTGAGCAAAATGTTGTCGTCGGACAAAGGGAGTACTTGGATTCAGAAATAAGAGAATTCAATTCAATTCAACTATATTTATATAGCGCAAATTACAACAAAGTCATCTCAAAGCGCTTAACAAAATATCCATAATAATAAAAAAAAAAAGAACCCTACAAAATCCACATGAACAAGCATTTAGCGACAGTGGGAAGAAAAAACTTCTTCTTATTTATAGGAAAAAATCTCCAGCGGAACCAGGTTCAGAGGTGGTAGTCATCCGCTTCGACTGGTTGGGTTAGTGAACAGAGGGACAAACAGAATAGGATAGAATGATAGTCCATCCAAGTGTCCCAGACTAGTTGAGCCGTGAGCCATTGATCAGGAACTGCCAGCTCCAGCATCAAGACACCGGAAACTGAAAAGAGAGCGGAGGGAGAGGAGAAGGCACAGACTGCAGGAAAAAACATGACACACTATGATACGCTCATTCCTGGTGGTTAGGTTAACATTACACGTCTTGCGGCATCCTCCATGCTCTGAAATGCTACCACTACAGACAAGGTTTCATTTTGTACTGGTCGCACTTAATGATGTATAGGGTGAGAAAGGGAGAACTTGAGCCAAAAAAGTTCGAGAACCACTGGGTTAGGGAAACAAAGGATTAGGGTTAGGGTTAGGGTTAAGGGTAAGGGTAACGAAGGTTTGGGGTAACGAACAACACTTAATGACAGCCTTCATTAAACCTTATTCATGCTAATGACAGTGTATGTCAGCTTTATGTATAAAACATCAAGTAAAGTGTTACCAAATGTACTTTATAATCATAAAAAAAGAGAAAAAGCTCAATTTATGTTGTCTAATAGGAAGGGTTAGTTCATTGTGTAAAATGTTTCAGTGTGACCTCTGGTCAGGCAGGGAGTACCTTTTCTCAGCATGTAGATGTACTTACCCATGACTCAGAAAACTTGTCACGGAACTAAAAGCCTTCCTAGTTTTTCCTTTTACAGAGAATAGCTACCTGACCGTTACGCTGGCTGATATGACATAAACCCACCTCTTCATTTCTCTAAATAACATGCACACTCAATCATTCCTTCTGCCTCTAGCTCTCTCACATAATGCTGCCTCCTCAATATTCAGTAGATAAATGGTGCATGAGTGATGCCATAGAAACTGCTTAGAGATCACAGGACTCCATCACATCTTCCTCCCACACGTTTCTCTCCTGCTGCTGCATTGTCCAGTGTTTCTGCTCCGTGACGCCGCACACCAGCCTCCTCAACAGGACTGTAACAGTCTTTTTTTATGATCTGTTAATCATTTCAGGATGGTGTGAATAAATCTGCAGAAAATTGACCACAATAGTTTCTTCACGGCAAGAAGTTTCTGTGTTATAGCTCTTGAGGTCTGTTCTGTATTAGGTTTATATAAGAGTTTGTGGGTTTTCTCTGAGTCCTTTGTGTCCTTTCTGAGGCCGAAAAGCTATGTATGACCTAAATGTAGGACAGTGACGAACATGGATGTTGATGATGGGATGGACTGCAGTGTGCCTAATACACAAAATAAGATAAGGAGGTCTAAAAGATTAATGGTTTTGGACGATAACGAACAGTCTTCATAACAAAGATAAAAACAGTAGAGTCCTCATAGATCAATGAATCAAAGGTATTTCTCCGAAAAATGGGAGAAATTACTCACAAACAATGTCAAAGTTTGAACTTTCCGCTTACAAGATTGTTTTTTACTCCATCACAAATAATTGGTTTGTTGACAACAATTGGTCTTGTGAATCCCATCGGGGTTCATTTGGATACCTGTACAATTTTCAAAATAACATTTTTCCACCAAGGAGGTAGGATTTTCACTTTTTTTATTTATTTGTTGCTAGTACTTTTAGCAGGATTACATCAACATTTTGGCCATATTTGGGTGTTTCCATGGCGACAACATCCCTGATCGTTTTGGCACAACTTTCAATCCGTGAAAACGGCAGAAACATCACTCGAGCAGTAATTTTGTAGCATCATTAGTGGATTAGAACAACTTCTGGAATATATACCAGTACAACTTAAATAATATTAGTTGTCGTTCCCAGCAGCTTTACATAAAGACATTTTAATATGATAATTTCAAATACCCCTCGACCTTGAAAACATAAACAAGCATGTCAGAAAGTTGATGGATAATTTCACCATGGTGGGTTTTTGGTTTTCTAATTTTGTCAGTGTGTGCTGTGGTTTGCTCCAGGTACTCAAGTTTTAAACCAGTCTTTACTAAGATGTCGATTGATTATTTATTCATACTGAATATGTGCGACCTTAAAAACAGTGATACGTTTTGAGGGAAACATTTGATATCATTTACGTGTAAGGTTGTATTCAAGTGTAAATCAGTTTAAGTCTTAATTCAGTTGCCAGCATTAGTTTGGGTTTTTGTCCACTTTATAGAAAGTAAAATTCCTTTAAAAGATTTGAACTCTATTGACTCTGGTAGACTGGAAACTGTTCCAGGAGAGCCGAGCTTGTAGCCGTTAAAGTGCTGGTATAGGCTTTGGTTACCACCCCAGACCCTGGACAGGATTAGAATTCTTAGAGGCTGTAATAGTGTTATGAAAAATAACGTTTTAAAGAAAATTGTTATTGTGCCTTTCTCGGTCCCTGGTCTTTTATGAGCAGAGAAGAAACACATTAAGACAGTTGGGAAAACAAATCTCAGTACTGGGGGAAAACAGCCCACACACATACAGTATAAGAATATGCAGACTTAGCTAAAAAAAAATGCTGCCTCTAAGTGGTGCAACCCTCTATAGCTGGATGTCCCTTTAAACACATGAATATGCATGTGCATTACTGTAAAGAATTTTACTCAGCACAGTCTGTCAACATGACTGTCAGGAATGAATCAAGCGTATGTGCATATTATAATGACTTCTTCATGTTTCCCTACACAACCCACTCTCATCAGAGTGGCAAAAATGGCTGCTGTTGCATACCTGGAGATGGTGTTAATCAGGGAATTGAAGTCAAACATGCAATAATATTGTCCAATAAATGCTTAAAAACGGTTTAAATTATTTATTTATTTTTATTTTATTTGTGTATTTCAGTGGGGCAGTATGTATTAATGTAGAGCCAAAGTTGTAAATACACCAAATTTAGCTAAACACTCATTTCCATCCGTAGACCCATGGTGCAGGGGGTAAAAGCCCTTACATAATATAAAAGGCTAAACATACACAGCTCTACAACAGTAATACAACAATAAACAGTGACAGTGTTATGAAAAATACAAACACACCAGACATAATAAGACAATACATGATACAATACAATGATCCTATTTCAATGCTAAGGTGCTTTGATTAAAATGCCTAAGCCTGTTTACTATAACAAGATACACTCATACATACACACAAGCACATACTCACACACACAATACCCTAAACACGTTTCAAAGATTTTAAAAATGGTGTTTCTCTAGGACAGTATATATATATATATATATATATATATATATATATATAGTTGCTCAGTTGGCTTGAGTGCAGTAAAAACTGCAAATGATCACACTGTGAAACAAAAATCAACATGAGAGAAAATCATACAGTGGGGGTAGGACTTTGTTGCCTTTATTGTATTGAAAGGTCGTATCTGTTTGAAGTTATTAGTCACCCTTTTAATGTGTTTCTTGAAAGACTAGTCTAGTACAACCCCAAGATGCTTAAAGTGAGTCATCAACTCCACTTCCACTCCATCCAGAACCACAAAAGACCTTGTTTGATACATTGCTTTGTTACTGAAAGTCATGCATTCTTTTTTGAGTTTAGCATGAGGCAGCTTTGTTTAAGCTAATCATGTACTTTGTTGAGTCCAACAGTAAGATTGGCAGCAACAGTCTTAATATCTTTACCTTGGGTGAACAGAACTGCATTGTCGGCATACATCAACATATTAAGCTCAGGGCAGACACCAGGTAACTTGTCGATGTATAGCAAAAATAGCAATGGCCCGAGCACAGAGCCCTGTGGGACTCCAACATCACTGCTGAGGCACTGGGGCTTTACTCTGTTTATGTTGTCACATTGAATTCTGTTTGATATATAAGATTGAAACCAGAACAAAGCATCTGCAGAGAAGTTGAAATGTGAATCCAAACTGCATTCTGTGAAGTGGAGTAAAGCCTTTATCAAGATGTGAAATAACAGATTTGCTCTACATTTTTCAGTGATTTTAGCTACAACAGGTAATAAGCTAATTGGTTGATAACTGGTGATCTGAGTTTTAGACCCTGATAGACCCTTTTCCAAATGATGGAACAGCTTTCTGATTAATAGAGTGCCCCAGCGTCCACTTTCAGAAAGTTGGAGTCATAATCAATCAATGTACATCTCTGGCTTTAGAATTATTAAGAGCTTTGATGATTATAGCTATCTTGGCCTCTGTTATTTTTGTAATTGAAAGATGGACTTCTCTACATATAGGATAAGGTAGTACAGTGAAGAGGGGAAAATACTTTGTGATTTCAGTTATACTATCAACAAAGTAAATGTTGAAGGCGTTGGCCACCACCATAGGGTCTCCAACTAATTCATTATGAAGCTCATTTTCCAACGGTTTTTCTCCATTGTTAGAACTTCTGCCTTAAAGTTTGTTTACATTTTTTTTTCTCCCATTGCCTTTATCGCTTTCAATGATGTTGGGAAAAAAATTATAGCATTTGCTTTTTTTATAGTTTGTGTGACTTTATTATGCGCATGTACAAAATTTCATTGATCTGTAGATAAGCCAGATTTGAGATATTTTTTAAGTAACGAGTCCCTAATTTTAAGTAGGTCTCTGCAATTTTGATCAAACCAAGGCAGACTATTTCCTTCTTGATCTTATAACTAACCCACCTCTTTGATTTGACTAACAATAGCTTTGCTACTTATTTCAATATTTTGTAACAAGAACACATCCAGCTCTCTGTTGAGCGGAATCAATTCATCCATCTAATTTCCCACACATAGAGAGAGACAATCACAGACACACATTCTCACTTCAATGAGCAAATTAGAAACACCAAATGGCCCAAACAATAAAAGGGTCCTTGCTGGGAGGCAGGGATGCTTTTGCCTTGAGTGGCCCTTAAGAACGGTCATGACTTACAACAAGAAAGCAAGGACATTTGAAAAAAAAGCATCCTTTTTAAATTTCTTTTGACCTTTTCATACAGGATCAGGGTCACACGCTGCTGCAGCCTTTCCCAACACCCTTTGCAAGTTGTCAGAAAGTTTTCACATAATCAACACACAAAGGTGGCCAATCAGAGACAGAATCACTTACTGTGTCAGTCAAGTTAAATAATCTATTGATCCCATCATAGAAGTTTTAATCACCCAAGGTCAACCCAACGCCTCAATGAAAGACCAGAGGGCTATTGAACTCATCCTTTAGAAATTGCATAAATTGAGCATTTAAACCGTAAGTACAAGTGGATCTGTCTATGATAAGTGCTGTAAACCAACGGCTGTAGAAGAAGTGATATGCCCTCTCAGTGCACCAGCCCTCCTAGTGATGCTGCCCCGGCTCCTCAGACACATTTTATTCACGTAAGTAACTCGAGGTTTTCATACTCTGGGTTAATTGACCCACTTCATACCAGCTGTAATGGAATCAGATACCTGGGGTTTCCTATCGCAAGGTATGTTGACCCAGAGTTTATGGATAGACTCAGAGTTTGTTGAGCCTCCTATATGTAATACACTTCAGAACACAAACTCCTATCTGTTAAGTTGGGATACAGATTTTTCCGTAACACTTCATTTGAAGTTTGATACATAAGGCAGACATTACGCTGTCAGTATTATGACATGACACCTGTCATTAGCATGAATAAGGTGTCATTAAGTGTCATTCGTGACCCTAACCCTAACCCTAGCCCTCCCTAACTAAAAATGCCCGCAACCTAACTTCACCACTCATCCTAACCCCCCTCCCCTAACCATTCCATCCCTCTAAAGGCTCAAACATACTCGGGCAGACCCAGCGCACAATGAACTCTCCTCAGAGCTCACACGCTTGAGCGCACTGCCGCGTAGGAGTTTCCCATAAAATCCTACATGTTCCATGATTATTAGCGCTTCTCTGTAGTTCTTGTACTCCTGGGACGTGTTTTACTGTCGTAGCTTGTCTGCCAGTCTCTCCTCGAAGCTCGTGTTCATCTTTCCTGCTCTGTTTCACTTGGATGGTGAAATGCAGGTCGGTGTTACATTTAATGCAGGTTGAGGCTGGAAGCTGGGCGAAGTCCAAACAGACCCGGTTGTGGTGAAGCCTAAACAGGCTCCCATCTCTGATCAAGGTCACATCGAGAAAAAAACATCCCTTACCTAACCCCTAACTCCAACCCTAACCCTACCTAACCACACTAGATCCCTCCACCTAACCCAAAAAATTAATAATTTAGCAAAAGGTGTCATAATTTAGTGAACAACACATAATGATAGCCTTATTCGTGCTTAAGTATAAAACTTCAAGTAAGATGTTACCAAATTGACAAACACAAGTACAATTCTAATGAAAATTTTCATTACACAAACCTATTTGAAAGGCTAGTAATAAACTAGACTATACAGTATATGCTTTTTCAGGGTTTGCCACATTTTCTACACACGCACACACGCACGCACGCACACAAGCAGATGTTTCTTGGAGTTTGTGGACTGATACATACTCATTGCCTAATTGCAGGTTTATCAAATCCACAGGATGCGGGTGCCAAGCAGTCTCCAAACGGATGCCAAGTGACAGTAGGTCGTGACCTTCCTGTAATTGTGGAAATGATGCAGTTTTCCCTCATCTGGTGTGCACATCTGTGGGAGTGAAAAACAACTCACATTTAGAGCACATGGCTGAATTAAATCCCACACATTGGAGTGACAGCAGTGGCACTCCGACCAAAGCATCAAAGGGTAACTTTCAATGTTTTTATCTTTCGAATTATCTCTAGCTTTCAACGGGTGCCACGTAAAACAAAACCCATACAAGTGCGAGGAGAACATGTCAATTCCACACAGAAAAGACTCGTGTCCCCATTCAGGAAGGACCTTTTTGCTGTGAAGCAGACATTCCAACCTCTTCATCATCACAGGAAAGATATCATTATCATTACAGGGTGCTGTGATCATTTCCATAACCTTTAGATCAAACAGCACAGTCCCTGCATGAAATGCTGTTTAAATCACTCTGCCAAAACAGTCAGGTGGTCCATCACCAAAGACAGATTAAAGGTTAAAGCAGAGCTAAAGAGTGGGAGGTGTTGATTGTGAACTAAGTGTCCGTCTGGGGCTTCATTGGAGTGCACCACCCACTGCTGGATGTTCATGAGATAACAAAAATCCCTCATCATGGTGCCACTGTTACACTGAGGCTACTAAATGTGTCCTTCATGTTTGATTGTAAGTTTTTCTAGTGTTTTGCCTCATGAATATAAACTCCACTTTTGTGCGAGAGCCCTCATTTTGACATCCATTAGTCACTTTGTTTCTCCAAATAACCAATATCCCTCCATGGTGAGACAAATGCATAATTTATTCATTGCTCATTTTTCAACATTTAGAAGAAAGCCTATTAATAGTTTTTATGTATCTATTTATTTGTTTGTTTGTTTTTTACAACGAAAAGGATTCCTGCAGTATGAGTACAGTCCAATTATTCAACAGTGCACCATGTTTTGCATCTTCAGAACATAATCCTATAACTTTAGGGTGTAATTTATCACTACGCTCTTGATTCTTTGGTTTTAATAGAAAAGATGTCAACACAATTAGTGCATCGTGTACACAGAATGTTAATCACTTTGAGTAGCATTAGCTTCTAAAAATGAAAACACAAACATTTGACAAAAGTAGTTGATTTAGGTTTTGTAAGAAGCATATGCAATATGTTTTTTTATTTTATTTTATTTTTTATGATCCATCTTTCAGTTCAATCCAGATCTTGACTTAATAATTGCTGATCAGTGTTGTCCTACCACATCTGAGTTCATTAAGGGATTTTTCCAAAAAATCAAACATTAGTTCCACCTGAGCCTTGATATGTATAACCTATTTCATAAAAATGGTTTCCTGTGTGCTTGTTAACTCTCATGTGATTAAGAAAATGAATAAAAAATAAATAAAAAAAAAAAGTAAAAAGAAGCTAATTTACATATTATATAATTTTGACCTTGTTCATGTTCCAACTGGCTTCAAAATGTTTCAATAAATCTGTAGACAAGATTCAGTGTGGAGACACCACTGCATTTCCTCACTGCTGTAACACGTGTCAACACCATTACTCAGTCTCATTATGATCTCCCATCTAAACTAAATTATACATCAAGCAACCAATCAAGCGCTTGCATCAGATGCCACGGTGTTAGCTGTCCTGATGATTCCCTGTTGAGCTCTTTCTTTTTAATCAAGAGACTGGAGCAGGATCAGCGTTTTCCATCCAAAGAAATTCATGGAAAGGTTGGATGGCTGTAAGTCAGGGAAAACAAAAAACAACAGAACACATATTCACATGTTAAACAACTAGCTCTCTGCCTTTGATGCAAAGTGCATTTGTGTGTTTTCTGCTTGTGCACTATAATCGACAAACCAAAGCACATGCTAACTACTTAAGTTTCTATGAGATACAAATAGTAATGAATGTACTGCATGAATGGAGTGACATTGTTGCATTTGAAGGGCTTCTTTTCTCATTCTAACTCTAACTCAGCCACTATAGAGGTTGGGTTGCTTTCAATTTCGGTCTTTCATGACTGGGAAACTCATAATTACAGTTTTTCACTGCAGGAGGTTGTGGGTGCCATTCTCATTCACTGGTTGAAATTTATAAAAGCATATTGATCAATATATTAGCACTGACAAACTTATTTGAAATTAGTTACTTGGAATCTAATGCGCAAGGCAAGATTACAGTTGATTATATTGTTGTATGACACGGCCTAAATAGGGATGCTTGAAAGCACACGTGTTAAAGTCGAGGCTCGGAGGCTGACTCCGGTCCTTAAAGCTGCAGTATGTAAAGTTTTTTTTTGCCGTCATTCAGTTAAAAATCCACAATTACCTTTCAGCTTATCTGCACATTATCTTGGCTATGAAAATGATGATGATGATGATGATGATGATGATGATGACGATGATGATGATGATGATGAATGCCTTTATTGTCATTGAACACATATACCATGAGATTAAAACAAGTCAACTTCAGTAACAGTGCAAGAAATAAATAAACAAATAAACAGTATAACATAGGACATAAATAAATAGTACAGGAAAGGAGGTAAAGTGAACAGTATGTACATTTTGTATTAAAAAAATAAAAAAATAAACAACTACATTGCTATATACAGTGTCTGGTGTATAGCACATTGTCTATATATGCGGTTCAATGATATTACACATCAGTGTTTTTTTGTATTCAAGCTTAAGTAAACAAGGAGTGTGATGTTCTTTTTCAGCCAATAGGAGGTGTTTTTACAAACAAAATGCTCAGTGAGCTGTTTTGAGTGTTACTATTGGCTGCTCGACAAAAGTCGATCTATGTTCGCATCCTTTCTTCGTCAAAATCCGTTAAGTACTTTAGATGTAATCCTGCTAATAGACAAACAAAATATATATGAACAACGGTGAAAATATTACCGCCTTGATCATATTATACATTAGTTCTATAGTTACAGTATATATCAGTCTCTCCAATTTCATAAATTCAATGAAGCTACGATATCTACAGGGGCTTGCTGTCTTCTCTTGTATATATCATGACTGTCAAAAGGAGTCTTAATCTTTTTATTACTTCTATATCAGTTATGTGTGGAGGTGCAAACTAGGGCACAATAATGTTGGAATGGATTTTTTCTTTCTCACCCAAAATCAGCGGCCCACTTGAGATTTGACTCCTCCGTATTTGGTACCTGAGCAAAAAGAAGTTTGAAAACCTTGCTTTAAAGAAAACACCACTTTTGTAAAAAAAAAAAAAAAAAAAAAACAGAATCGATGTCTCTGTGTGTCCTGGGGCGTGCTGCCTGTGGGGGGCTGTCCAGGCTTCCATGCGTTCCTTTGGGACTGCTTGATATACAGTACTGTTATAGGTCATAAACGGTGCTCTGGCTCTTGCCATGACATACAGTAACTTAGAAATGTCATCTTGTAGCAAATAGCTCTTTGGCACACTCAAAACAACACACTCCCTTGCCAAGTTTCTCAGTTTCTTAATCTTTTGAAACATACATGTTATTGCGCAAGCACAGCCTATTTACTCAGGTGTAGGACAACATTCTGATTATTACCTCCTAATAAGGTTTATCATACCTCAGGGAGGATTGGTGATGGCTACCTACATTTTTGTAATAGAATGGAAAAACAAGCATACCTATAGGTCTTGGAACGGTTACACAACATGCATTGTCAACCTAAGATGACTAATGCAGACAGAAATGGTAAGTTGTTGTGAAAATCTCTTAGAGGAACTGAGAGGAACCAGTGGCTCATTCATGAGTTCTGACTACATTTTGAAAAAAGTATGGTTCATTTCAAACAGTACCCTGCTTATATTCAGTCTACTGAGCTGACAGTTCAGGTGAAAGTTTAATAAGCAATTTATTTGGATCTTTTACACTTCCGTGCACACTTATGTTTGAAGGTTAGTTTCACGGTCAGGGGAAAAGTGATGCATTCAAATCCCTCAATTGTTTTATGACCTGCTGGTGTGTTTACTGAACTGGAAGTAAGACCACTATCTCTATTTTTAGATCTGCAAGAGCACAAAGGGGGAAAAAATACATTTTAGCAATATAAAATAAAGGAGATAGCAGAGTCTAAGCCATCCATCCATCCAGGTCTATTTCAGTTTGATGGCCAGAGGTTGTTTAAATGTAATGATAGTACCATCAGTGTTGTAGTTTAAATTCTGACCACCTTTAAAATTTACCATTTAGTGAGTTAAGCATAAAGTGCTCACCTTTACTATCAAAGTGAAAGTACAGAGACTACATGTCAAAAACTACTCAAATACAAGTAAAAGTTACTAAGTCAAAATTATATTTGTGTGAAAGCACTGAAGTGTTTTGCATTAAACATTTAGTATTGAATTAGAATTTAGTGTTTAATAAATATTTAAAGTAATTGAAAATCTACATATTTCTAATCACTATGCTTGCAAAATTCGCCCTGCGATGGACTGCCGCCCTGTCCAGGGTGTACCCCCGCCCAGCGCCCAATGAGAGCTGAAAATTGGCACCGGCAGACCCCCGCGACCCTGATAAAACGGGAATTAGTGGGTTTGAAGATGGATGGATGGATGCTTGCAAATAAGAAAACACTGATGCACAATCTGTTACATGTTTATAGTACTGTAGTACAACAGAGTAACACTATGGTGTTTCATTAAGTACCATAACAATTAGGTTTTGGTTTAACAAAACCATATTGAACCAACCAAATCACCATATTCACAATGAACAAAGAGCTGTTCAAAAAGTGCAACATTACAGAAATGAAGGTAAGAAGAGTTTAATAACTCCTGTATTAACAAAAAATAAAACATACTGTATTGTCGTTACTTATAGTGACATTTGAGCATCATGGTATATTCAACAAACACTGAAGAACTAATAAAATACAATGTTTAGTGCATAGTGTTTGTTTAGCTAACCAGACTTTATATTGCCAGTAATAAATTGCTGTTTTTGGTTTCAAAAACCTTGAATGTGGGCCTAAAATATGGCCATGAATGCTGAGGAGTATCAGCATCCAGATTCATTGCTGAGCTGCTGCACAATGTTCTCGGTGGTCCCAATGGCTTGGAGAAGCCCCCAGCCCTAGACAGAGCCCATCGGTTTGCTGCTGGCTTATCACCTGAGGGGAGGGAGACCGCGGCCATTCATTGTCTGTGTGTCACATCACAAGAGTGAACGGCCGGCTGGAGTTCTGCAGAAAGCAAATCTATATATTCCCGGACTATAGTGCCGACCTGACCAGACACCGTGTGGCCTTCAACGAGGTAAAAGCTTCACTTCGGCAGTGGGAGGGAGAGCGCTATGGACCGCATGTCTCCTATAACGGTGAGACAGGGTATTTGACACCTCCAGTGGAGTGAAACATTTCATTGACTCTAGATTTGAGGGAGACAAGTACCACCCTTAATAGAGCAGAATGAATAATCGGCGCTGATGCTCCGACACATTGTTCACATGTGGCCTATATGTACTGTATATGCAGTCCCTTCCAAAAGTATTGGAACGGCAAGGTCAATTCCTTTGTTTTTTTGTCTACAGAAGACATTTGGGTTTCAGATCTAACAAAAGGTACTCTGTCCTGAGTTGTTTAACACATCGAGATGTAATTACCATGAAAAAAACTTTTGTCTCATAGTCATGTTTTGTGTGTGTGTGTGTGTGTGTGTGTGTGAGGGCGTGTGCGTGTGCGTGGATGTGTGCGCAGGCGCAGTGAGCCAGGCACACTCTGTGTCAGGATAGCCGAGCTGAGACGGGGGCGTCATGGCCGTCCCATGGCGTTCCGTCTGGCAGAGCGCCAACACTCTGCTGTGGTTTCACTTTTTGCTCGCTTTGGGTGAACCGTGTGTGTGCGTGCGTAATTCAGAATTAAATTTGCGTTAGGAAGTAAGTGTTTACAAGGTCAGTTTAAAGAGGATTTAACTAAGGATGCCGGCCGATCGATCGTGCCGATTTCCGTTATTTTGGGTGATCGGCGATTGTCCGAGTGCTTATTTGTAAAAAGAGCAAAGTTACTACGAGGGAAATGATGGAGTTCATGGCTTTGGATTTGAATAAAAACCTTCCACTAATGTACAAGTGACTGTAATAAGTGTGAGAACAACTAACCTGTGTCATGTTCATTCTGTCATTACCCTTTGACATATGAAAATGTCACACATGATGCACTTTATTGTTTTTGAAGAATGTTTGACTTTTAGCTTTTGCCCTGTCAGCTGTTGCAAGTTTGTTTTAGAATAATATTTTTACATTTAAATATCCACAAAGCTGCTGCATTTGGACATTTTTTATTTTTGCACCACAAGGAACCTTAAAACTCGACACTTTATTAGTGATTTAAGATGTTTTGTTACGTTTGTCCAGTAGATTATTATTTTATCATCTACCAAAAAACCTGTGATTTTCTTTATTTGTAAAACAAAATACTGCTGTAGTGTGCACTTTATTTTAGTCAAAGAGCTCCAAACAGGTCTGCAGTGTTACCTGTTGGACGCGTTTATTTTGTTTTTACAATGTGAAAAATGAAAGACAAAAGGAACTGATATAATTTAGTTCAAAACTTTTGATTTATAATTGAAATAACTACCTCATGTGCAGTTAAAACAACATGTTTGTAATGTTTCACAGGTATTGTTTAATGTTTTACAATAAAATAAGATTAAAACATTCAGGGTGTATGATGTCAGTTATAGAAAAAAAATCGGGATCGACCAAAATTGGTATCGGCCGGTCGGACTTTTAAAAGAAAACGGTGATCGGCCAGAAAATTGCAATCGGTGCACCCCTAGATTTAACTTTTATTCTGAATTAAAGAGGAACGTGACCGTCTCAAAGTGTTTCTCTGTCATAACTTCATGCTGGTGCATTGCTTTTTTCCCCAATTTATTAATTTAAATATATGAAAACACAATATCACCCTACACATTTCACAATAAACCCAAATGTCTCTGACGTCCCACTTTCAAACACAACCTCATTTGGCCGTCCATCAAAAAGCTACTTAACCTTCCACTTTTCTATAGGAATGCATGCTTCCTATGGGCATTGTTGCATTACTGTTTTTGCTTTTTCCCAATGGCTAAAAAAGCAAAAGGCACCGGTAGTGGTGAAATATCAGTGGAATGGGGTTCAACTCCCTACAGTATCCTTGCTAAATGCCAAAATATATAAAAAACACAATAGTTATCACTCTATACATTTTACAACAACCTTAAATGTCCCTGACGTCCCACCTTCAAACACAACCTCATTTGGCCATCCATGAAAAATACACTTAACCTCCTACTTTTCTATAGCAATACATGCTTCCGACGGGCACAGAACTAGTTTACATAATGTAGATATGTACAAGGGTAAATTGTAATTTAAGAGCTACTACTTTCAGTTCACTGTATCCTATAATAGTTGGTTATTTTATTTTATTATTTTTATTTTTCATCACGGGACCAGTGTTTTGATTTGGTAGATAGGATTCTCAGTGGAAGCAGGGAAGCTTTGGGTGTTCCGTGTCTGTCAATTGGGGGCAGCACAAGGGAAATTGGGGAGGGGGGGGTTGGGGGCAATGTGTTTAAATGTTTTTATTAAGTTTTTGTTTTTTTATTACGCAGTATTAAAGATAGCAGCTGACTGTCGTTTTGAATGCATGATGACACGGATCAAGCATTTTCATTCCAAAGGAGAACACAATGGCAATTTCTTTTAATAAAGCATCTCATGTACGTAAGTAATGGCTGTCATGTCAATTTCGGGCTGAATCATCCGATTAAATGCAATAAGGTACTCTCTCACCTTCTCCATCTCATAGTTAATATAGCATTTTCACAAGAAACTTATCTCAGCAAAAATTGAACAGAGGCCGGGTGGGACAAGTCTTCCATTCAAACTTTAACGCAAAAGCAAGATGCACAGCTATTCTTATTAATAAAAAATACTCAGTTCTAAGACAATAGCTGACCCCAAAGGTCGTTACATAATTGTTACCGGCTTACTATTCAACACCCTACTTATTATGGCCAATGTATATGCCTTTAACTGGGATGATCATAATATTTTTAACAATCTCCTTCACTCATTGCCCCAAATTAACACCCATCATTTGTGACTTGGAGGTGATATGAATACAGTAATGGACCCAGCTCTTGATAGGTCCTTGACTAAACCTATTTCAGTTTCTAAATCAACGCAAATACTGCTATCTTATCAACATATACTGTATATGGATTAGTGGATGTTTGGCAACATTTTAACCCTGCTACTAAACGTATTCACGTATGGACAAGAAGATCATTTCTAATGTTGTAACTTAGTGATTTCTGATCAAAGTCCCTTGATCTTTGAACTAGGTTTTTCTATTGAGCCTTTTATATACTCATGGAGATTTAACCCGTTATTACAAGCTGACAAGGCATTTGTGCAACTAAAAAAAGAGTCTATTTGTTGCCATACGGACAACCTCCAGTGCTATTGGTTACCGAAGTACAAATGTAGCGTCTTAAGGTTAGGTTTAAGGTAAGGTTTAGTCTTGGTCACGTGACCAAAACTGACCAATAACTGACCGATCATGTGACATAAACTGGCCAAATAGGGGCACTGCGTACGGATAGAATGTTGGTATATTGATACGTCAACCATACGGATAACCACTGCCTTAAAAAAAAAATGACGTTTTCCTCGATATAAATACTACCCCTGACGTGAACTATAATACAATTTGGGAAAGTTTGAAAGCTTTCTTGCAAGGTCATATGATCTCAAAATGCTCACATAATAAAAACCAGAAAGAAAAACATGCAAGTGAATTAACACATTTTAGCACAATTGGATAGTCAGCATTCCATCAACCCATTTCCAGAGCTGTATGAACAGAGAATGGTCAATCAAACTGAATTTAATTTGATTTCATCTCAGCAGGCTGAGCAAATGATACATAAATCAAGATGGCTGTGGTATGAGCAAGGGGAAAAGGCATCTAAAATGTTGGCGCATCAGCTACTTACTCAGAATCTGCTCAGTTTATCTCAGAAATTAGAACCCATAGCGGGAAGGTTTCTTCAAATCCCAAAATAATAAATAATTGCTTTCTATGCTGACCTCTATGGATCCAAGTCTTTGAATTCATCTGAGTCACTTGGGGAGTTCTTTGAGAATGCACCTGTCCCCTCTCTGCAACCAACAATTAAAGACCAACTGGAATAATTGATTTCTATAGAAGAAGTAAAACATCCGGCCCCAGTGGAAAGTCCCTGGGGCCGGATGACTTCCCAGTTGAATTTGTAAAAACTTTTAAAGATAGCCTCTCACCTCTATTTTTATGTGGACTCTTTTAATTCCGAATGCCTGCCTCCCACACTTTGGCATGCAAATATTTCTTTATTATTGAAACCAAACAAGGAATCACTCGAGTGCTCTTCATATCGTTATTAAATGTAGATTTTAAAATTGTATCCAAACTACTCACTCTCCGCCTTGAACAATATTTACCTTCTTTGATCGTACCAGACCAAACAGGTTTTTTCTAAGGGTAAGCATGGTGTTTTTCAACCTATGCAAATTTTTCAACATATTACATATACATTCACCCACCGTTCCAGAAATAGCCTGATCACTTGATGCTGAAAAAACATTTGACTGGGTGGAGTGGGATTTTCTATTCTACACTCTAAATACATTTGGCTTTGGCCTTAAATTCATTTCCTGGGTAAAATTACTTTATTCCTCACCAAAGGCATGTGTTAGTACAAACTCTCTATAGTCCCCAAATTTCCCACTCTACCGAGGTACAAGACAGGGCTGTCTGCTGTCCCCACTCCTTTTTGCACTTTATATTGAGCCCCTGGCAATAAATGGAGAGCAGAAGAGAAGGTGAAAGGTGTCCGTAGAAGGATATAAACTCTCCTTATACTCGCATGATCTTCTGTTTCTTATATCTTTACAATTTTTGATCAGTTTAGTCGTGTCTCGGGTTACAATTTATTATCCAAAAAAGTGAAATGCTACGACTCAATTCAAAAGCAGACAAAATTCTCTACACAAATTTTCAATTTAAAGTGAAATCTGACTATTTAGTTTTACCTGGTATCAAGGTTACTTGAGTCTTTAAATTAATTTATCAAAAAAAAATTACCACTGTCATTAATTAGTTGCATAAACTCTGTTAAAATGAACATACTGCCTAAAAAGTTTTTCTTGGCTCTTGACACTTAACTTATTTCAGCATTTTTTTGGAATGGTAAATATCCGTGAATCCACAAGGAATTTATGCAGATTTCAGGCACTGGGGTGGCCTTTCCCTAACTAACTTTCAACTTTATTACTGGGGAGCAAATATACGGAATATCCTCTATTGGGTTGGTGACTCAACTCTTAAGACTCCATCATGGGTCCACATTGAGTCAGCTGGTTGTGGGAAAACCTTACCAGCATTGTTAAGTTCAGTACTTCCATTGGAATTATATCAGTATAAACCGAACCCCTTGCTCTATGATTTTCTTCAAATCTGGGTTCAATGTAGAAAGACACTTGGCTTACATACCATGTCAATTAAAGCCCCCCGTACTCAAATCACATGTTCCCACCATCCCTGGTTGATTCTGATTTAAAAATCTGGAGCAACAAAGGGTTACATTCATTTAAGGATCTTTTAATTGAATTATATAATATTATGTGTATGTGGATTGCACAATAAAATCACTGGTGATCACTGATTTCCCTTGTAAAAGAGAGAGGCATGAAAGTCAGCGTCTATAAACACGCCCACTCATGAATACGCATAAGTAGCATAAACAGCCCGATTTTTAGAACTGCTCCCAAAGTCACTTTTCAGAGGGCTAAAACAATGGAAAACAGGCAAGTTTGGGAAATAAACCTCAGATACTGTGTTTTTGGGGTTCTTAGAACAAATGGAGATGGGTAACTGATGTAATGAGAGTTTTGCATAAAGAAAAAGGGAGGTGTACGCTGATGGGCTCAATTATGAAATTTGATGAAACATGGCAGCCATTTCTATAATACATACAAAACTAAAATGCACAGCATTCCAACATAACAGGTTAATCGTAAGAGTATCCGTGACTGTCTTATTGTCTTTGCGGTCTGTTACTGCCGCTCTCATATACATATAGATCAGTATTTTCAGTTGTCGTTATTTTTTTTATTTTTTTTTTGTTGTTTTTGTCAGCTGACTTATTTTTTATTATTTTATTTTATTATTTTTTAAATAAAAAACTGCAGCCAATGATGTACAGCATGTTCAATATTACCTGTAACTTGCTTTTGAAAATCTTAAATAAAATAGTACAAAAAAAAAAAAGGTATGGCAAAACTGAAACAATGAAAGTTGGAAGGAAATATCCCTCAAGAATAAACCTCAAGTAAAGTACAGATACTTAAAAATACAACTTAAAGTCAGTGTAAAGCAAATTCGGCCATTTTCTTCTAAACACATTAAATAGGTCATAAATGTATTTTTTAAAACATGTAAAAAGCCACTCAACCATTTAGAATTTAATTGTCTATGGATATGCAGCGTCCCTCATTGGCCTGTTTAGGTGACGTGATTGGTGCACCATGTGACTTAAAGTTTCGTCAGTTTTATTTTAGTTCATATTTATTTTTAGCTACCCCGCTAACCCTTTTATTTTAGCCCTAACCCTAACTCTATTGGCCCTAACCACAACTGCTACCTCCTCCACTCAATGGCCCTGACCCTAACCCTCAATCTAACCCAATCCACATGAACCCCTACCCTAAACCTAACAGCTACCACCTCCACCTAATGGCCCAAACCTTAATTGCTACCGCTTATCTTCCACGTTTACTACACCCAGACATGAACCATAACCCCAACCACTACCACCTCCTCTCAATGGCCAAATTCAGGGACCATAAACTTACACCAAAACCTAAGATAAATTCAACACCTAAAATCAAACTCCATGAAATTAACCCAGAAGAAACAAGCAGGAATCCACCAAAACACTTCCACCTCCACCCAACAGGTAATGGGGCAGAGGCGAGAAGCTGGGATGACCAGTTGTGGTGAAGCCCAAACAAGCTCCCACTCCTGTACCTCGGCTAACAATTCTGTGAACCCTCATACCATACCACACGACACATGAATTTACGACAGAATGTAAAAACAGACACGACAGGCGTCGGCTAACTGGGAGAGTCCCTGAACTCCCTCGGGGGGTCTCATCGAGAAAACACATTTCACTACCTAACCCTTAACCCATGAAATACCCTAAAATGTTGGGGTTTTTGTATGTCATTTTAAAGGTGGAATTTGCCATGTTCAACATGTTAGAATGAAAAATTATATACGTCAAAAGTGGGTTTCGAACCCATGGCAGCAGAAGGAAGAATCCTTGAGTCAGGCACCTTAGACCACTTTGCCATCCTGACACGGTGAGAACACAGGCACATAACACTTACGCAGAAAAGGTCCAGAAAACGTACCCATAGTCCCGGGGGCTATTGATAAGTTTCCGTATCAATGGACACTTCCAAATAAAAAAGCATTGTGTGTGTAAATACATGTTAAACATATTGATAAATACATTTTAATCACATCTTTGGCTCTCTGATTGTTCCACAATTATTTAGGCTGACAATTTAACTTTCACAACTGTGCGTGTGTGTGCGTGTGTGTGTGTGACCCCCCCTGCAGCTGTTTGTAAAGTGAATAAAGTTTGTCTCTTTGAACAGAAGGTTACTTTTGAATCTTTTAATTCTTATTAGAAACAAATGTCCCCTCGCTGTGCCTCCAGTGATCATTAACATAGAAAGTGTCAAATGTCAAACAGTGCTTAGAAGAAAAGTGCAGAAAAGCGACTTGTGATTGTTGAGATGCTCACTCACCCACATTGAAGTGAAAAGGACAAAAAATAATAATTTCTCCTATCCCGAAGGGAGCTCCGAGACTGTCTTTGCTCCGTGTACAAAACAATTATAGACTGTCACCAAAGGGGTCCAACATTGGATGTGCGATGTTTCCTTGTTCAAAACCCTGTCCTCTGAGAGTCAAAAGTCAATAAGTTTACTTTATTGGAGTGAGTTTTAAACTTTTGATAGGAAAATACTTTGAAATAAAAAGTATTCTACATCACTGAGCACAAATCTGGCAAAAAGACAAAGATCATGCCAACATTTTCCTCACTGAGGATCAAAACATGAAGTATTTGATGTTTAATGAGTAATGAAAGAGGTTATCAACTTTTTGTTTAATGCTCTACTGTAGGCTAAATTGTTTTTGTTTTGTTTTTTTTTCTAAAAAGCCTGGAATTGGTTACATTTGCACTTTGATGAACTGTCTACACCTCTATCCTGTCAGTCCACTTAAAGCTTCAGCTAATGGCTAATTTGAAGACGTGAAGAGTGTGAGGGAGTTTTTCGCACCATACTTCATCATTACTTGAGCTTTTAGGCCTCAGGGTTCCCTCTCGCTTGGCTCTCCTGTTGATCTGGTCGACTTATTACCAGAGCAATCCATTCTGACCCTTTGCATACTAAAACAGGGATAAACATGAAGATTGTGAATTATTTAGATGGAATATGGAAATCAGACAGCTCAGTATTCCTGAAGTAAAACTTTACATTGCGATCCTTCTTGTCTGCTTCAGTCAGTGTGATACCAGTGGTTCAGTATGGAAATACTGTAACTCTGAGATCCAACCAAACTGGAGAACAATAGGTCATGACATGATCCAAGAATGTTCCCATTGTAAATTCATAGGGGCCTTTGACTCGCTTACCTCTTTACAAGGAGACTCTGAGTCTGGTTAAAGCATGTAATTTGGGGTGCTGCCATTGACAATGGCAATATCTATGTTGGATTTAATACCATTACAATATACCTTCATACCAACAAACTCCAGTTGGACCATAGTCCTATTGGAATAGAACTATAATGTTCAGCTTAGGTCTAATAAAACCCAAGACCAATATATATATATCTATATTCCTATTGTCTTAGATTTAATTACATATCATCTGAAATGGAAACTGCACCAATGACCCTTGGCTCATGGTGGTGGTTTGTGTTTGTGATCAAATTCAGACTTGAACATTCAAAAAAATCTACACAAAAATAAAAGTCCAAATTCTCTGGACTGTGGGAAAGTTTGTGTTTAAATCTTACCATCTGTTACACAAAGCACTCATTAACATTTGCATCACATGACTGACCACAGACATAATGGTTTTAATGACTGTCATCAATAATAATTCCCCTCTCATAATTTTGAGTTTGTTACAACATTTTTAGAAGGCGGCATGGTGGGTTAGTGGTTATACTCTTGGTGTGGATCACACTTTGTTTGAGTAGGTTGCACTTTATCCTTTGGGGCAGATAGCTTCAAATAATCTGATTTACTCCCACGGTTAAAAAAACATGTATGATGGTTTAATTGGTCTCTAAAATGGGCATAGGAGGGAATCAGAAGATAAAGGAATGAATTGAGATTTCAACATTAATTTTTGTTAATAAAATGTCATTATCTGGTAAACTTTGACCAGAATGCACCAATAGGGGAACCAGGACATATAAAGGAATGAAAGTGGCTTTCTTTGAGCAATCCAGTGGGAACATCCTCATCATATTTTCATTAGAGACAGCTGTTAAAATAAATGCTTAGTTGAAGCTATAGTCACTCACACTTGTCAGGGGACTTTGGTTCATTTTTGAGCCAACAGGTAAAAAAAACACAATTGTAGATACATCATCAAAAATCACCAGCACTGTTCAGGCATTAAGTTGATTGCATCTATTGTGGAAAGACAGGCAGGATTATCCCACCCTTCATCCGGACCAAATATTCTCAATCCAGGAAACCCAGGGGTGCCCAAATCCGGTCCTCCAGCATGCTTTAGCTTTCTACCTGCTCCAACACACCCTAATCTAAAGATAATGCAGCTCTACAGAAAGCTTGAAAATGAGCTACTCATTACAGTCAGGTGTGGTGGTTCAAGGTCGCATCTAAGACACGTGTCAAACTCTAGGCCCGGGTGCTAAATCCGGTCCTTTAGAGGATCTGAAAATGACAAAGAAAACATTAATCTTCATTTCTAAATTGTTGCTGAAAAAACTCGACATTTTTCCAAAGCTCTGAAATTCTTCTCAAATTATTCCACAAAAATCTCACCAAATGAAATAAAAATTGGTCAAAAAATAAATGCTTCAAATGACATTTAAGTATCGTCACTTATTGCTTGGATATTGTTGATGCCGTTCATGCTTTATGTCTGATTTATAACTGGAAGTGCAAAATTGGGCATATTAATGTTGAAATTGTTTGTTTTCCTGCCTAAAACCTGCAACCCGCTTATGATCGAACTGGTCCGTATTTAGTCCTTGAACTAAAATGAGTTTGACACCCCTGATCTAAAACATGCAGGGCAGGGGCTCACCAGGACTGGTCATGGGTCCCCCTGAGCTAATCCATTCCACTTGTGACCATCAAGAGTCAGTTTACTGATCCATCATCCATCATGCTTGTGTGCAATCATGCAAAAAACAATAATGATACGGAGTGAAATGGAACAAAAGTCAGATTGTAGAAATAACTAAGTGCAAAACACACTCAGAAATTGAAAGCATTAGTCATCACTGAAAGTAGTAAGTCACTAAGTTATACAACAGACAGATAGAAGACAGAAGGAGAGCGCTGTTAGCCCCGAGTAACAAAAACAGGAGTGTTAGATCATTGTCACGTCATCATTTTGCTGTGAAAGATTTTTTGCAGGAATTTATATGATAAATCATGCTACATAATGATTGATTTGCTCTACAGCTAAATGTTTGTAATTAGTTTGCAAGCCTGAAAACCAACCGTGTGGATGAGTTTCTTTAAAGTATAATCACTGTACTTTAAACTTCAATTTTCCTCTTTTACCAATCTTGGACCGACACACAGCACACATGCTGATTATTTCTGAACGTCTGATGTGTCATATCCTCTGGGTTGGTGGAACGCAAAGCCCAGAGTAGGCGTGTCATTAGCAGAAAGCCGATCTGACGTGGGGGAGTGCGAGTATCCCCTGGCTTGCTTCTGTCAGACGGATGGAAGATTAGTATGAAGGATGTTCTTCATTCGTTAAGTGCTGATGCTAATCCCATTTGTCCATGTTATAAAGTGACTCTTGGTCTTCAAGCTGCATGAAGAGGATCTGCATGATCAACCTGCATTGAAATTAAAATCAGAGCCACTTCACCAATTCAGCCACCAGTTACTGAGTCCGTTTTTTTTTTTTTTTTTTACCACAAATCATTACCTAATAGTTTTGAAGCATGTCACCACAAAATCATATATTCTTATTTATTTTTTGACATAAAATCCCCTCAAGTAAAGTGAAAACGTATTGATTTAAAGCAGAACAGAAAATAGAGCTGCACATTCCCACCCAGAAAGCCAGTGGCCTGTTTTATAGTATTTTTTTTTTTGCTCAAATATAGTTATTTGTTATCCTTGTTGCAAACTTTGGAATTCATATAAAACTTGCTTGATAAAAAAATTAAAAAATTAAAAAAAAACTCTGACCATTGCAAATGTCCAGAAACTGCAGAACACAAAACTACCTGAAGCAATAAATATATAATAATAATAATGGGAAAAAAACCCAAAACATTTTCAGTACAACTTGCTCTTAGAGATCATTGATCAATGACACAAGAAATGCAATTACATACATTAGTGCTACGCTGTGTTGCATACTTGGCCAATCAATTTTTAAGTGAACCAATCAATCATTAATAGTTCCTCTGCAATCTATTAAAGGTTCAAATGATTTAACCCTACACTATTTAAATATTCTTTTAATGTAAATTATCTCTTAAATGCTGATAATGCTAGATAATAATAGATTGGTAATTAGGTAATTTACAAACAATTACAAACATCAAATATGATACATTTGCTCTAATCTTGTTAAAATAATATAGGCACAAATTTGCTGAGCAAGCAAAATAAGAATTTTTGTGTTGCATGGAGATCATTGATCATCTCAAGATGTGCTGGAATGGTAGCAGTGAGTCACTGCTTGAGGGAGTTTTACAGAGCTGCTGAACTTCGATGCTTCAGTCAATGAAAGTTCAAAAAGTGACGAGGTCCTCCTCCACTCGACAACTCAACCAGCAACAAGCCCCCGCACCCGCTAATGTAAGCAGGGATGGAGGAACAGAAAGAGAAAGAGATATGACGATACATTCGTAACACAATGAGAAAAGAGTCATACAAGTCTTTGAGCCTCTTCTTATACAACTTTAAATGAAATTTTTATCTTGGGGTATTATTGGGTAACACTTTATTTTATTTGCTAACTTTTGAGACTTTGAAATATATCATTAATCTTAAAAATAAATGATCAGTGCCTGTTAAGCAAACTGCTTGATAGAGAGCATGGATTGGCAGAAAGGGCACACTCAGAGCAGACAACAAACTGGTGACTAGTGGTGAGAGGGACCAGGCATTTATGCAGTGATGAGTAGATGGCAAACTGGTGTGCTGATGACTGAGGCAGCGCAGTTGTGCAGTAATCAGGAGACTCAAGGGAGAAAAAGAAACCCCAAAAGACAGCACCACTAACAGATTCTTACCAGTGTCACCTTTGACTGAGCTGCCCTGCCCAGTGTGTCCTTGAGCCTAAACTAGAATATGGATACAGGTGTGCCATAGAAATCAGAAATGTTTTAATGGCCGAGTACAGTTTTTAGGACAGTACAAGGAAAAAAAACAAAGAAAACAATGAACAAAGAAACATTCCAGAAACAATAATAATAATGATAAATAAAAAGGATGAGGGATAAATAAAGGATAGATAGAGAATAAAGTATAAACATGATAAATAGAAATAGAAATATTTATATATATATATATATATATATATATATATATATATATATATACAGTGCAGCAGGTAATGTCTTCATGGAGGTGGTGATCGGTAGTTTGACCGACTGGTGAGAGGAGGTGCAACTGTCTGTGTACAGGGAGAAGAGCAGATGAGAAAGAACACAGCCCTGAGGAGATCCAGTGCTGATGGTCCGGGGAGCAGAGATGGTTAGGAGAGACAAAAACCACAAAAAATAAACAAAAAATGTTTTTTATAATAATTAACAGAGTTTTCATTCATTGTTTGTATAGTTTACCACTAAGAGCAACTTTGGGTTCAGTGTCTTGCCCAAGGACACTTCGACACATAGTCAGGTACTGGGATCGAACCCCCAACCTCTCGATCAGAAGACGACCCACTACCACCTGATCCACGGTCGCCCTTTATTTATTCTCGTGTTAGTGATCTAACACGAGAATAAATATAATTAATAACAAACATTAATTAAAGCCGCAAGTGGTGTTGTAGGGTCCAAAGAAGTGGCCGGAGTTGGTAACCCAAGGTTGCATGTCCCAATGTTGGGGATTTGGGTTTGGCCTGAGCAAATTCAGTGCAAATTGGTGGAAACAAAACTGAAATATTGCATTTCAAATGCTTTAGGGGAAACATTAGCCTAGCATTGAATTATTCTAGCAGTGGCATTAGCCTAGCATTAGCATTAGTATTGGGCCATGATTAGCATTAGCCTAGCATTAGCAATAACCTAGCAATAGCAATAGCCTAACATTAACATTAACCTAGCATTAGCATTGAGGTAACATTAGCATTAACCTAGCATTAGCAATAACCTTGCAATAACAGTAGCCTAGCAATAGCATTAGCTTTAACCTAGCAATATCATTTACTTAGCATTAACATTAACTAGAAGTAGTTGAGCATTAGAATGAACCTAACATTAACATTAATGTAGCATTAGCATTGACCTAGCAATAGCATAATGTACCAATAACCTAGCATTAGCTTAGCAATACCAATGATAGCAGTAGAACAGCCTGATCACAGCCTGTTTTTTATTCATCAGTGACCTGCTCCCATCTTATAAGATTCATTCAACACTATTTTGAAGTCAACACGACATATCGTCTTCATGCTAGAGCTGTAAGCGTCGGACGCCACCAAAAGCGGCACCCTCTGAGAACGCAAAGCGTGATGGGTAATTTTCACATTCATTCTTGTTTAGTGCTGGACAGTCATTATGTGTATCAAATATGAGGCTGTTTGATCGTTGTATGTGAGAGTTATAGCAGTTTTTCTATTATAGCATGCTAAATGGCACCAGTCAAAAAAACCCAGCATAAAGGGAAAACCAGTTAAAAATCACTTTGCATTTGATGCAAAATTAATTGAAACATAGCCAAGATACAGCATTTAGAATGTGATTGCGAAAGATTTTCCAGTTACATTATAGGCCCCTCCCACTGATCACAGAATGTTTTTTCTCCATCAGCGACCTGCTACCATCTTATAAGATTCATCCAACACTATGAAAACAACATATCGTCTTTCCGCTAGAACTGAAAGCGTCGGACACCACTAAAAGCGGCGCCATCTGAGAATGCAAGGCATGATGGGTAATTTCGACATTGAGTCTTGTTGAGGGATGGACAGTCAACATGTGTATCAAATTCGAAGCAGTTTGAACTTTGCATTTGAGAGTCATATGCATTTTCCTGAACTGAATTCTGCTCTCAAGTCTTTCTGTCCCCTCGGCTTGAAACGGAAAAGTTGAAATGGAGCAATTTTCAATGTGTTGTAAAACTTACACAGACCACAAACAAATGACTGGATGGTTTTATTTCACATTTTCTGTGCTGGTGGACACTCAAGTTACCTCTAATGTAAAAAAAAAAAAAAAAAGTGGATTTTTCATAATATGTCCCCTTTAAAGGGAAGAGATATGGCTATGTAGCGGCGCAGAAAAAGTTTATTCACACGTTATTTACAAAATGTCAACAACGGAATACTTGTCCATCCAGCTTTACATGTTTGAGCCAGAGTCTGACCCGGCGGAGCGAGATGAAAATGAAGATGATGAACTTGCAGAACCCTAACAAGTGAGCTAACACAAGCACCAAGCTAACGCTAGCGTCAAGCTAACGTCACGAAATGCATTTTAATAGTCTTTTCGGAGACAAAAACGGCAAAATTAAATGACTAATGAAAACTTTTGACCTAAATTAAATCACGTAGGGCATATCATCAAGGATCTAAAACGAGCACACAGCGCTAACATATGAGGACGGTGCAACTGCTAATGCTAACAAAACAATGACAGGGACGTCTTATCATCACACTTTTTAGCGTTATTTACAGCTTACCGAAGTGCTCTGTTCGTTGTCTCCAAAGATAGAAGGAATTGAACCCTCAATCAGACAAAGTCTTTCGGCAAATCCTTCTTTATACTGGCGGAGGTTGCTGAAGCAGTCATCCTTGAAGTGCTTCGCGCGCACAAAAATGACCTTACCCACAGATGTGGGTACATTTCTGTGAAAAATAAAACTCAACCAGGTACTTTGAAAAGGTTCTGATGCTGGGAGACGTTGTAATGAAGCGTGTGGGTTACTACATCCAACAACCAAACATTTTGATTTCTCCTCTCGTAACTTCTGCATCCTGGAGCTTGGACTTCAAAATAAAAGCGAGAAATAAAAATGGCGGATTGCTCGAAGTGTTGGGCCTGGAGTCGATGTCCTAATTTGGCAGTTCCCCTGACGTTATTGTTCAAAAAACGTAATAGAAAATCGAAAAATTGAAACAGATTGAAAAATATGACCAAAACAGAATAAAGAGATATCAACAGAGCACCTGCAGAGATTAATTTGAACTTTTCTGTCCTTCTAACAATCTGAATATACATCAAAATGTATTTAAGGGCTAAAAAAGTGGATTTAGCATGATATTTCCCCTTTAATGCTTGAATTTAACATTTCTGGCAACAAGTCTGCGGTACAAATCTTGAAAACACAAAATTATTATATCATGATGGAAATTTCACCTGTAGCTTCACTTATTGACTAAGCCAGTCACCTGTGCACAAGACAGATGTTAGTGCTTAAACATTTTAGTTTTAAAATGCCATTTTTGCATTGACTCCTTTTGTTAGTATAAGGGAAATTCAAAATAATGAAAAAAAAATAAATAAATGACATGACATTCTAATATATACATCTACAATGACTGAACTGTCACTTTTTTTTTAAATGAACAGTAAAAATGTATTAAGCAAGAATCTGCAAGTGTTTGTTTACAAAACTGTTGACAGTCAAACATTTTTATATACTGTAGGCTCAATTTTTGATAAATTCAGACTGTGTGGATGGTTTGCATAGGACAGTCCGAAGATGAGCGGTAGCAAGTTTAGTGTCAATGTAGCAAAAAATTGTAGGAAGGGAAGAAAACATTGTTGGAGTCTCTAAATTGCAATAAGTTTAAATGTACAAACGTTTCTTCAGTATTTAGGGCTACGTTTTGTTAAAGTTGCAAATCTGTAGCACATATGGTTGATTTGCTTTGGATTTTCTAATTCTAACTTTAGAAGCTTGATGGAGCACCACCTTTAGGAAGATTGGCCTGTTTTTGAAGATGAGGCAATCTGGCATGGGACTGGACCTTTGTGCAAAATTTGGTGATTGTTCTCACCTAGAAAGTTGGATTTCCTTAAAAGAAGAGGAAAAGCAGAACATGCAGGATAACAATAATTTCCTGGCAGCTTAGACTTTCTGGAACCTAATAACAAGTACAACAGGTCATTTGTCAGCCATGGTAGTGACAAACTTAACATAGTGATGATGTCAACTATCTTTTTAGGTTTAACTTCAATTGGTCTGTAGGCAAGAGTAAATGGTAAATGTAAGACTCAGGTTTCTAGTGCAGGCAAAATATACATTGTCTGTGCAGAGCCTTAAAATGGGTCATGCTCTGCTCTGTGATCTACCTCACAGTGTTACATAAAAACACTCTGCCTTTTATCAAATCCCTGTTTCTCTCAATGCATCACCCCAAACAGTGGCTCAGCACACCAACAAAATCTGCATGCAGACAAAACATTTGCTGCTGTGGTCGTCTGCTGGGTGCTGCCATACAGGAGGTTCTTCATCCCTACAGCCATCAGCCTGTTTAAGATTCAGAAAAATGTGTGTGTGTGTGTGTGTGTGTGAAAAAGTGTTCTTCTTTCATACTTTATTGCTGCTCGTTGCTGAAATTGGACATTGTAATCCTGTATTATAATACAACACTTTCTATTTAACAGCAAAAAGTAATATCATCCTTTTACACATGAATTGCACTGCAATGTCTAATGAGTATACCTTTCATACAGTGCTTAGTTTTCCTTCTGAGATGAAGGGCTTTACTATGATCACAGCCATAGTTTGTAGCTATAATATTGTTAGTGTCCAGATGAAAGCAGGAGAATTGAGAAGTCGGCCGATTGCCACGGAGAAAAAGATCATCTAAACCTTTTAACTTCCATTATTGATTCCTGAGCATCATGATTCCACTTACTTTTAACTCAGATAAACAAACTTGGCTTGAAGCGGAAGGGATGAAACAGCTGACTCTGTTTTCATAATGAACCTTAAGGGATTTTATCTCATTTGCAAATATTTGTGTCAATGACGCACCGGTCATCTAAAGACACTCATCAAGAATAAAGTTATGTATAAAAAACTAAACAAAAAAAAAAAAAAAAACATTTCACATGAGCAAACATCGTCGACAATAAAGAGGGAAAAACCCTCTTTGAACAGGAAGAAACCTCCAGCAGAATCAGAACCAGAGGTGGCAGCTATCTGACAGACTGGCTAGGGTCAGTAAAAGGAGAAACTAAATACATCAGAGTAACACAAGGTGGTTAAACTGCCAACCGCAAATCATGAACCGTTGGCTCCGACCAGGATACCCAGGGAGAGAAAAGATAGATCAAAGCAGAAAATATAGACAACAGACGGAGAGAAACATGGTTAAAGCAACATGATCTAAAGAATGTAGAATAAATAAAAACAAAGAGCTGCTCAGTGCACCAGAAGGTTTCCCAGCAGCTAAACCTAGAGCAACATAATTAGAAAAAGGCTCAGAATTACCTGAACAAGCCATAATTGTAAACCAGTCCATTCCCTTCATTACACTCAAGCTGGAATACAGCAATGCATTGTTCTTTGGGGTCAGCCCGTGTTTCTTTGAACTGCATTAGTTGGTGAAAAACACATATCTTCCTCTTTTAACTGCTACATTACACACAGTCTGGCTTCTCTACGCTTACTGCCTGTTCGTTTAAGGGTTCTTTTTAAGATTTTAAAGTCTTTCCCAACTGTACCTGATCTTGTTGTTCTGGAGGTTTTAATGTGGCTGGTCCAAAATTGTGGAATGGGCCTCCCCCTTCATATCTGACATCCTCCTTTACTGTTTGATTTTAACAGCTGCTTTAAAAGATAGAGATTACCCACTTCTTGTACTGAAACTGGCAACTGGTTCCAGAAGTGAGGACCCTGATAGCTGAAAACTCTGCCTACCATTCCATTTTATTCCAGTACAGCTAAGTGGGACCAAAGTGTTCTACCTGGAGAACAGGGGCCTTTAAGAAATACTGTAGCTTGATCATCAAGGGCTTTGTATACTCTCAGAAGGTTATTAAAGTCTATTCTAGATTTAACAGGAGGCCGATGAAGAGAAGCCAATAGTAGTACAATATGCTCTCACCTGCGAGTACCTGTTAGTGCTCTAGATCTCTAATGCTCTACCTGCATACTTTTTAGTTCCAAGATGGCATCAAATCTGATGAGGGGTGTTCCATTGGTTAACCATTTGTGTTGGAACTAAGGGTATCCAAAGCAAGAACACAAAAAGCCTACGTTTGCTCTAAACTTCTATACTGTAGGTTGTTACTTCAAAGTTGTATTAGTTGTATTCAGTATTAGTCATTTAATTTCTTTCCGAAAGAGAAAGCTCTCATATTTATGTCCTGCAACAAAGCCATGACAGTATTGCACTTCTCTAAGTGGCTCAATTCCGTGGCTTGGCTTTTTCTCTTGTTTCTAACCAATCATCTGTGCTGTAAAATTTGTCCCACCTACTTACGGTACAAGTACTGTGATAGCGAGGGAATCAGCAGATATTTATTTCACCTATCAGTTGGTTTAGTTCGGCTGATCTCTGCATTCAGATTCAATTGGATGTCTTTGTATTGTATCCTTTGTAAATCATTTTTGGTTTCCCCAGAATACTTCACTGGTTCTTTAGATTTTGTTGTATATCATCTCGCTCGAGCATCAGCCGCTACACATAGCTACACCACTACCTCATATGTCACTGCATAGATTCGATAAACAGCTTCTCCTTTGTTGTAACCCCCTGGAGTTCCTCCTTTTGCAAAGCACCTGGTGTGTGTATGTGTGTGTGCATCTGGGATGGGAAAGTAAGATGCAATGCATGATAATGGTACAGTCGTCTCTACAGGATTTCCCTCTGTCATTTTGTGCATACAGTATCTCACTACTATATGGCTGACGTAACTCATTGTAATTGTCACAGAATATTAATAACATACTGTTTTTTGCACAGGCTGAAAATGCATGTGGGTGATTGGTTGGGGTAAAAAAAATGGTATGGTATCCATGATGCCAGATGTGTACAACAAAAGAAGGATGATCAATAAAACTGCAGGTGTGCTTATACATGCAATTTACTGCCATTTTGCTTGCAGTGGGGTGTGAAATGAGTGTGAGTAGAGTGAATCAAACTGCATTGGAACTCCTGCAGAGTTTTTTCTCTACAGGGACAAATATTTGTTCTCCTTTGTCACAGTGCAAGGACAGATGGATAGAAACCCACCCATGTATGAGTAACCAATTAATCAATATTTTCCCCTAATTTTGACTTTTAAGGCAAAGCAAGAAAAATGTATTTGTGTAGTGCATTTCAAACACAAGGCAACTCAATGTGCTTTGCATGATCAACAAGAGCAACAGAAAACATTCAACAGCTTAAAAATCAATAAGAACATTAAAATCAGCAGTAAAAACATTTAAAATCATCAGTAACAATCTTTAAAATCATCAACAAACACATTACATCAACAACAGCATGACCAAAAATCTCCCTCTCAATCATATGCAGTAGTGAAAAATTCTTTGATTTAAAAATGTTTACATTGGATGCTGACTTCAGCTCTGCTGGCAGTTTGTTCCACTTCTTTGCAGCATAACAACTAAACACAGCATCACCATGTTTACTGTGAGCTCTGGGCTCCACTATCTGACCTGTGTTCATAGATCTGAGAGACCTGCTGGGTTCATACCTGACTAACACTGATGTATTCTGGACCAAACCCATTCACACATTCATACACCAGGAGCAGAACTTTATTTTTATTTACGTAAGATGTTCTGAAATCTTTGTTCTGGTTCAGACCCGAGCTGCAGCGTTCTGAACCAGCTGAGACCATTACAATAGTCCAGTCTGCTGGACATAAAAGCATGGACCAATTTATCCTGATCTTTCTGAGTCATTAAACCTTTCACTCTGGAGATGTTCTTTAGGTGGTAGAAGGCTGTTTTTGTGATAGATTTGATCTGACTGCTGAATGTCAGATCTGAGTCAATCAGAACATCAATGTTTTTGTCTTGGTCTTTAGCTTTTACAGATCGAAACTCAAAATACTTGCTGACAGCAGTCCTCTTTTCCTTGTTACCAAAGACAATCACTTCCATCTTGTCATGATTTAGTTGAAGGAAGTTTTCACTCATCCAGCAGTTTACTTTTTCTAAGCAGTCACACAACACCTCAATGGGACCATAGTCATCTGGGTTCAGTGATAAATATAGTTGTGTGTCATCTGCGTAGCTCTGATAATCAACCTTACAGTTCTGTAAAATTTGGACTAAAGGAAGCATATAAAGGCTAAACAGAAGGAATCCAAGAACAGAGCCCTGAGGAACCCCACATCATTCAGCAGTGGGGCAATTGATTGTCCAGTTCTACATGAAACTGGGTTTGTGTATTGGTGATACTTCTGCCTTTAACAGATGTCCCTTTCTGTGTCTGGGCAGACAAGGAATTTGAAGTCGAGGCTGCGGTCTGGAAGGGAGTGCAGGCCAGTCCGTCTTATTACTGATATCAGGGCGCTTTTGAGGACTCGCACCTGTTGGCTTATCAGCGGGAACAGGGTCCTCATTAGTTCTGATAGCTTTGTCTGCGCCGGCTGGTAGCAAGTTAGCTTTATCCTCTCCGCTGTTTTGAAACAGCGGCACAGTTGTTTCATTTCCATATCCACATTAACCTCTATGTTTACTTGTATTCCTCGCACTGTAGTCTCCAAATTGTAATCACCCTGTTCCTTGTCCCATTTATCAATTTTCCTGAAAATTTAATCCAAATCTGTTTTTAATCCAAATTTTTCAAGTTATCTTGCTAACAGGCAGACAGATAAATGCAGGGTAAAACACAACCTTCCGTTCTGCGCCGCTCTGTGCTTCCTGCTTGGAGGAGATAATAATGAATTAGTGGATGAGTGATGAGTCCAAAAGCAGAAGTGGCAATTTTTCCAAAAAAAATAATACATGTATAAAAATGCTCCAGTACCAGTCTGTGGCACAGTGGTTATAAAACAGTGCTGTAACCCATTATTTGTTTTTCCTATTGTTTTCTATTACATTAATTTAGAATTTTGCCCTCAAATTTAGAAACAACATACAGTAATCCCTCGTCACATCAACCCGGACACCGGTCTGTTCACCCATTCAACCATTGAGTAGAAGCTGTGTGTGACCGCCTGGATCTGTATGACATGGCCTTTATAACCGGGACCGCACTAGGAAGGATTTGGCGTGGAGGAAAATCAGCGAGGAGGTGGTAGTAGCAGGTAAAAGTTATCTCTGTAGCACTGAGCTAGGATAGCATTAGCAGCTAAAAACACCGGCTTTTTTCACTGGTGGTTTATGTTTGGGGAGGAGAAAAAGGAGTGCAGCTCCTCGCTTCAGCAGGCACTGAAACTCACTAAGTTGGATGTGTCGCTGGTGGGTGAACGCAACATTAGCCAATCAGGTCACAGAGCACAATGAGCGTTCATACGCTGTAAAAAAAAATTGGAGAAACACAGAGGCCGTGAAAGGTGAACCGCAATATAGCGAGGGACTACTGTATAGGAATGTATTACTTCTGGTTTTTTCCTAAGGCATTTATGAATTGATTCTTTTTAGTGATTTGTGTTTAATGTTCATTGCACTACACTGAAACCTCCCATTTCTTTCCACAGCAGGAAGCCGCATGTGGAGTGTTTGACTTCATCATTATTAAATGTCTGTTATATGATAGTGAACACATACCACATTATGACTTTCTGTTCCCACTCACTGTGTTTTCTGCAGAGGGTCTCGCTCTTTGTTTTTAGGTTAACATTACACACAAACACACACAGCAATATCATGATATTAAAAGAGTAATAAACAACAGGATGTTTAGCTTGTATTTGCATTTAAATCATGTTCTATTGTTCCTGACACTGGATGATGTAGTGCAGGGAATCACTTTGCAGATACCATTTGACTAAGGAATACTCTTGTAATAGAAACATATCCTAAGATGGACTACGGAGAACTTCCATCACTGAGTCCATTACAAAAATGCTGTATGTCTTTTGTAATTATCCAGAACATGTATGTTCAATAGACAAAGTCAATCCAAATTTTGAGCCTTCCTTGTTCCTGTACAGACATATTTCAAAGGGTACCTGGAGTATTTCCAATAAAACAAGTGCATATTTGATTAAAAAACATATTTTGAGGTAAATAACCTGAATACCTGCAAATAACTTAGGATTTTTCTATTTCTGTCAGTTCTTTTCAACGACTTTTAAAGAAAGTTACCCGACTAAACCTCAAGTACTATTTATGGTATTTCAGACCAGTCTCACAGAGTTCGTGAAACTGTCACAAAAATGGCTTTATGTATATTTTCCTGCATGGCAACACAATTTCCTCATGTATTTTGTGCTATAGGGAACGCCTTTTCTCC
The DNA here is from genome assembly GCF_900634775.1 of Gouania willdenowi. Lineage (NCBI taxonomy): Eukaryota > Metazoa > Chordata > Actinopteri > Blenniiformes > Gobiesocidae > Gouania > Gouania willdenowi. Next base: position 20,957,831 of record NC_041064.1, read on the forward strand.
TGCTGCTCGGCACGAAATGTTTTTGTGTGGCGTGACACTTTTTTGTCATGCTGCGCGTCGCAAATTGCAAACCGTTGTATGTTTATGGCATTTAACACCTTAACCATAACCCTCACCCCAACCTAACCTTAAATGAAATGTTGTCATAAGATGTAATTGTATGAAAAGATTTCAATCCAATTATGAGTGTGAAAGTTGTGTCCCACAACAAAAAAAGAATGTGGAAGTTGTGTTGGTATGCACAAAAATAGAAACAATCCTTCTTTTTGTGACATTGCCACTGTGGGGTGTGTTGGCGGACTGGGAGGGGCAGGGGAAGTGGTGCTTGGGAATGGCTCTTTTAAAAGGTTAAACGCAGGTGTGGCAGGGCTTTTTAATCATTCTACCTGTATTTATATGCAGTGAGCAGCCGGGACCAGGAGAGGAGCGCACCCAAGAAGCAGAGAGCACAGAGCGACAGACGTGGTGACAGTGAGGAGCAGCAGGACGAGCTGCTCAACCTGACCGTACAGTATATATGTGCTTTAAATGTGGGTGCGCTCAGTAAAAACATCTAAACCGTCCTCTGAGTCTGCCAGTGTGGCTATCGCCCGACCCTCTGAAGCAAGAACCCTGTTACAGTCACGTTTTCTCGTGATATCGTTTTGGACCTTTACTTTATTTCACTGCTTCTTTTATGTCCCCAGACATGTGTAAATATAGAAACATGGTACAGTAAGCACTCCTATGACATCTTCTGGTGGTATTAAGCTGTCAGTAAGTCAACTGGAGCTAATTTAAATAACTCTGGATCACTGGGAAGGACTGTCCTTACACAATTACAAAAATATGTTTTTCTTTTTACTATTTAAAAAAAAAAAAAAAAAAAACTAACCCCAGTCCTCATTTGAAAACAAAACATAATAGCTGGTGAGATGTTTTGCCCCTGCCGGCACTTTTAGCTTATTAGCTATCCATTGGTACAAACATTATGCCCAGTAAAAGCAGCCAGATTACAGAGTGCTCTGTAAATGCCAGAACTAAAGAGCATGCAGGCCTCATCTTTATGCCCAGGGTTCTCTAACCTCCAATGATAAGTGTTTCCATTAATGTTTACCAAATTAGATGCTACAGCAAATAGCTATATGCTTGTGACCACGAAAATGAGGCTCTACCCCTGCACTAAGGCCACACACCTATGAACACATGCTTAAACAATAGCAGAATATGTAGGTGTTTCTGTGGGTTTTGATGAAACAGGTCTAACCTGAGTTGTTCTCCTACATGGAGGCGTAAACAAAGCTAACCTTGCCCGTTACATTGCTGAATGTCATACTTTGTTAGTCAAATTTGGTAAAAAAGAAACATGACCTTTGATTGATTTTGGAAATAGTGACATTTGTGATAATAATAATATTAATGATTGAATATTTTCAGCTGTTATTTGCATCCACCGAGCTGCATCCTCCTGTGTTTGTGCATGGCTTTTTATATAACATATTGTAAGGCCTACAGATGAACGGCTGATTCATGGATCACATTTACATTTTCCACTGACCTTCCCTGCTCTTTTACAGCCTACTCATTCCTACATCCTGTGTCCACGCACAAAAAGAACAATGCTAAAGTTTCATCTAACGCCTGTGCACATACACGCACACGCACACATACACAGAGACTGAGATGCAAAATATTCCCAGAAGAAGTTGAATTGTGTTAGGCTAATAGCAGTGCTACGCTACTGCTGCTTCAAATGTGTAATTTCTGTAGGAATTGCAATACGCTTGAAAGCAAGGAGAGTTGTTTAAGTGCTCGTCTTTCCTACAAACACACACAGGGATGTATCCTATGCTACAAATGTATGTTATCACTACAGGGCCAGCCTGGCAGAGGCTTGTCAGAAGCTGTCATTGTATAAGGATTGAAGAGGTAATCCCTGATTGTGTGGGTGCAGATAAAAGACAAAAAACAAAAAAAAGTATATTTCTTTCCTGCTTTAAGCGCAAGTTCAAATAAGACAGCCAAGCCATTTCAGGGGGTGAGATCTACCTTTTTTAAAGTAACGTTTCCTCCTAATTTAGTTTCTTTGCCGTTAACAAGGCTTCCACTATGGATGCTTCATGGTTTTATTCCTGTATCAATCGTTCTGTTTGAGTCTCTGCTCTCTGAACATTCATGTCTTTTTTTTGGAGTCTCTCGATTTCCATTTTACTTTCTTCCAAGGAACCTACTCAGCTGAATCCGCTCCATTAGAGACTGTGAGAGAAAGATAAGTGTTGTATCATGGTGTGTATGTGTGTGTCTTTTGGGGGTGGAGGGCCGGGGGAAAGGGTTTTAAAGGCTTTCTTAGCGACAGTAGGACAACAGCCATTGTCTGGAGGGTTTGGAAGGGGATTTGGAAAACTAGTGAAATGGTTTATTTATTTCTAAAGTAGCTGCCCTCATTTCTCATCAGCTTTCCCCACACCATGTAATCTTTTAAATATCAACTGTATATATGATCATTTTCTCTACTCATGGGGCGTATCTCCCTGCCCGGCGGTTACAGTTGAGATAAGGCATGAGATCATAAGAAATGCACAGCCTCGACTTTATATATATATATATATATATATATATATATATATATATATATATATATATATATATATATATATACTGTATATATGCAGCAGGCTGCATTACAAATTGGCTGAAATTTAACGCATGCATGCATGCATGCTTGCACACACAGGTGCACACGAGCACCTTTCTGCAGCCGAAGGTGCTGTCAAGCCATGAACAAGTGTGTTGCTTGGAGACCAACCAGGTCACCCTAACAACAGGGATCACACAAACCAGGTGTGACATCTGTTCCACCGTGGTGGCCAAGCACAGCCTGCCTTCAGCATGCAAATGCCTCAGCGGCAGGTCAAGACACATCTGAGAGTAACTACATTGATGCACTTCTCCCTGTATTGTTTTTGTAAACCCCAAAGTACATTTTCATAAAATCCTCCCCAAAAATATGGCAGTAATTTTAATAATACTTGATCCATTACTTTTACTTTCCATTAGGTTTCTTTTTTCTTTATTGTTTTAATATCAGTTACTGTTTATTTTCATACGTTTTCCAGTTTCCCTGTGGTTTTTTAATTAGCTGCTATGGCAATCGTGCCTCTTGTTTTTCCAATTAACACAGCTGTGATGTTCTTTTGAGTGGCAGCTTGGCATAATTTACTCATCACAGCAAATTATTCACATGTTTTTATTAACAATAATGCATCTGCTGTGGATTTTCTTACTGATCAATACCAATAACAAAACAGGCGTCTGTTTAAAAAAAAACCATATTTTGCTGTTTATCAAACTGTGTTTATTTCAGAGATCTATTTTAACTTTTTATGACCTGCATTAGTCTAACTCAATACTTGTGTTTACTTGTGCTTCTCTTTTGCATCCATCAATCTTTAAAAAAAGGCAATTTCCATGTGCATGTATAGCTCAACCCTAAACAAACTCACCTCTTCATACAAAGATCGCTTGTTCGAATCACTGCCGCAAACTCATTTTTTCCCCATTAGGTTGCAACAACATTGTTTGTTGAACTTTATCTCTCCAGCAGTTAGCAGACCACGTTTACAACAAAAGATCTTTAATATTTTGTATATGAGTTACAGGGCAGCTGGGTGGAGTCAGACAGAGCCTGCGCCGTTATGTTGCGTTCACACCAAACGTGTCTTCTGCGGCATCGGACGCATCTGCCGTACAAAAAGCACCGCAGGGTTTGCAGGATCAAAAAATGTCCCCATTCGCATCATACGCACGTCTGAAGCGAAGCCCCCCCCACCAGCAACACATCCAACTCGGTCAGTTTCACTGCCTGCTGAAGCGAGGAGCTGCTCTCCTTTTTCACCCCTCACAAACATGAACCACCAGTGAAAAAAAGCCGCTGTGATTAGCGGCTAATGCTATCCTAGCTCAGTGTCGACTTTCAAAGATGAAAACTACAGACAAAACTTTTACCTGCTACTACCACCTCCTCGCTGATTCTCCTCCACGCCAACTCTTTCCTAGTCCGGTTCCAGTTATAAAGGCCGTATCATGCAGCTCCAGGTGGTCACCCACAGCTTCTACTCCATGGTTGAATGGGTGAACAGACCAGTGTTCGTGTTAACGCGTTTTGCGCATGGTGCATGGCGCCCGACCCCGGACAAATTTGGATTCCCGGACACATTTGATACCTACATCGGCACCGTGAAGGCTGATGTGCTCTGATAAGCGACGGAGCAGCTATTTGAAGGATTAAAATAAACGCGTTGGTGAGCGTACCGGAACGCTGAAAGTAAGTTGTTGGCGCTTGGAGAAGTGCCAGGAAGCTCAAGTGACATTTTTAGAAGTCCCGGAACTTCGTACCAGTGCGTTCCGGTCCACTTAAACCACTGCATGAAGACTGAAAAACAGCCTGTTTTAGGAGCAGTCTGAAAGTGACCTTTCAAAGGGCTAAAACTCTAGAAAACAGGCAAGCTTGGGAAAACAAACAAACCTCAAATACTAAGTAGTTGGGGTTCTTAGAACAATTGAAGATGGATTAAAAATAGGATAATACTGGACCTTCAATAAATGTTCTTTATCTGTTTAACCAGGACTAAAATAGTATTCAAACAAATAACTACTTCAGTCTGTAAGTTGCCTTCAAGGCAGCATATATATTATCAAATGGAAAATTAGACACGTTTTCTTCAAGAGTTAAGCCTTTATCACCAAGTTTGGCAAATAACCATTGCATCTTATAGCGACGTTTAGCATCTGTTGAAGCTGGAGAGTCGGCACGCTCTGAAGAATTTGAAAGAAATCCATCTGCAGTGTCACTCCAGAGCAGTGGAGTGCGACCGCCTTGACAAACACGCTGTCATTGAATTTTCCACTAGAAAACAAATGTAACACACATGCATATGTAGAAAAGAAACACAAACACAGTCTTATGTTTGTGTTGGTTCGTGAACATTTGCATAAATATTTTCCTCTTATACCTAATAATTAGTTCAAACCTCCTTAAGTTCAAATTACAGCAGCAGCGCAAGATAACATAGCATTCAGACTAACAGTTTATTATGGACATAGAGGTTATACAATATGAATACTAAGTAATTGCATTGTGCATTGCGAATATTTAGACTGGAACTATATTGCATTAGCTCCCGAAGTGAATTAGCTGACTCACTTCAGAGTGGTCCCCTGTCTGTGGTTAGCTGAATCGTCCCTCAGCGAGGGCCCCCTGCCTTGTATTCTGCTGGTAATTATGTAAAACACACACATACACAAACATTTTAATTGTCAAGAGAAGAAAAAAAAATCCTGTTTCATCAGACTAATATCTAGCTAGCATTGCTCAATGGCCAACGTCCAATAATGACTCATGCCCATTGCTGTTGCTTTGCCAATAGGCAGGTGTGAGAAGCCACCAGCAATTGTTAAGATGTGTTCAGTATTCCAACAAGAAAAAGCACTATAAATATCAATAACTTTTTAATTGATTAAAAATCTTAACCTGACATGCTCCATGATCAAGTGAGATTAAGAAATCAATTCCACTATAATACATTATATGGTAATTAATAATAAGTTTTTTTCTGTGTGAAATTATTCTTCCATTCTAATAGTAGTCAATACATGATGTATTCAGAAAAAAAAAAGAAACAAGAATACTCAGACCTCTAGCAGCTACAATCCTGTAAAAACTATGACCAATCCCTGCTTTCCAGTCCGAATGGAAAAAAACAATCAGATGCCTTTGTGTGTTGTTCTGCCTCTGCCCTCCTCTGTCCTTCCCTTTTTTCTGTTTTTGTTTGTAATCTTTATTTCAAACATGAGATGGTGAAATCAACAAAACAAAACCAAATAGTATAGTATTTTCCCCAAAAAAATAAAGGAATATTTTTCAGTCATATGTCAACATTCCCATTTTGTAAAACAAATCGTGAGAAAATCGTATCGTGAACCCAGTATCGTGAATCGAATCGTACCGGGAGTTGAGTGAATCGTTACATCCCTAATATATATATATATATATATATATATATATATATATATATATATTAAGCCACTTAATCCCACCCCCGAGAGCAACCACAGACAAACCTTCAAGCTCCCTCCTCTTTGTATCTTGTGAAAATGATTTGAGTGCATGAACACTTATCGTGTGACACCGGCAATATCAGCACAAATGAAGCATCTGAAGGGCCTGATATTAGATAGATGCACCTTCAAGCCTTTGGGGGCGTGGCTTTGGACGAAAAGGGATAGAAGGGGGTGGAGCTTAGAGGATGTTTTGTTAGCTAAAATCAACTTAACATTACAGACTGCAACCTTTAACTCTTCGGTTGTTGATTATTCATTTCTTCAATTGTCTTTCTGCTCCACTTCACCCGTTACAGCAGTGCTTTCCAATTCAAGGACATTGCTGCGTCCACATGGAAACATTTGTTAATTTAATTCGTAAGACAAATAGTCCTCCTGGGTTTCCACGTCTATTGATTGTGGGAAGAGTCTGAAAATACACGAAAAGGTCAAGTTTAAAAAATAAAAAAAAATTGTAAAACAATACAAAGACAAATAAATGGTTGAAATGCCTTGCTAATGTTGCCCTAGACACTTGAGATGGTTTATTTAAGTCTGCTGGCACTAATGAACTAATAAAATCAAAGCACTACTCTTGGTATAGCAAAAAAGCTCAGGGGGCACACGAGACAAGTGGGGTACACCTTGTACAGAATGGTTAATTGGAGTCTTTACATTTCTAAAACTGGCAAACAGCACTTATATAGTACAGTCCTATATTTACTTTAATTGTTTCATAACTTTTGAATACACTCATTATGAATGTTACCTTGAGATTCCATGAGGGAGATAAACTTTTAACTAAAGCATTTGACTGTTTTTATTGCTTTCTTTTCTCTCCAAGTTTTAGAATTAAAAGCACTGCTTTTTACATTTACAGGCACTGAATGTTGCATTTTCTTGTCTGCGTGATTATACAGAGCCAGGCAGCTTCTAATAATTGTGTCCCACCTCTTGCAACTAAACACATAAAAGGCCTGCTTTGACCTACCTTGCTCTTGTTTATCTTTCAGTGTGTCCAGTCCTTCTCCCTTTATTCTTTTTCCATGTTTGCGTCCAATGCTTTCCCTGACATCAGGCCTGGGCCACCAGGTGACCCCACAGATGGCACTTTGACACTCAGATGTGAAATCAGGTGTGGCGTTGTACAGATTTGCATATTAGGTGTCAAATTATACGGTATATTACCACACAATGTTCACATCCCAAGGTAATGTCTAAGTCAACAGAGGCAGAGCGAGGAAGGAGAGAAAGAAAGCACGGGACAACTTATTAGATACGATTTTCTGCTCCACGTGTTCACTTTTCAAGGATAAGGCTCATTTCAGATTCAGGAGAACAGGAAGTCTTGTAGCTTCCCCTGGAATTCTTTATAGATTTCTAATCTTGGGTCACAAGTTTTAAGTCTTTTTTTCCTGCTGTGCATTTTTTCACAAGGATGTATGGATTCTGGGATTGGCAGGAACAGTAATCCAGGAAACAAGAACTGTCAACACACTCCCTGTTGATGTGTCAAAGCGAATAAAATAATTGGTATTCTTTAATCAAAATTTGAGTGTTACTGTTTGCATTATGGTGCATCCATCTTCACTTTTGTATTGATTAAAATGAGCTTGATAACATGGGATCAAGTGCCAGTTCACAGGTAGAAGGCAGGTCACATCAAGAGAGGGCACCAGTTCAATTTCTTTGCCATCTCAATGCCTGATCCATATCTTTCAAGGTTTGGATTTTGAAACCACCCCAAGCTCCAGTATCCCTTATATTTTAAGACAGGTGTACAATAAATCTAAAATACCCACTTGTCAACAACTTACTAAATACAATAAGGTGTTTAGAATGCAGTATGCCTATCTTTGTTGACAATAAGGGTGCTTTCACACACCTCTTTGCTCCGCACCATGCTTTGTTTCCTTGGAAAGTCCAGTTTTTTAGCGATATGTGAAAGGTCACTCGAACGAAGCAAGTGAGCGAACTCTGGTCCTCTGAAAAATGTGGGTCTCGGTTTGCATCAAGCGAAGCATGGTGCAGTTTTTGACCATGTAACAAAGCAAACAGGACTAAATATAGGACTTCACGTTGAAGCGCTCCATCAGTGACAGCTCAGCCCGGCACACACTGTCGTCGCGGCAACAAGTGCGCACACACACTCAACTCAACACTCCAGCAGGCAGCACACACACAAATCTCCATCCATCCATCTATCTATCCATCTATCTATCTATTCATCCATCCATTTTCAGAGCCGCTTTGTCAGCACACAAACAAACACATCACAAACATTTCCATACTCCCTTCCGTATTACTCCCACATCATTCATTTATTTTACTTGTTTCTCTTCCTCATACTGTTCATATGGTCAGCGATGGCTACACACCTGACTGCTCTATGTTTCACGTGCTCATACATTCACATCTTCACATATTACACCTCCTTATCGGCAAGTTACCGGTGACATGACGCCTCTGAGCACAGACAGGTGTGAGACGGAGGGGCATCAGCTGTGTTTATGGAGCGCATTAGTGCAGAATGTGGGATCGTGTGATTATGGGTGTTACGGGTGGTGCCTCATGGCCTCTCACTTAACACACCAGATTCACATCAGCAATCAGGTCAAAAGGGAGGAGGACCTGTATAAAGGGCTGGGAGGAGCAGAAATAGAGAGGCGCAACCTTTTGACCAGCAGCAGACATGTGGGGAGTTTATTCTGCTCCTCACTCGATCGTCATAAGTTTGTTTTTTTTTTTGTTAGGGCTGGAGATTACAGGTAGTCCTGTTTTTGTGTTTATGTAGGTTGAATCTTGTGCGGCCACATCTACTCCAAAGACATGAAGAGAAGTTATCTGTCAGGAAGAGAAAAACAAAAGAAAAAAAGGAGGAAGAGGAGAAAAGAAAGCAGGACAGCGTGATGAGTGTAAAAAGTCATTTTAGCTGTGTGTGACAGTGTGGGCCTGACAGTCATTAACTTAAACGTCATGTTTGTAACTAGTTTGCCGTGCAAACAGCATCACTGTATCAGAGTCAGACAGCATGCATGCTAGCGTTCCATAAATCAAAATGTAATTGAGCAGTACTTTCATCGAAGTAAAATTAGTGTTTAAATGACCAAACAGCTGACCTAAGAGGTACTAAATGATTGACATTTGTGTGAAAAAATGTCATGTAGCCTGCTTGATACCTGAGCCAGTGAGTGAGTATGTCAGGCAAAAAAGTGTAAATTATATATATTTGATTTTAACTTGGATAAGTTGGACTTATTTTAACAGTGCCATAGTGGTGTAAATATGTTAGAAAAGAATGATGTCTCATCTACTGTATAACTAAATTATAATTATTTTTTTTCCCCTTTTTACTCCGGATCACTAATAAGGTTTCTTGTTGCAGCACCTTTAAATCCTGAAGATGCAACTCGTAGGTAAATCACCTGAATGTTTTAACTAAGATGTCTTTTGACATTATGATGTTCTGTTTCTATTTGTCTTTAGCTCAGTCTGCATCAATCTGCAGTACTACAGCCCCCAGCACTGCTACCTCCAGTACAACTGTCCCAACTACCTCTACCTCCAGTACTACAGCCCACTGGTTATGGAAGACCTGATCACTGCTTTTGCACAAGCCAAGTCTCGAAAACGCCACTGCTAGAGCCAATGTAGTATTTGTAGTTGTTGAACATTGTAGCAAAACCCATTGTTTCACTTATCATGTTTAATTGTTGTTTTTCTCTCTAAAGTTGTGCACATGTGGAAATATTTGGTGCCAACTGCAGACATTGCATTATGTGAACTTGTGTAGAATATTAATATTTTTTATTCTATACTTTTGTATGCTCATTTGACTGTTTTGTTTTAAAACTAGGTTTGAATTGCAATTGCATTTTTATACTGAACATTTAATGTTTACACCTTTTAAAAAGAAATTGATGTGCACTTTTGGATGTAGTGTGCCAACTATGGACACTGTGAACCTACCACATTGTTTATTTTGTCAATTTATTCATTTCTTGTTTTTTTTTTTTTTTTTTTTTTTTTTACTATTTAACATGAAACATTTACATTGGTCATTGTGATACATGAACCTTGAAGCAGAAGCATCCATTGTTTATCTTAAGAATGTATATTAAGAACTTGTTTGAAATACTTGCTCAAGTGAAGTTTAAAAATGCTGCTGTTTGCTTAAAAAAAAAAAAAAAAAAAAAAAGTTGACAATATATATCTTTGTTATTAATAAAAGCTGCTCAAAAATATTATTTTCTGTATGTTTTATAATGTTACATTCTCATCCAATCAGAGTTTTTTTTTTTTTTTTGCCCATGGTTGCCAAAAGCATAGCCACCATCACAGAGCACAAAACGGCCGACAGACCCTTGCTACGCCACTGCACCCAGGCCACTTTAGGTGGCAGTTCTTGCAAGGCTAATTACAGCTTTCAGTTTGGAGAGGCAGACAAATGTTTTTAATTTATCTTTTAATTATTACAGAATAATACGGGATACTTCTGGTAGAATACTAATACGAGATAATGACAGGAAAGAGGGGTAAAATACGGTACTTTCCCGCACAAAATGGGAGACTTGACAGATATGGCCTGATCTCTAACGCACTTGTATAAATCATAAGGAAGAAAATAATTTTTCAACAATCACAGCAACTATTTTTATGGTATTTCAACATTAGGTCATTTGATTACAAAACACATTTAAAGTGAAGAATCGATACAATCTCCTTTACCATGGTGTGCAGACATCAACCAAGGTTTAAACCTGTAGGTTGTGAAATGAAGTGTGGATTATTATGTATCGAAAATAATTCTCACAGAATATGTTATAAACAGCAACAAGTGAACATTTTCCTTCAAGGTTAATGTATTGAAAGGAGGACAAACTGGATGAATGCGAGGATTTAAAGCAAGTATAAACCTTCAGGCGTTCCTGTGTTCCAGAGGTCAGTAGAAATTTAAAAGACAATCTAACGTAGATACTTCTGAAGAACAAAGGAACAAAAGATGATATATTGCAGTACTGTAGAGGCATAGTTTTGCATATATTCTATAGAAATCAATGCATATATATGGTTTTTGGTCAGGGTAACCTCATGCTAATGCTGTGATTTAAACTCAAACTTTAGATATGAGCTTGTGTCATTGACTCAGACTTGGATCATTAGGCACAGCATACCTTGGATTTTATCAGAACATAAGTGTCACAGTTATCACAAGGATGATAGAAACACACAGAGGCGTCAATGGCTTCATTTTTAGCCAATGAAATTACTATGATGATGATTGTGAACATTTTTTCTTAAAGTTTGTGACCATTTATATTGGGCACCAACTCAACCATAACATAAGTTGCTATTATTGAAATGTAAGGGACTGACTTGGCCTCTGAACGAGATGTGCCAGACAAAAGTGTTATTCATGCAATTGTAGGATCTAGATTTGACATCGCTATAACTAAGTATTTAACTATCACTCCCTGAATTAAAGTAGAGAACAGGCTGTGTTTTACTTGAAAGGATAACAAGGGAAACATAAATTAAAGTCATTGGTTGCACTTTTATTTGATTTGTCAAAGCTACAGCCGTTCCTTCCAAATAACTTTTTATTTTATTTATTTTTTCAATCGGGAGCAGGGGCAGGCATTCCATGGGGGCATGGGGGGCAATCACCATCCCTGCAATCTGATTGGCCACCCCGTGTGTGCTCCCAATCTTCATTGGCTCATGGTCATGTCAATCAATGTGCTTGCTCTCATCCTTTATTGTATGCAAACAAAAACAAGTATTGCTTATGTTGATTAAATGCTCTAATGCTGCGTTCACACAGAATGCGTCTTCCGCGGCACTGGACGCGTTTGGCGCATTAAACGTTTCGCAGGTTTCCCAGGATCAAAAAATTTCCCCACTTGCTTCATATGAGCATTTGAAGCAAAGCACCGCCTACCTGCGACACATCTAACTTGGTGAGTTTCAACGCCTGCTGAAGCAAGGAGCTGTGCTCCTTTTTCATCTCTCGTAATCATAAACCACCAGTGGAAACAACCGGTGTGATTAGCAGCTAATGCTGAACTACAGAGATAACTTTTACCTGCTACTACCACTGATTGTCCTCCACGCCTAATCCTTCCTAGTCCGATCCCGGTTATAAAGGCCGTGTCATACAGCTCCAGGTGGTCACACACAGCTTCTACTCCATGGTTGAATGGGCGAACAGACCGGTATCCGTGTTGACGGCCTGACGTCATTGTCAACAAAGACTCTGGTTGTCTTTCAGTTGAAAACATTGAACTCCTGCGAATGTGCGAATATGACAAAAAATTGGGAGCACGCTCGCATGGCCAATGTACGTGACGCGCAGGTCAGACCGCAACGCCGCACATCTATCCATTGACTTTGTATGTGATCTGGTCGTACGAACATTTCGTGACGCATCTGGTGTGAACGCAGCATAACTTCACCTTTTCTTCGTTAAAAAGAACAAACTCAGAGCAGATCAGCTGGCTAAGAGCTCTGATATCAGCTTTGAAAGTCAGAGTCAGCCTAAATCACATGCTGTACAAAACCTCCAGAGACAGACCAGCACTCATTGGCCACCAGGTGGAAATACAGATTTGAGATAAACTGTTTAAAGATGTACTATAATGTGCTATTATGCAGGATTTTAAGTGAATAAAGTAACTCAATTACCTATTTTCAATTAATTCTTTAGTTTTGGGGTGTTATGTGTGGAGTCCGTGAGAGCCAATGCAATGGTGCTTATTAGTCATAAGACTGATTACTACACAAAACAGTGTCTCTTATTCACTAGTTAGCAGCTCTCTACAGTAAACATCTCAGTGTTTAGTATAATATGTTTTATGAAGAATGAGCATCACTCAAACTCTCAGTAAAATTCAGAATAACAACAATATACAGTATTCTTGAAAGGAATAGGGCATATTGTGGAATGTAAGATGGGTTTAGACAGATTAGTTTTACCCTAATGATGATGTGTTGCTTCAGTAGTAATATCCTGTGTTACTATTGCAACAAAACATCATGGGGGACCGAGCCTTTGCTGCCGCCGCCGCCGCCCCCTGGAACTCATGCCCACAAACCATGAAAAATGCAGACTCACCTTTTCAAACTTGCTTTTCTTTAACACTGTTTTACTCTTATTTCTTCATTTTTCTGTATTCTGTAAAGTGGCTTTGAGTCCCAATGTATTATTATTATTATTATTATTATTATTATTATTACAATTATTATTATCAGTAGGGTAAAGCTAACGTGTCTCACGATGGTCTAATCCCAGCTCACGTTGCATATTAGTGGAACGTGAGCTGGGATTGGTGCGTATTCTGCTCCGAACTGAATACCACAGGACACATATGGTACTCTTTATTCTGCTTAACACTTCTTGTTAACTCCCGAGTGGCGGGGAACTGATTAAAAAATGAAATTATTATAAATATTGCAATATATGCGACCATTGTCAATGCTGTAAAGGCGACTGTTTTGTAAGTAAGAGGACATGTCCATCAGCATTTCAATGTTGACAGTGGAAAATAAATGTAGTCAGTAGCCAACAAAAGCAAGATGAAGTCCAAAATACATTGTGTTACTGCACATTCTAAGAAAAAGGATTTTCTTCCAATTAGTAGTCTAAATATTGAAGACAGAGGCCAGTGGAAACCTTCATTTCAATAACTTTTGCAGTTTAACTAGTATTATCGCCTGTGGCCCCCAACTGTAAATGATCTGGATCCAGGAGGCAGGAAGCTGTGTGACATTTTGACATGAGTCATGCTTTCAGCCATGCAATTAAAATTACCATCCAAAACCACTTTCCCTATTGTTTTAATCATTACAAAGATCCCAAGCATTTGGTGTCTTGCTGTTCTGCCTTTTCCATATAACAGTCACTAATGTCTCCCAGTAAAGATTTTCTATCAAAGGTTTTAAGTTAAAGCAGCTTTCTGCAGGGTGATAGGTAACAGCAGAGATTCAGATAACAAAACTAAAATTGCAAAACTAAGGGGTTTCGTGATTCTGCAAAGTGACACTATTCCTTTGTGGGGTTTTCGAAGCAATGAACTATTTGTGATTCAACACAGGCATTTAGAAAATCAATGAAAATGGATTTTAAACAAGTATGTGTTTAAAGAGTAGATATGTAAGGTGTTGGGTTTGATCCAATATGTACTAAAACTAAGGGAGCTACCTCTAAGAAGTAAACTGTGTTTTAAAACTTTCAGATTTTTAAGGGGGAAAATTGGTGAAGGTAACTTTGTAAGGATGAAACAACGATGTGATCCAAAGATTGATGAGATTCTACTGTTTCTGCCATTCTCCATTGTCCTCCTTTGGCAGGCAGTATATTTCTGCCTCCCTGTGGGCCTGTAGGAGGTTTCAGAAGACTAAGATGAGAAGGCGAGCAGCTCCAAACACCTCACAATCGCACTCCCACTGGGCGCTCCATCAACAGCTACATTAATCTATATGCACTTCCTTATCAAACTACCTGAGGTGCTTCTTTTATTAGGGGATGTCGTCAACAGGAAGAAAGAGGTGAAGATGATGTGATAGTAGTGCCTTAATAAAGCAGCACTGAAAGCCTGCCATCAAATCAGTTGCTAAAGGAACTTTTGACCTGGACTGCACCGTGACTTGTTTGCTATACGCCGTTAACACAATATAGTTACTTGTTAGTTAATCACTACATTGACTGTATATTTTGTTTATTACAATATACAAAGTATTCTTTGATAAATAATAACTTTTAAATTGTTATTAACATGCTAGGAGATAGCGGTTTAATATGGACAAGGCTTGATGTGATGAGGTTTGAACATACAGATATGGGACCGTAATAGCTTTTATCTTCACTTTGGATATTGTTTTGTGCTTTAAATCTTAGCTGTAACATTTAATATTTCTAAGAGGCTAACACTAAGATGCTATTGCATATAGCAGTGGTTCCCAACCTTTCTTGTCTTGTGTACCCCTTTTTGTCATACCGTGAGTACCCCCTCACTCATACGTGTTCATGGTTCTCCAAAAGTAGAACGCAACACAACTGGATATTCAATGCAAATCATTTTATTTCATCTTCTTAAACTGAACCATTAGTATTCAGGTATTATCTTCTTATTTAACTCAAATTAAACAAAATTATGTTATCTTCAAGGCAATAAAAATGATAAATATAAGAAATAATATTATAGTAAATGTTTGTATTATTAATATTGTATTATTGATACTAATATATTATGATTATATTGTTATCAAAGAAAAATAATGAAGCTGAAATAAGAAAAAAGTAATATAAATAAATTAATAGTAACTCATTACCAACGAAAGTAACTATTTGTGTTACTGTTAAAAAAAAGTTGCTATATGTCAAAGAATTCAGATTTTTTAGATGCGTGTGTTGTTGTGAGGTGCTTCATTAAATTTGAGTTACTTACAGCGGATGTAAGTCTTCGCTCCTGGATATAATGAACAATTCACATGCACGTTCTTGCTTTTGACCACAATTCATTTAAAGTAGTGTTTGTATCGCCACCTTAAAAATGCCAACCTTCATCAGGCTCCTCAACGCTCGCCATCTCTGCTGCTTCATCAAATCTGTAGTGGTTGTGTGTGTGTGGCGCGTGTGCTGGCACATGTGTAAAAACACTGGCTCTGATTGGCTACCATGAAACGTGACGCCGCCTGAGCCAATCATAATCGCTCACGTCGTTTTTAACCCACCTCCTCACCACATGTAACGCACCGCATTTAAACGCACCGCATTTAAAGTTCAGTAATGGTAACGGCATTGTAACGGCATAAAAAGTAATTAGTTAGATTACCCTGTTACTGAAAAAAAAAAACGCTGTTACACTGGAAATGACTGAGAATATTTTTTCATTATCTTGGAAATACATTTTTATTTTTCCACGTACCCCCTGTAATGCGCTCACGTAGCCCTAGGGGTACGCATACCCCTGGTTGGGAAACACTGCCATTAGCATCTATTCAAAATGAGATGCAAATAAATGTAAATGTTGTCCCTATCCTGCAAAATTGAGAGTGGATACTGTTAATGTTTAGTGCTATAGGGGTGGAAGTAACAAATTACAAATACTCCCGTTACTGTAATTAAGTACATTTTTGAGGTACTTTTATGAGTATTATAAGTGTGTAATTTTACTTACACTTGAGTACAATTTACACCATGTAATCTACTTAGCTACTTTTAAAAATCAAAAGTCTCTACGAAGTACGCCCACAAATTCAATTAATATTCAAATCTTTTCTGAAATGTACATTTGTTTGGTACCTTACAGGCCGTCCGATCGCGCCATATAATCTATGACGTAATGAAAAGACGACTCCACTGCAGCAGCAGGTACAAGTTTATGGAGGTAGCATATTTACACAGCAGAGTAGGATGGAGGATTTGGAGACAATAAAGCCAAAATGGAGACAGAAAACAACACTTTCAACACTGAAAAGGAGAAAGAACAGACAGAGGATGAGTGCGAGTGCCCGTGGCCATACCTGGAGGAATGTTTCATGTACAGAGGGAAAAAAGGAGACTTTGTTTGACCCCTACGATGATGTCAGCTTACAAGATTTCAGCGTCTAAGCTCAAAAAACACATTGCGGGATGAGGTTTTACACCTCTACTTGTATGATAGTGCTTGTGTTAAGGTTAGTAGTTTAGGTAAGATATGTGTGCACATATATTGTCACTTCCTCGGGTTAGCCTGATATTAAAATAAGACGGAGCTAGCTAACGTGTGCACTTGTGTGCATGCATAATCAGCTACAATTCCTAGAAATGTAACGTTATACCTTAATATTTGGACAACCCCCGTCATTGCAATAAACTAAATCTTTAGTCATTTAATACTCACAAGCCTATATTCAGCAGGCCTATATTTTGTGCTATAGCAGGGGTCTGCAACCTGCGGCTCTGGAGCCTCATGTGGCTCTTTGACTCTTTTGCAATGGCTCCCTATAGCTATAAAAAATATTAAAACTATGAATTGTTATTTCTTACAGAGGGTATTAATAATAAATGACATTGACACCAAATAAAATCACGATATAACAATTTGCCAACCTAAAAATGAATTGCATTGTGAGATAACTGAGCCACCTCCATGCTTCACCCCCTAAAACATCTACAGACCATCATCTTTCCTTACACCTGTGGCTAACCTGAAGTTGTAAATCTCTGATGATGATCATGTGTTATCTAATTCAAGTTATTTTTTGTAGCACTACAATAATGTCAACTTAAAAAAAAAACATTGAGAAGGTTTTTTTTGGGGGGCTCCAGAAGGACTTTAATCCAGGTGAGATGAGGCAAAATGGCTCCTTTGAGAATAAAGGTTGCAGACCCCTGCATTAAACTTATCACTATCAGTTGATCAATATAATTGGCCTGATATTGGTCTATCACAGTGACATGGGTCTTAATCAGTATTGCCTTATATGTTGCCCGATATGAATTTTTTTTAACAGAACATAATATGGATTGTTTTTATTTGTTAGCCCTTTGTGTATTTGATCCATTTTCTTAATTTAGTTTTGGTACTGTATATACAGTACATACATATATTTTGCTCACTTTATTATTTTTTTTAAGGGCCAGACTGATACTGGATTTTTTTAGGCTGATATTGATTAAAGGGAGTTAAAATATTTAGATACTAATACATCAGTCGATAATACAGATTACAGAAATAGATGTTTTTCAATGACCATTCAAAATTGGTTTACACTTGTGAATAAATACAGAAATACATCTGCAAATGTACCACTCTTGTATACCATGCTAAACAATCAAAGATTAGCTCTTTTGTTGATATTTTATACAGGTGAATTGAGTCAAATGCCTGCTATTAACGACGCAATAAAACATCCATCGGTTAAGAAGTAATTAATACGTGGTGAGTAATTTTTGAGAAGCGTAATTTGTGCTTTTACTTAAGTGTTTTTTTTAACACCAGTACTTTTACTTGCAATTGAGTACAATTTAAGTAATGTAACAGTACTTGTACTTGAGTATACATTTTCAGTATACATAAGGCTGACATTACAGTGTCATTATCTGTCATTGGCATGAATAAGGTGTCATGAAAGCTGTCATTCAGTGTTGTTTGCTAAATTATGACACCTTTCACTAAATTATGCAACCTTCGAGCAATGTTGGCATTTTTTGGATTAGGTGGATGGATCTAGTGGGGTTCGGTAAGGTTAGGGTTAAGGCAAAAGTTAAGACTAGGGTTAGGAGTTAGGGTTAGAGTTTAGGTAACAAAAGATTCTTAAAGGTGCAGTCCGCTACTTTCAGATCTCTTTATCCCCCTCCCTCCTTACCCGCTGCTCTCTGGCCCTGCCTCCAAACTTTCCAAAGTCCCTCCCTCAGAGGAGCTAACAAGCTAATGTTAGTCCGACAGCAACATCACAGTAATATAACATGCTCTGTTAAAAGCATCTCACTGCAGCGCTTCTCTCTCTCTATGTGCACACACCTCAGCAACATCAGCAACAACACAGTGTCACTTACAGCAGCTCACACGGAGGCTGCTGTGCGCACATGAGGAACACATGCACCACAGAGTTCCAGTGTAACAATTACAAATCAAACATTGTAAATCAAGCAGCAGTAATTACTTCTCAAGCAGAAAAGTTGCTAATTCCATCTTTTACTCCTCCAGACCATACACTGTAAAAAAAGATGGCGCTCCAGCTCGGGAAGGGGGCGGGGCCTGTGAGCAACAGCTGTCAGACAGTGAAACACAACAAACACAATCCTTGCTCTGATTGGTTCTTTTTGCTCGGCCGCGGTGCATTCTGGCAATCTGCCAAAGGCTGCATTAGCAGCAGGGGGGACACAATGAGTCTGTTTTTTTCACACAAACTACTAGTTTGACGTAAAGCTGTCCTTACATAGTGACAGCTTTAGCAAATATGACAAAAAAAGTCACTTTTATAACAGTTGCAGACTGCACCTTTAATAACAGCCTTCATGACAGACCTTATTCATGCCAATGACAGGTTTCATAATAATGGCAGCGTATTCTCAGTCTTTTTTGTATTGCACTTCAAGTAGTGTTACCTTTTGTTGTAACTAGCATCTAAAAAAAACATTTAATTATTTCTTCAAATACAACAACATTTTTAAAATCTTCTTTATAATCGGCTTAACTTGTTTTTCACCATAAACTTCATTCTATTGATGTTCTTTTGTAATATTGGGTAATCAACGTAATTTCTTGCCTTTTTTTGCCCTGTTCACCCCACAAGGAATTGAAAATAATACAATTCAGATGGGCTTCAAACTTCAATTTGAAGCTTTTTTCCACTAATTGCCTGTCTCCTCCACCTTTAGGAGACTAAATTAATTGGACAAACTAACATACCTGTAATTCATGGAGTCTCTTTTCAAAATTTGGTTGAAAATTATTTGCAGTCAATGAAACTATGAAGGCTTCAATGTGTTAGAAATTCAATGGTGACCAGTGGATTAAAACAGTAGTGAAAGTCCAACATTCAGCAAATGATGACATGTTGACTTTAAAAGAAGATTTTTCAAAAGTTTAAATTGTAAAGTGATGAATCTGCCTTTTTGTTAGTTTTATCCCACAGATACAGGTAAAGCTCCAGTTGGAGCTCACCTCACTTGTCCTTACTCCTTGATTCATCGGTTTGTGCTTGCCATGACTTCAGTTTTTATGTCTGGTGCAGGCAGGCCACTTCTTTACACATTTAGAGGTATTTTGGGCCACCTCTCCTCATTCTTCTTCTCTTCACCTTGGTCTTCTGGTTTCCTGTATCATCGTTTATTTACTTTAGTCAGCTCTTTTTCTGCCAGCGTGAATCAACATCCTTTTCTCTTTACCGATGCACATGGGGATGCATGACACAGTGAGGGCAAGGAAGATAAAGAGGTAACCTGCTGTCTGCACCTCACTTGCTGCTAACAATCTTTACACAGCTTTTAACACTTCACTGTTTGACCTTTTTTTTTTTTTTTGCAAAAGAATGGCAGGTGCACCTTTACACCGCTCTGTTGTTTGCCTTTACCTGCTGTTGGAATCTACTCAGAGCCTTAATGCATAGTTTAGCCCTGATCCTCTTGAGACATCACTTCAGTGGTAAAGCATTGGTTATACTGTCTGTCTAAAGAAACAGAACTAGGAGGTTATTATGTAATGATGACCGTTCATTTCATTTGCCAGATCTGGTGTTAGATAACCTACATACTTTGACTGTTATTAGATTATACACTGTTACATTCAGGCACTGTCATTAGGACAGGTGTGGAGGTGACAGGTGTGACTCACCTGTCAGAAACATATACAGAGACTCTGGCTGTGTTCAGAATGGCATACTGACGTACTACCAGGGGTGGAAAGAGTGCAGAAAAAAATCTACTTCAGCAGAAGTACTGTTACTTTGATAAAATTTTACTTATGTAGAAATAAAGTTACTGGTGTAAAGGTACTGGGAGGGGGGGTATCTCTCCCATACAATAAAAAAGTACAAAGATGTGTATAAAGATCAAACTAGGTTCTTTATTATTATTATTATTATTATTATTATTATTATTATTATTAATAAAGAAAACCATTTCAAAATAACGTGCATGAGAACATTTGTTTTTTTTTATTGCGTGCTCACGTAAAGGTTCCACGAGAGCACGTGATATGTGTATTTTTTTATTTATTTATTGCGTGCTCAGTTACACTCGAGCATGTGATACTAGTATTGCTTAAGCTAGCACATAAAGGTAATTGTGAACCCTAACCCATAAGGCTGAACTAAAGTTTTATGAGATCCTCTAACATGATTAACTCTTTACGAGCAGAGCATGTATCCTGATGACTGACGTTTATAAGCACGGACGTAAAACTATTACGTGCTCTCTTAAAACTACTTTTACGCGCTCACGTAAAGCGTGGAACCTTTACGTGAGCATGTAATAAAAATAAATAAATCTGTGTCCCTTTAGGGGCTTATTAATAAGCAACGTTTGGGACTTATGGAAAAAAAAGACCTGGCGAGATAATGTGCGCACCTCCATGGTAGCTTTGATGCTGCGTTCACACCAGATGCGTCACGAAATGTCCGTACATCCAGATTACATACAAAGTCTATGGATAGATGCGTCCCAGATGCAAAATCTTTCCTGTGAACTCCTGCAATAGTTTCGCATGACGAAAGCCAATCAGAGTCTCTGTTGACGATGACATCAGGCCGTCAACACGGACACCGGTCTGTTCACCCATTCAACCATGGAGTAGAAGCTGTTTGTGACCACCTGGAGCTGTATGACACAGCCTTTATAACCAGGTACAGACTAGGAAGGATTTGTTGTGTAGGAGAATCACTGAGGAGATGGTAGTAGCAGGTAAAAGTTCTTTCTGTAGTTTTCATCTGTTAAAGTCAGCACTGAGCTAAGATAGCATTAGCCTCTAATCACACCGGCACTTTTCACTGGTGGTTTACGTTTCAAAGCATTTTAAGCAAGAAAGTGACCAAGTAGAATATCAACATATGGTCATAACGCGCGAACACATTTTATGCCGTATATGTTCAGGTTTTGTTTATTTAGACAAGGTTTTTCAGGAAATTTTATCATCTGATATGTTTCGACTGTCAACTGCCAGTCTTCCTCAGAGGTGATATACCTTGATGTATCCCTACAAGTTATCTCACAACGAAAGCATCAAAGCATATTCCGATGGCTTTCATGTGTCCCTATTTCAAAATAGGAAACTGGAATATTTCCATGCTGACATTGCAGAGATTTTTGGAGACCTGCCATTGTGCTACTAACTAAACTTCCAGTTAACTTACAAAAGCGTTGAAAACAAGAAGAGATGCTTTTGTTTTGAAATAGGGATGTTTGCCTTTTCGCTTGAAGCTGGTCCCAGGACAATTTCATGTTCTCTTTGCAATGCATCATGGGGCAGATGAGTATGACTGGTGTACCCACCGTGCATACTTCAAAAATGTCCCGATATAGTATACATCTGGGTATTTCTCGCATACTCAAACTATCTAATGTGAACCCACTACATAATCATTTTGATGTCAGACTTAGTATGAGTAGTATGTTAGTACGCAATTTTGAACACAGCCATAGTTATATTCGTGTCTTCTTCCATTTCTGAGCTCCTATGTGTCCACCTTCCTCATAGTAATGGCCAGCATGTCTTTCCCTCTCTGCATCCATCAACATCCTCACTGGTCTTCTTCTTCTGCTCCTGCCTACTCTCTACATAGTTCAGCTCATGAAGCATGGAGGGATTTAAGAACATGTGCATTACTGGACATGTACACAGTTTTAAGATAAGCCATAATACTCGAGGGGCCACAGGCTGAGTGGTGTAGTCATTGATCCGTGGTTGAGGGCTAGTGGTGAGCCCTGTCCCTCCAATCGTGTGCAGAATCAAAAAAGGCTCCCTGTGTTCTCAACCCCCCACAATGTCCCCCTCCATTTGTGTGTTTTCTGATTAGTAATGTTAAAAATTGACTTTCTGTCTGGTTACAGAATGATCCGTGTACATCAAGTACATTAGGTTTTACATCACTGTGATGCTGGGTAGATTTAGCATTTCAAACTTCTCTCTTGGCCTTCATGAATGATGGTTGCAGCTCTATTAAAAAAATACTGGGGTGGAGGTTAATGCACCATACCCAGGCTTGACAAATGGAGAAACAATAGGCTTGTTTCACGCTGACTGGATTTTACTCTATTTTTTTTTCTCTCCTAAAGTTTCACGGAGTGTTGAAACATTTCTGTTTTAGTCATGCATTTTTGTGATTTAAAAAAAATGTATCTGCATCCTATTTCTTTCTAGTTCTCATGCTCCTCTGGAATTATTTCCACTTTTCTTTTCTCCCAACTGTTATGGGTGTTTAAAGGTAGGGTAGGTGAATTTTGAAAGCGAGCATGATTTTGAATGTAGCCTCCCCGATGGCTCCGCCTTTACCCCCCTCCCTCCTCCCCTCTGTGCTCTGTCTCACTCACATGCATGTGCACAGCTGCTGCATAAGAGGAGCTCAGCTCATCGCTTGTGTTGTGTAGACACGTTGTCTCATGTCTCATTCAGCAGTAAGTAAACACTAAACTTTACCATTATATATGTTAAAAAACGTGACCAAAAACTCTGTTTTAACTCTGTCAGCAGTGACGCGCTTTCAGTGTGAGCTCGTGCACACGAGGGGTTGAGAACGAGCAGGGAGACGTGGTCAGGACATAAAGACAATTTCAACCAAAAATCTAAAAAGTGTACCCTACCTTTTAAAGCTCCCATGTCATGCTTTTTTTCACCCATCTTAATTTGTTCTAAGAACCCCCAAAACATATTGGGGTTTATTATCCCAAACCGTTTTCCAAAGTTTTAGACTCTGAAAAGTCACTTTCTGAGCAACTCTACACAAACAGACTGATTTGCGGCCTACTTATGTATGAACGTGAGTGGGCGTGTCTATAGACGGGACACTGACGACCCGCCCTCCTCCCACCCACTCTGTAGCCGAGCTCATGCTGCTCTATAAACATGAGACAGAGCATGGGGGCGGGGCGTTCACCTGTACAAACATAGATTGTAGAAAATAAATACATAGCACTGCGCGAAGGACGCTGAAATGCTCACCTTCGTCAATCACGGCAGAGAGCTTCCTGGAGGCGTGGCTTCTCCTGCTCAGTGAGGGTCAAATTTGTCATCAAATTGAAGCGAGGTGTTTGGGCTCGCCCTGCAGTAAGAAAGCAGCAAATCACCCTCTAACTAATGATTGAGGAAATCAATGAAAAAAACAGTTTGGGCATGTGTATGAAGCCCAAATAGCACTTTTATGATGTGTAAAGCACAGATAAGTCGATTTAGTTTAACATGGGCCCTTTCGGAATATCTTTATGCAATTAAATATAGAAATAATGTTATTATGTAGTAATAATTCATGTTATCAGGCTGACGTGTACAAAGATAACAAATGCTAATTAACTAAGACTTCATTAAAAGCAGATAGCTTTAAATTATAACAACAATGTAGAAATGTATATTGTATTTGTTGTGACATTAGACAATCTGGCTTTTATTATTAGAATAAACATTTTATATATATATATATACAAACGACCACACTCCCTACACCTGTGTACTGAGAGTCATCTCAAATGTTATCCAGCCAGATAACTGCCTTTTTGCACTTGGTTTACCTTTTGAAGTGTCATTGATACTAAAAGGAAGTGCTAACATCACCTGTGTGTCCTTGACAGATTATTTCCATGACAAAAAAACAGTGGCGGGCTTGAGTAGACAGGTAGGGGTGAAAAACGCTTCTCGTCATCAGGACACTCCATCGTGCCTCGTTTTTGTTGACATACTAATACATGGAGTGTAGGTAGGCCATAAATAAAATACAGTGACTACCTCCGTATTGACCCCTTGCTGCTGACCCTTGACCCTTCCTACATGCTGGGATGGGAAAAAAAGTAGCAGCAAAGTATAAGAACCATGAACCCAACCTGTGTACAATAAACAAAACAAAAAAAAAATGTATGCTTTATAGATTTAGGCTTACATAAATCGTACAAAATTTAAGTCTCATTAAAATCCAGAGCATTTCTGATGATTGATTATCTATAACAAGATGGATGAATTTGCTGAGGGGTTTTATGGCAGCCTGTGATGCTTTATCGCCTTGTGTATTTCATAATAATGTCTGTGTCATGTGTGCTAAGAGGGCTTTAAGGAAGTGCTGCATGGCACTTGTGGTGTAGAAAAATCTGCAGCACTGCAAAGATTATGTACCTTATTTATAAAAAAAAAAAACACATTTGTTAGAAAAAATCTAGAGTAGAGGAACACAGACACGAAGCCATTACATACACAGCAAAGGTATAATATTGACTGACATGAGTGAATTTGCAGCTTACTTTGATAGTGTTGGAGAAACCAACTGCATCCACTAACAGTCTCAGTATTCTGAAAAAAAATGTCCATGAAATATTGTTGCTGCAGTGCCTTTGGCTACCTGTTCTCTCTGCAGTTGGTTGTTAAATAAATGCTTGTTAGAAAAATAGTGGCAACGTTTCTGTCCGGCTGTTGAAAAAAGACAATATACCACTTGTCCAAGAAGCCTCTCCTGACAAGATATCCAGTAGTCCTTACTTATTTAACCTTAATCGTGTCTACTTATGCTGGGTCAGGTCATAGAGTCTGGAGGTTAAGAAGATCAGAACCTTATTCTGTCCCAGGTGACATTTTGCAGTCTTATCGGAGGAATCCTCTGGTGTACCAGGCCCATATGAGATATAAAATCCCACCAGTGGTTTGTGGGTCTTTCTTGAGGTCGTTTTCCTGTTTGACGTGCCTGGAAAGCATCATTATTATGACAGAGAGAGACCCGAACCACTGCAACTGGCTCCACATGTCAGAGTCCTAACTCTCATACCAGTGCATGCTGCTTCACTGTTTGCTGCAAACTAACCCTTGAAAATGAAACAGTTTATACTGCCATTAGGAATATATTTAGCCCTCAGGCACCTAAACCGGACACATTCCTCCACAAGCACCATCCACCATTAAGTCATGTTACTGCAGGACCATCATAAATGAAAACTTACAGAATTTATTAAAATGATTTAAATGGGAATTTTCTATCTCCATTTTAGATCCGTGAAATGTGCTCAATCCAGGAGCAACTGTTTGACATCAGCTTCTTGTCTAGTTTCCAGTGTCCTATTTATTTCCATGACGCTTGGTTTTACTCAGCTTTAAAAACTGTCACAGTACAGATATTGGCCAAAGTGCCAATGAAGGTATTGGGTTTAAAACCATACCACTGTTCTGGCTGCTACTGTATATTTATTCATTTAAGAGAATGTTAAATAAACCAAATTTCCTTCTTTTAAAAAAGTTTTCTTTTCACTTTTTATTTGTAAAGGTTCTTAGTTATCTGATGAGTTTATTACATACCTGTCAAGTTTTGGATTTGAATATAAGGGAAATGTTTTGGCGCCAGCTACAAACCGTCCCACCCGCCCCACCACGCCCCAGTATTCCTTATATTTTAAGATAGGTGTACAATAAATCTAAAATAGACACTTATCAACCACTAACTAAATACAATTATGTGATTAGAATCTGATAGGTCGACCTTTATTAACATTGAAATGATGTGAACATTCCTACTAGGGCTGGGTGATATGGACCAAAACTCATATCTCAATATATTTTCTCAAAATGGTGATATACGATATAAATCTCGATAATTCTATTAAATAAAGTCTGACCAGAAAGACAATTAAGGGGTAAATTTGCTAATGCAAAATGCCACACAGACTTAACAAACAGCTGCGCAACATGAGCACTCAGAAATCCATCTAACTGAGCTTTACATGTTGTTTTGAGAAGTAAAAGCAGCGACTCCTAAAACTAGTATTTTGTTTCATATGATATACGAAATATTATAGTTTTCTATTACGCCAAAATAGAAAACTTGATACATCTTGAATCTCGATATATCGCCCAGCCCTAATTCCTTAATTATAAAACAGCCTAAATAAAAACACAAGTGTATATGAAGCACATGTGTTTATTTGATATAATTACAGTTTATATACAAGTCAACACATTGCACATTTACTGTTAATTTCACATTGCTTGTCTTTAAGTTAGACATTAACATTTTATTATATATTTTCTTTTAATTTTTCATGCTCACTCGTGGTTCTCTGATATTCGCTAATGACTTATTAGACACATTTGTTGCAGACTTTACATTCTTTAACACGTTTTGAAAGCAGTGTATATTTGTGGAGGTTGTGATTAGCTTTTCATGGTGACTTACGTCGTTCCTTCCGCTGTGGGAGACGTTAAAACCTCAGTTATTAATCTAACAGAACATGTAACTGTGTCCCATCCTGCTGCTCTTTAGGAGGATAAACTCTGTCACATTTTACAACGTATTTACACCAGTTCTTTGTTTTTTTTTCACCGGAACGTCTTCATTCATTCATATCTGTTCCGAGTTGTTTCCGGGTTTTTTGCCGCACTAATCTCGCGAGAGCTGCCACCAAGCCAGGCCATTTCAGGTTGCAGTTCTTGCGAGGCCAATGATGGCGTTCAGTTTAGTAAGGCATCTTTTAATTATTATTACATTAAAATACGGGATATTTGCGGGAAAAAAATATTACGGGAAGATGGCGGGAAAGAGGGGTAAAATACGGGAGTTTCCCAGCCAAAACGGGACACATGACAGGTATGTGTTAGGTACCATTAGCTTCATTGCAATAGGCAGTCTGTCAAGTAGGATAACATCCCAAGGGATAAAATATTAACACTATTAACTCATTCAGTGCCAGCCATTTTCAAAATTTCTACCCGCTCAGTGCCAGCCGTTTCAGAGCATTTTGACTAATTTTTAAAGATCCAGAGGATATTTTGTTCTATGACAATCTGAAGATTCTGAAAGATTAGAGTCCCTACTTTCATCAGAATAAATTATTTTGTTTCTAGCTTGTTTCGTTCTTCCACAGTTAAATAGAGGCAAGCTTCACACAAATAGCCAGTTTGTGACAAAAAGCTGAGAAAAACTTGTTTTTCTGAAAAAACCTATTAGTGACTTTGAAGATTTTTTTTTATCTTTAGGGACAACTCAACATCGGTTTCCTTCTATAAAACTACAAAAACAACACTGAGACCGGGCTTTTGGTGGCAAAATTATTATTATTTTGTGATCTCGGTCAAAGTTGAACGGTTTGCTTACTGTATTTTGGCCATCCTCCAAGTCTCTCCCCCCGTCATTCTCCACACACGCAACTTCCTCCTTCTCCCGGACATGCCAAGTGTCACCGCTTGCCCCGTTTTTTTTTTAATCATTTTTTCTCACCATTGCGACACTCTCCACTTTGTTCCACACATGCTCTGGTGGAGTGTGAGCTGCTGTAAGCTGGTGGGAACTTCAGTGTCAACTTTCGTAGCGCCATTTTCTGTCTCAAACTATTTTCCTCTCCCTCTGAGCTCTGCCCATCATGGCGATCTCTCATCCAAAGGCGCGCTGCTACCACCTACATGTCACCAGTTGGTCACTACATCATGGTACAAGCTCAATATTTACTGGAGACTCTAAACAGACTCCAGATCATTCAGAACGCTGCTGCCAGACTTTTAACTGGTGCTTCTAGAACATCCCATATTACCCCCATTCTTGCTACTTTGCACTGGCTTCCAGTTAAGTTTCGCATAGAATATAAAATTTTAGTTCTCACGTTCCGAGCATTACATGGTCAGGCCCCTAAATATATCTCTGACTTGTTGTTCCCCTACTCATCAGGGCGATGCCTTCGGTCTTCAGGTCAGGGTCTCCTAAAGACCCCAAAAACGAAATTTAAAACCAGAGGAGACCTGGCGTTCCAGGCTGTAGCTCCCAGACTCTGGAATAACCTGCACCAGTCTCTCAGGGAGCTCAATTGTGTGGACACTTTTAAAAAACTGCTGAAGACTACACTTTACAGTAAAGCTTTTAGTTAACTGGATTTTAATTTTTATTCGTCTAATTAATGTTGCTGTTCTTATGATATTTATGCACTCTTGTTTTATTATTCTATTGTGTTGCACTTGTACTCTTACCATAACTCTGTACAGCACTTTGTGATTTTATCTGCAAAAAGCACTTTATAAATAAACTACTTACTTACTGGAGACGTTTGTCACACTGTCTCCTAGTAACCCCAGCTGAAAAACACAATTCACATCTATATAGGTGAATGGTACACAATGAATTGATTAAGTGGACAAAGTGTAAGTGTGTAACCATAAAAGTAACCATAGTCATAATCTGAAATATGAAAAATATAAATGTAATAAAATGGCTATTATTTACAAAACTGGGATTTTTTCAATGTGTTCTAAAAAGGGGTTGAGAAATCACCAGTTGAGATTATACCCATTAGTATTTTGTTCTCTGGGATTTTGCAGGGTTGGTGTAGTAGTGGAAGACCAAAGCGCAGGTTACAAAATCCCTAATTCAAAAAAAGGCACAAGGAAAACTGGGAGCAGGGGACAAAACACCATAGCATACAAGGAGGGTAACATCAACAATGAACCAGCAATCATTCTGTGTCCAGACATTCGGCTCAATAGTGAGGGAGGCTTGAATGGGAACGGGCCACACCTGGGTGGAAAACATGAGGCAGCTAATCACTCACAACCCAAACACACTGACATCACTGGGAGGTTGACAAGAGTTAACAAAACAGGAAACAAGACCCATGTAATTCAACAAAGACACAGAAACAACTAAAAGAAGACCAAAAAAGTTAAACACAAACAGATACTGACACTTTCTAATGAAGCCTAGACAGTCATTGTTAAAAAAAAAAAAAAAAAATCTGTTACCATTTGACTTACTTACTCCAAATAACCAAACATACACATTTTTGCAGCATGAGAAGAAAAAGACCCATTTAACAAAAATACAATTCAACCTCTAGGGGTTATTGAACTGTTGTGTTATTTAAAAGATTCCACCTTGACAGAGATCCATCCATTTAGTAATTCTCACTGGTTTTTAAGTTTGGTCACTGATTTATTTTGTTCTGCACACCCCAATGCCATTAACAACTAGAAGAAAAGTTAAAAGTAGAAAAATCTGCATTATTTACATAACTGCGTGGGTTACAATGGCTGTGACTGGTGGCTTTACCTTGCACACCATATGCCCTCTAAGATCCCTGCTTTATCATTTCTCCTGGGAAAACCTGGTGATCTGTGACAGGTGCTTTAGCACTTGGACTAATGGCTTTTGCTCTGTTGGAGCAGCCTGACTGAAGTTTGTACCGGAAAGGGGTGACACAACACTGGGCGGGCACACAGGTGTCAGAATCGCCACCAGCTGTTCACCATTGTCAGGACAATGTTTGCCCTTTTGTTGTGCGTCATCATCTCTCCAAACACCTGCTGCCCTGTCAACAGCATAGCTATGGTACTAAACATTGTTTTGATCTCATTGTAATGTGGCCAAGAAGTGCTAACAGCATTTTCACCCCTACAAATGTTCAAAACATACAAAATAACGCAACTCAGAAAAAAAAAAAGCACTTGTTAAACTGTTCAACAAAGACCAGGTGTTTCATTTTAAGCAAAATGTCTGCTAAACAGCAATGCAAAAATCATTCAGGAATGGTTTGCATGACAATAAAAAGGTTGGGTTCTTGATTTGGCCTCTAAAATACTCAGAATCATTTGGGTCAAAAGATGGTAGCCACATGAGGTTAACCATTTGAGAGTGGCGTGGGAGCTGTCTCAGATATGGGTTCAGTAGTGTTCCTTTGCATCAGGGGGAGGGGGTTTGGCCATTTTAAACACTAGACGCCCTCATCAAAGGTGGCCAGCTACAGGGTTATCAATATAATCCAGCATGTACAGGAGAACAAGCCATATTCATAGAAGAACCAGAAGGTCCTCTGGACATACAGTCGTTTGGTGTTCATTATTCAGTTAAAATGTTAAATTTAGATTAGATTAGAAAGAACTTTATTACAAGAACACTGCATCATTCTCTTTGTGGGACATAAGGATTCTAGGATTCTTTATTATGTCATTCATATCTCATAGTGGTACACAGCTAGGACAAAAAAACAAGTGTACTATCAGAGGTTCCACATTCTGGTGGTCCTGCTTTTGATGGTCAGCAGCTGTTCTCCTGAGGGGAGGGAGTAAAGAGTTTGTATCCAAAGTAAAGGTGAGTGCGGTCCTTCAAAATGCAGAAGGCCCTCTTCCCACATGTGGAGGACTATGGCTTTGTTTGAAATAGCATACTATCATACTACTCATAGTCTGATGCCCTTGCACGCATTCTCTGGTGTGCGTGAGTCCTTTTCCTCTTACGCGCTTCTAACACTGGAATAAGTGCAGCGCCTTGATAAGGTGAAATATTATATTGTACTACAAATATGGACTTAGTTACATTTGAAGCCACGCGGAGCTGAGTGAACACAGCTGCTGCTGCGCGATTAATTAAAACTCTGACAGACGCAGACTTCTGTCCATGTTGGTCACAGTGATTCAACTATTTTCATACTATGTCCAACGTAAAGTCTGATCCACTACAGAGTGAAACGAGCTGTCATATGCAGATGAGGATGGACCAGAAACTGTTCCCACACATATTTTAAGGTCAGTTCAGGTTGCTTTAAACAATTAAATTTAAAACTGCATATTATGGAAGCCAATAGTTCTGTTTCACTGCAAACATCCTCTGTATTAAAGCAGGACGCTCTGTGGCCGCGTTATTTCCTCATATCTCCAGTGCATCTAACTCTGTCACGCTTTACAGCGATGATGATGATGATGATGATGATGATGATGATGATGATGATCAAGGAGAGAGTTTTTAACTGTGACTCGGACAGAAGAATTCAGCCAATCCTCAGTCACACTGCAACAATCTGATCAAATCAACCTGTTATATTGTTTATCAATGAAGGCGTTTCAATTTAAAAGTGAACTTTAAATACATATACAAGTGTTGGAAAAACTCCAGGTTCTGTGATTTCTAGACAGCCCAAAAAAATGACATCACCGCCTTCATTCACACATACGCGCTTTTTGGCTCCTTACGCGCGGTGGACGTGTCAGGCGCCTGGACCGGAGAATACGCGTAGGAGAGAAGCGCGTAACTGCAGACAAGCAAAAAAGTGCTGAAGTCCAGATGGGAGAATAGACCCCAAAGAGAGCAAGACAGCACAGAAACGTTCTGGCTATTTGGAATCCAAGCACACTCAAGTATTTGTAGGAAAAAGAGAGAATATCCCCAGCATTGCATTGGCTGGCTTTACCAAAATGACCTCGGGCGAGCATCAGATGTGGTCAGCTACTGATAAGACCCCACCGCTTACATAAATCTGTAAACTCATTCACTGTCTATTAATTCCAATTCATCAAGACAACAAAACTCACACTGGATAATGTTCACCTCTGGCATTTTCACAGTTGTTATTTCAGCCATATATTGGACAGCATTAGTGCAGAAATGACAGCTACATGAAAATGATTACAGCACACCAGCCCTGAAACTATTTCAACCAATATCAAGGTCTCACATCACAAATCATCCAACAAATAAAATAGGACCATTGGTAATCAGTTTTTCTAGGCTGGGTCTCTAAAAAGCATCATAAAAGTCTGCTGCCGTTTCCCCAATCACACAACATAAGCCAGTATACTGTATACAGTATAGGCTAATCAACTCCACAGTCATTTGTTCAGGTTTATGATTTTTGAAAGATTAAATTGTCATTTCTTACTTGGTTTAGACAACTATACAGCAAGAATGTAAGCCACACAAATGCTACTAGCAATATAAGCTGTTTGTGTTGAAGCCTAGCTAAAAATATCCTCAGTATGTAAATTATCAGTATGTCAGCTGGAATAAGCTCCAGTGACCTGAACATATAAGCCTGTATATGACATTTCAAAGCATATGATGATAAATAAAATTGAGAGGAAATGTATGTATGAAATAGCGTTTGAATTTCAGATACTGTTTTCATTCTATTCCTTCATCTTCAGCAGTATATTCTCTTCATTTGTTTAGGGTGAACCCTGGAGTTTTCTTTGTAAGTGTCTCTGTGTGTTATCACGTCAGCTTAGAACATCAGTATATTACTTTTTCCAATATCTTTCATATCAATTAATATTTTTTTAAACGCCTTTTACCAAGAAGCCTCATTAAAATTATAAATATATTCCCAAAGCATGACCTTGCATGTGAAGGAGCTGGCAAGGTAGTGGGTTGCTAACTCATCTTAAAGCGATACAAAACCATCACATGAATGCTATGTCTAATGCTGAATAATACAACTTTGTTACTCATTTGTATAATAAATGTCTTTGGAGTAATTTATATACAATTTTAGCTTTTAAACAAGGAGCGTTAAACTTATTTTACTTCAGGGGCTACATACAGTGCCATTCCATCTTAAGTAGGCCAGACGTGTAAAAAGGTTCATCTATTGTTTACGTATTTATTTTTTTTATTTTGGCTCATTTATTTATTGATTAAATATAATTACATCAAAAGAAAATAAAGATTCTCTCAAAAGGAGAACAAATGAGCATCTGGTATAAAGCTGCACTGTGAAATTCGTATTTGTGAATATTCATGAATGGCGTTAACCGCACCTTTAATAGGCACCGTATGGGCGGAGCAAAGTGTTTCCTCATGTGTGACAACTTTCGAGTTCATTGTGATTTAAAATGGAAATAGGCGTGGGACGTACATGCGCCCTCATTCATAAGTCTTAGAGTTTTTTGCGTATGCACTTCCTGGTTTTTAGCGTACGCCAGCTGAGGTGATCTTACCTTACCTTTTATAAATGAGGCCCCTGGATGAGTTGGGGTGGAGGTGAGTAGTGAGATGCTTGCTGAGGAGTTATGAGGCAGCTGTCACTGTTTAAGTAGTGTATCCTGTATGCTTCGGCCAATAGGGAGTCAATCTGGGCTGTTGATTGATTAAATGTGGGGCTGGTTTGCTCAATTTTGAGTTTCTTGAGTGTCACAATATTGCAGTATTGACTATGTCTTAGTTTGTCAAACATATTGACCTCCACATGTGCAATTTAAAAAAAAAAAAATCATATGTATATTCTAAACTGCCTCTCATTCTTAAAAGTAATGTTTATATATAACACTCCTTCAGTTTAGCTGTCTTTGTAATTTGGGTTCCTTTTATATGCTAAGCGTCGATACAAAGAAATAAAGAACTATTTATTACCCTTTAGAAATGTATGAACTCTAACTAATTTTGATTTTATGTGTGACATTTAATATTTAGTTTATCACTCTGTTAGTCTGTATTGATTGTCCCTGTTAGTATAAATGC